>NC_053492.1:141846276-142188776 GCF_905171775.1 Rana temporaria
AAACACTAAGGGGGAGGAGCCTTTCCCACTTCAGGTAATGCTGGGGGAAGAGGATGAGGAAGTGGCCTCTACCCCTGCGTTGCCGGATTTGGGTGTTCCCCAGGGGGCATTTGGGACTGCTCAGATGCAGGACCCCACTTTGGCCCATGCACGGGAACAAGTTGTAGTAGTAAATGGGGTTCCCCAAGAGCCAGGTGCGAATGAGAGGTGGCCACACTTTGCAATATATAATGAATTGCTGTATCGGGTTACCAAGGAGAGAGAAAATGTGGTAGAGCAATTGTTGGTACCCCAACAATATAGACGAAAGGTTCTGGACCTGGCCCATGACGATGTGTTAGGGGGACACCTGGGAGTTGAAAAAACGGAGGCACGGATCACCGACCGGTTTTACTGGCCAGGTCTGAAAGCAGAGGTAAAGAGATACTGTACCTCTTGTCCCACCTGTCAGTTGACCGCGCCGGTGACTCATTTTCAGAGCCCTTTGGTCCCTCTGCCCATAATTGAGGTCCCATTCGAGAGGATAGCCATGGATATAGTGGGTCCCTTGGTAAAGTCAGCTCGAGGTCACTCCTACATATTGGTGATTCTTGACTATGCCACCCGGTATCCTGAGGCGCTACCCCTGCGGAATACCTCCTCAAAGGCCATTGCCCGGGAATTATTCCAGATGTTTACACGGACTGGTTTTCCCAAGGAAATACTCACAGACCAGGGTACCCCGTTTATGTCAAGGGTTATGGCCGATGTGTGCAAGCTGTTCCGGATTAAACAGCTACGCACATCGGTCTACCATCCCCAAACGGACGGGTTGGTGGAACGCTTTAATAAGACCCTTAAGTCTATGCTCAAGAAAGTGGTACAAAGGGATGGGAAAGATTGGGACTGCCTGTTACCAGCTCTCCTGTTTGCTATCCGGGAAGTGCCCCAGGCCTCCACAGGGTTTTCGCCCTTTGAGTTGGTATATGGGCGGAGACCTCGCGGACTTCTTGACGTGGTTAAAGAGGAGTGGGAAAGTGAACCTGTTCAGCATAAGAGTGTCCTGGAATATGTCTCCCAAATGCAGGAAAGGATCCAAACCGTGATGCCGCTAGTCAAAGAGCATTTGCAAAAGGCCCAGGAGGCTCAACGACGGGTCTATAACAGGGCTGCTAAAATAAGGCACTTCCAAGTGGGGGATCGAGTAGCGGTGCTAATTCCCACTGTGGAAAGTAAGTTCTTAGCCAGGTGGCAAGGACCCTTTGAGGTTGTGGAAAAAGTGGGAGAGGTCAATTATAGAGTCCACCAGCCAGGCAAGAGGAAACCGTATCAGATATATCATGTCAACTTGTTAAAGCCCTGGACAGACAGGGAACCGGTGACCTCCCTGGCTAGTGCAAGACTTGAGCCTCAGGTTGGGGTGGAGAGTGTCCAAGTAGCAAATACCCTATCTAAATACCAAAGTCAGCAGGCAAAGGAGTTCTTGCAGAGAAATAAAGAGAAGTTTTCAGACTTGCCGGGGCTAACTAGTATCATAAAGCATGATATTATCACGGAACCTGGAGTCAAAGTTTTTGTCAGGCCCTACCGCATCCCAGAGGCTCAAAGGAAGGCCGTTTCAGAGGAAGTAAATAAGATGCTAGACCTGGAGATCATTGAGGAGTCGCAGAGTGAGTGGTCGAGCCCGATTGTGTTGGTACCAAAGCCCAACGGGACTCTGCGATTCTGCAATGATTTCCGGAAACTTAATGAGGTTTCACGGTTTGATGCCTACCCCATGCCCCGGGTAGATGAACTTATCGAGAGACTAGGTCCAGCCAGGTATATCACAACATTAGACCTTACCAAGGGGTATTGGCAAATCCCATTAACTAAGGCTTCTAAAGAGAAAACTGCTTTTTCTACCCCAGAGGGGAGTTTTCAGTACAGACGAATGCCTTTTGGACTGCAAACTGCTCCAGCCACGTTCCAGCGAGCAATGGATAGGATTTTACGACCTCATCGGGAGTATGCCTCAGTGTACTTGGACGACATAGTCGTTTTTAGCAGAGACTGGGAGTCACACTTGCCCAAAGTCCAGGCAGTACTGGACTCTCTCTGGAAGGAGGGGTTTACAATAAACCCTGAAAAATGTGCTTTGGGAATGGAGGAGGTGAAATACCTGGGCTATATCGTGGGTAGAGGGGTGGTGAAACCTCAAGTCAGCAAGGTAGACGCTATAAAGAGTTGGCCCCGCCCCCTCACAAAAAAGCAGGTACGTGCATTCCTGGGCATGGTGGGATACTACAGGAGGTTCGTACCCAACTTTGCCACATTGGCGGCTCCATTGACCGATCTGACTAAGGGCCGGAAATCGGTCATGGTGGAGTGGAATGCAGACGCTGAGAAGGCTTTTTTGGAGCTTAAGTCAGCACTGTGCCAACACCCTGTCTTGATAGCGCCCAATTTTTCTGAAGAGTTCATTGTCCAAACTGATGCTTCCGATGTAGGATTGGGAGCTGTATTATCACAGGTTATTCATGGTGAGGAGCACCCAGTAGTCTTCCTCAGTAGGAAGTTGACACCAGCGGAGAAAAACTACGCTATTATTGAAAGAGAGTGTCTGGCCATTAAGTGGGCTCTGGAGTCCCTCAGATATTACCTCTTGGGGAGGAAATTTAGGTTAATTTCTGATCATGCCCCTTTAACGTGGCTGAGGCAAGGTAAAGGGACTAATGCCAGGATTACCAGGTGGTTCCTGGCGCTCCAAGAGTTTAAGTTTATAGTGGAGCATAGGCCCGGGAGACTGCATCAAAATGCAGATGCCCTCTCCCGAGTCCATTGTTTGAGCTCCACTGTTGCCTCCACCTCCTTGGCGTTGGGGCACAGGGGGGGGGATATGTACAGGACGCCATGGCTGGGTCCTGGAAGGACGTTATATTTCCCCTCTGTTTGGACTGTGGTGCCTTTAAGGGAACGGAAAGGGTTAATGCACCTGTCCAAGGAAGTAGTTTAAAGCAGACAGGAAGTGCAGGTGAGAGTGAAGGAGTGTAGGAGAGTCCAATGCATGGTGAATGGTGGACAAGGAAAGCTGTGGAAGCTAGGAAAAGCTGTGAAAAGCTGTGAAAGGACTTGGCAGTGTCCTGCCTAAAAACCTGCTACTGAAGGACTTACCTGGAAGGACTATTGAACTGCGATAGCAGTTCTGAGCTGTACAAGTCGGTGAGACTGTTATTTCTTTTGTTTTTGCTGCTGGAAGCCATTTAAGTTTAATAAACCTCAGTTTTGATTTAAGAAGCCTGTGTCCTGCGATCAAGCTGGTCCCCCAAACATTACAATATATATATATATATATATATATATATATACATATATATCTCAAAATTTCAAGTCCTGAGCTACTTACCAGGCATTAAGAGTTACTCGCCACCAGTTACACCTACCCTGTCCCGCCCCTAAACTCGAATTAAATTACAATGTAATTATAACCCCCAGCATTGGTGTCAGTGGACGCTATAATACCTCCCAGCATTGGTGCCAGTAATAATAACCTCAAAAAAAGGTATCAAAGGCTGCGGTAATAACCCCCAGCATTGTTGTCAGTGGTTGCATTAAAAACCCCCAGCACTGGTACCAGACGCCATAATAACCCCCAACGCAGGTATCAGAGGACGCATAAATAACCCCTAGCATTGATGTCAGTGGACATCATAATAACCCCCACCACACAGGGCACAGAAAAAAAATAGCGGACAGTACTTGCATATCTCCCCCAATTTAACCATCTACTGCTCACCTCTGTGCCCCTTATTTAAACCTCACCTCTGCAAACTTTGTCCACAGATGACCTATGCCCCCTTTCTACAGCTCACCTGTCCCCCCCCTCTGCAGCTCCTTCTTATACCCTCATCCACAGCTCACCTCTTCTTCCCTCCTGTCCACAGCTCTCCTCTTCTCCCCCCCCCTACAGTAGCTCACCTCTTCTTCTTCCCTCAGTCCACAGCTCACCACTTCTCTCCCTCCTGTCTGCAGCTCACCACTTCTCTCTCCCATTTGCTACTTCCTCTGTCCACAACACACCTCTTCTTTCCCCTGTCCCTCTTCAATTCTGCACCCCTGTCCACATGTCATCTTAGCACCCCTCTACAACTCACCTTTGTACCACATGTCAACAACTCAACTCTGCAGCCCCCACATCTACAGATTACACGCCCAATCCACAATTACAGCTTGTCTCTACCCCCCTTCTACATTTCACTACTGCACCCCCATCCATCTACAGATTACCCCAATCCACAGCTTTCATCTCTTCAACTTTCACCTCTTCATCCCTTGTCACCTTCAAACAACCTGCCAGCCCCCCCTTAAAAGCTCTTGCCATTGTATCACCTGCCCCCCCTCAACACTACACAGCTATCACTTTGCATAACCTCTTTCCAGCTTTAACAACTTCACCCCCCTTTTCACAAATTCACCCCAACTGGCACTGCGGTCCACAGCTGTCACCTCCCCCTTCCCTCCATAGTTTTTGGTGCACTGCACTCACCTCCTCTCCGGGAACAGCGGGGGGAAGGGCAGGATGGGAGCTGCAGGGCTTCAAAGGATGGGAGCCGTGGGGCTGTGCAGAACGGGAGCCGCAGGGCAGGATGGAAGCTGCGGGGCTGTGCAGGACAAGAGGCTGCCTAGCAGGACGCGGGCCGTGGGGCTGTGCAGGACGCGAGCTGCGGGGCTGTGCAGGACGGGAGCCGCGGGACAGGAGCCACCACTCCCGAAGCTTCAGAAAAAGTGAAAGATGTTCATTATAGCTGCAGCCAGCGGGTGGCACGGCGCGGTGCTGGTGAAAGTGAACGGAGCTTCTTAATGCTTCTGTGTTGCAGCCAGGCAATGCCATGCTTTCAGCGCCCCCTCTCCACTCGCCCCCAGCAAATTTTCACTCGCTAACTGCGAGCAGGCAAGTGAAAATTTTGAGGGCTGTATGTGTATATATATATATATATATATGTATATATATATATATATATATATATATATATATATATATATATATATATATATATATATATATATATATATATATTCTATGTGTGTGTGTGAGGTATGGACCTTAGATTGCAAGCTCCTTGAGGGCAGGGACTGAGGTGAATGTATGATATGTTAAGGGCTGTGTAAATTGTCTGTGCTATATACTGTAAATATTTGTGATCAATTTATTTATTTATTTTTTGTAATACTGAAAAGTTCCATGGCAAGAAATGGTATCAAAGATAGCTTACAGTATTCAAAAATGCAGCATACAACTGACCAAATCTACACCCAGGTATAAGTTTATGTACAAATTTGTATTTAGGAAGCTTATAACATCACTCAAACGCTTGAATTTTTTCATTATATTTGTACATATTTTCTGTGTTTCATGTGGGGTTTTAGCTTCATCCATTTGACACTGGAAAACAGTTTGACTCTCAGGAAACATTTCCAAATGTTTGCATCACTTATTTAATTTTTACCCTATAACTTTTTCAGGCACGTGAATCAAAAACAAGATGTATACTGTATAGGGCATGTCTTAACGTGATGTTGTAAAGTCTTATTTACCTAGTGGGAAAATAAAGAAGGTGAAAAGGGATAAAAGGTAGAGAGAGAGTGAGGGAAAGAGACAAAATGGTGGAGGGGCATGAAACGCTTCAAGGCTTGCCATGACCATTGGTAATAAAGAGGGTGATGAGTACCAAAGATTGTTATTACTTCATATGATACCTCAGTCTAATAGGTATCGGAGAAGCGTGGCCAGCATTCTGGAGAGTTCTTTGCAATTTACAGAACTGTGGTATATACATGTAAAACAAATGCAATAAAAACGCAAAGCATTTTGTCTTTTTGAAATAATCCTGCACATACTGTATATTAGAAGTAATTGTAATGTTATTATATTGCAAATGTGCATTGTAAACTCCATAGGTATCTGTAATAATGTGTACTCTAAAGTTGGTATACTCTAGTGGATTTACAAATAGAAATTTTCATTTAAGAATGTTTACTTGGCTTTCTAATCATTGGTGGGGGTGAATAGCCATTCCTTTTCAACCACAGTGACAGAAAAACTCAGAGTAGCAGGATGGAATTCCTTTTCATACATGCAAATTTCTAACCGTATATGTGTTTGCCATCCATTGTAGGCAATAAAGGCCATTCAGTCCACAATCAAATGGTAAAAGCAAAATACATTTTAAAACATTTACGAAAAAAACCTTCGTCAAGCTGAGAATTTTCTTGAAATTGTCATAACATTTTTAGTTTGAAAATCAGTGTATACCCAGCTTAAGACTTGTGTCTGTTGGTGTCTGACAAAGTCTGGCTACATTTCAGAAACCATGAATCGGACCGAGACAGAAGTAGAGGTACATCTCACTTGTTTAATAATAATAAAAAGATAAACATAGTCAAAACATAGCCAGAGTTAAGGAACCGGATCAGATAGTCAGACAGGCCAAACGTCAGGGAGCCAGAGAAGAACGTAGTAGAACAGCAAGCAGGATCAGGAGCCAGAAGGGATGTCAGCCAAGCAAGTCTTTAAAACAGGGACGCAAGATATATAGTCTTTGTGATGTTGACCAAGGCAGAGATCATCTAAGATGGATGGCGTAAGTAGGCAGGACTAACGAGCAGGATCATCAACAGGTGAGACACTGTGGAGAGATAGGAACTGACAATTAGCCGACAGCTGAGCGGCCAGCTCAAAAAAGGAAGGGCTGAGCCCTATCAGTGATCTGGATTCTGTAATTTTTCCATTGCAGGCCTTGACAAGTATGCATTATACTGTAGTTTCTTACTTTGCACCAATATTCACTTGAAATAAGTTGTTCTACTAGACAGGACCTTGAACTTCAGGGAAAGATCGATACGTTCTGAGAATAATGGCAGAAATATTGTGCAGTTAGGGACATCCATTTTATGGCCACATCCGTATTTCTTGTTAAGTGCAGCTGTATCGTAAAACCCTCTACGATGACAATTGTGAGATTACATTTTCAGGGGAGACACAGGCAGTTCTCATTTAAAGCTTTTTTTAACTTGCCAGCAGTAGCGCGCACAGCACAGGGGTTGTAACCTGTAAAAGATCTGTGACACAAAGACACATGGCTGGTTTGGGAATAAACCTCAAGGAATAAAAATGCGTTGGCAGAAAGCATCTATAAAAACAACTGTTCTCCTGAGTATATTCCAGCACTTCTGCACCATTTTTCAAGTAAAGTGTTCCACTTAATATTGCTTTCATCCTTTGCATTACATGTGTGAAGTTGTGAGTTGTTTAGAATGCACAAAGTCAAATTTAGAACAGCTTATATCCTTTACAAACATTAACAAATTGTGATCACAAAAATATAAACAAATGCAATAGCTGGGTAAAATATGCAAAATATTTAAGGGCCTATTTACACTATGCCTTGTGTCAATGCCATTTGCGATTCGTCATGGCATTAAAAAAAAATCTTTTTTTTTTTTTTTTAAGAATAACAATTGATTTAGTTTCAGGTTTACACAGAGACAATGTACAGGAACAACAGCCCCATTATTATTTCCAAAGAAAACAAAAATACAAAGATCAATTCTAAAATGTGATCCAAAATGGCTCAATATCATTAAAACAGAAGGCTATACATAGAAAAAAGTAAAAGAAAATGGGAATGCAAGAAGAAATAAAAAGCAACAAATGGAAACGAGGTACATCCATAAATTAAACCCCAATATGGGAAATGTAAGAGTAAACAAGAACCTGGCCAGTTTCTTTCAGCCGGTGTGTCACAGAGGTCTCCTATGAAGGTCTGGGATGATGGGTATTTTCTAACAGTGCAAGCCATAGGGCATGTTCACTCAAAAGGAAGGCAATAGCTTTAGAATGAAGGGTTCATAGGTGACCGATGTAGTCCAAAAGAAAAACTGAAAAAAAGGAGGGGAGGTATGTGCAGAGAGCAAAATGTGGGCCTATACTTATGAGACTAGAGAGAGCAGAGCGAGAGAGGATAGAGGAAAAGGAAGAGGAAGAAATCGAGAGAAGATATAAAAAACACCTGGTGCAGACATGGGGTTGTATCCTCTGATCCCAATATCTGAAAGATCCTCAATCAAGAGAAGACCGTTTTGGAAGTGTGGTATGTCCGAAAAGAATATCCAGATAGACCACGTGGCTATATAAGCAGAGAATTTATCATGTCATGCTACCAGTTCCTCCAAGCGCTGAATACCACCAAGTTCAACAATTCAATCCAGTCATGGGGGCATCCACCAATTTCTAGTGCCTAGCTATCACTTTCCTGGCCGCAATGAGGAACAAACACAGCAATCCTTTCTTAGCTGAAGATATGGAGCCTGGAAGTGTGGAGAGGAGAGAAATGGAGGGGAGCATGATGCATTTCTAACACAGCGTACATGGTAGCGGTGCCTGTATGCAAACAAAAAATGCCTTTGCACAGCAGTTCGTGATTCATGGCAAAACATGGGGTTTGACTGGGCTCTAAATTTTAAGATTACAACATAACAGTCCATAATTATAATGCGTAACCCATGCCATGCCATACCCTAAAGGACATAAAGTGTCAGCCTAAATTAAATGCCTCTGTGTATTTCAACAATGTTACATTACCACAGGATTTCAGTGTGTGTACAGGTAGGAGTGGGGGGGGGGGCTGTATATGTGTTTTTAAATGTGGGTGGACCTAGTGTGCATTGTTTGGCAGATCTGGAGTTGTGCAATCACATTAAGACAAGTGTGGCAGCCGGAAGTGGGATCAGAAGACAATGTATTTCCACCGCCAATGATGTAAAAGATGCATTCATCAGATATTGATAGGTCCGGTCCTATAGTAGGTCTAATTACACATTGATAACACCCAAGGAACACAAATTGCAGCATTACTGGTTATCCGTAACTTTGGACTCTGGTCTTCACTTACAATCCATCTTCCTGCTGCTAACAGGGGAGTTCACATCTGGGAGTGCGGCTTTAATGCACGTTGTTCTGCGATAGGCTAGGTCTCCTCCCCTGCCCTCACTTTCACTAATCACATAAAGGCAGCCATACCTTGTGAAGGTGGAGATTGACTTTGCCAATAACTGAAAAAATTGTAAAACCTTTTCATTCAACAATAAAAACTAACTAGAACAGATAAAGCCCAACACATTTAGTCATAAAAATACTTTTAAAAAGTCATCCATAGATGTAAAAGCTGCCAAGACAGGGAGGCATAGAGCATAGCAATGGGATTGTGGGAAAGTAATATGCTAATTGGAGCTGTTCTGTTACAGAGTAGAGTAAAGTTGGCTTAAGCACAAAGGTTTAGGGTTCCCTGCTGTGGGTCTTTAAAAAAAATCCAAGAAAGGTTATAGTTTTAAAAAGATAATGCTGTTAAACTGATCAATTAGAAGGTCTGTTTGGAGTCAGTCTTCAAAAAGTGCAGTGGAATACTTAACGACAGTTTGAGAGAGCAGTAAATCATGTGTAGAATGTAGGTGGCTCATTTTTTAAACAAATTACACATTATGACAAATTAGCTCACTCAAGATGAATGGAACCTGCATATTGTGATTTATTATGCAGTCTAGTACCATGAATCCAGCCAGATGCCAGGAGTCATTCATCTTTTGCCACTTGATGTGCTTTTCTATCCATACTTAAGAATTTTTTATGATTCATGAAATCAACTTTAAGTGACAACTACCGGACGTTGGTCTGCAAATGCATTTTTGTGTTTTAGTGTAAATAAAGGTTTGATACTCCAGGTGAAGAAGAAGTAATGTGAGTCCAGACTTTATTTTTAAGTGTATGGCAGCCCACTTTTATTTAATGTAAAGTTCAGAAAAACAGCAGCAATTTCCCTTGTAGGGGGTTACACCATTACTGTAACTTATTAGTTTAGCCTCCTGGCTTACTCTCTTGTGACACGGCTGTTTCAGGCCTTACTCCTAGGCCTTGGGTCTGCTTCTCAGACCTGTATGCTCAAGCTGCGAAGCAGCGCGTGGGAGAATGGGGACTAGAAAGCGCCCCCTCCCCCCACCATCTGCTGGGGACAACTCAGATGCATTGCCGGGTCCAGCTAGCGCTCATGACCCTGGCCCTGAGGAATCTGAAGATGCGGACCAAGAACCCTCTTGAAGAGAGTTTCTTGAAAAGATGGACCTCGCCCCCGATAGTGGACCCTCCTGTGTCCAGATAAACAAGCTCCACCATACCAGTGGAGGGGGCTCCCGCCTTTAAAGACCCTGTGGACGATAAGGCTGAGGCGATCACCCGCAACCTGTACACGGTAGTGTGTTTGACGGTATTCCCAACCATAGTTGGGGCCCTGGTGTCTCAGACACTAGCGGAAGGGGCAAATATGCTGCTCAATGGGTTACAAGTGTCAGGCTTCCTCGAACGAGGTAGCCCTAGCTGACCTACTAGTACAAGGCCTAAAATTCATTTGTGAATCAGCCTTGGACACTATTCCTCTGCTGGCCAGAGCTTCAGGTCAGGCGGTGGCGTTACACCGTCTACTTTGGTTAAAGATTTGGTCCGTCAGCCAATCTTCCAAGAAAGCCCTGATGGACTTGCCCTTTAAGGACGACAGACTTTTTGGAACTTCCCTGGATGACATTATTAAAGATGCTACATGAGGTAAGAGCACACCGCTCCCACAGTCCAAAAAGGTGAAGGAGCCACACCGTAGGCAAGGGCCCTTCTTTACCGCACACAAGCGTTTTTTTTTAGTCCGCCCAGTACGGCGGGTAAAAGACCACAGGCCGATAAAGCGCCTGCTCAGGGACTGAGACGTCCCTGGTTTCCAAAACCCAACAAACCTGCAGACAAAGCTACGTCCGCATAAAGGTTTGCCCCACCCATCTCTCAGGTGGGGGGACGTCTTCGCGAATTCGCGACCTGGTGGACATCTCGGGTCCCCCGACCGGTGGGTTTGCAAAGTAGTGTCTTCACGGTACAAGATAGAACTTCTATCTTGCCCACCAAACAGATTAGATTTTTTTTCCCTCCAACAGCCAGCTACAACCGACTCGTCGGGAAGCCCTATTCGGGGCAGTTCAAGACCTGCTGAAACGCGGGGTGGTTATTCCTGTCCCAGTACAGGATCGGTTTCAGGGGTTTTACTCCAATTTGTTCATAGTACCAAAGAAGGAGGGTGTTCGCCCAATTCTGAACCTCAGGGCCCTCAATTTCTTCTGAAGGTATAAGGTTTCCGGATGGAATCGGTTCGCTCTTTCGTCACTGCCCTCCAGCCGGGGGACTCTCTGGCATCCTTGGACATCAGGGATGCTCAATTTACATGTCCCCATATGCACAAAGCATCAGAGACTTCTGCGGTTTGCGGTCGGGGAAGACCATTTTCAATTTGTGGCTCTCCCCTTTGGCCTGGCATCGGCACCAAGGGTGTTCACCAAGGTGCTTGCCCCAATTCTCGCCCTACTGAGGCCTCGTACACACGACCAGACATGTCCGATGAAAACGGCCCGCGGACCGTTTTCATCGGACATGTCTGCTGGGATAATTTGGTCTGATGTGTGTACACAGAGGTGAATGGCTTGTCAGCGACCGTGTGGTCAAAGTGCGTGCATGTTAACCCAATTTCGAGTGCGTGTAAGTCATTCACCTCTGCAGCTAGGGGTTCGGATCCCGGTCTCGGCTACATGTGAATTGAGTTTGGTGGTCTGAGCCCGGCTCACGGTGGGTGTGCTATGCGAGGTTAGCACCACACTTACACGCACTCGAAATTGGGTTAACATGCACGCACTTTGACCACACGGTCTTTAAAAAAAGAGAGGCGAAGGACTAAGGGGGCTGGTTGAGCGGGCAAATCCTCTCACTCCCTTATAGGGAGTCCCTCTGCCCCGTTGGGCTTCAAAGCAGAGCAGGTAGGGCGGGCTGTGTGGGATGACCCCCTCACACACCCGCCATTGCCACCCGGGGCATGGAGAAAGGTGGCAGATTGCCTCTGGGGGAGGCCTGCCTACTCCCAACTCCTGCAGTCCGGCTCCTCTCTCGAGTACACGCACAAAATACACTTTAAAAAAAAAAAAAAAAAAAAAAGAAGTCGCTCACAGCAAGGTGGGCAGAAAGGAGTGTACCGGCCCTGTCAGCCATATACATTCTGGGAGTTGAAAACTGGCAGGCGGACTACCTGAGTCGCCAAATGCTGAACCAAGGAGAATGGTCTCTGCACCCGGAGGTGTTTCAGATCCTTTGCCAAAGATGGGGCACGCCAGACGTAGATCTCCTGACGTCTCGACTCAATCGGAAGGTATTGAGGTTTGTGGCCAGGTCAAGAGACTCATGGGCGGATGCGACAGATGTGTTAGTGGCGCCGTGGAGTCAGTACCAGCTAATCTATGCCTACCTTCCTCTAAAGCTCCTGCCTCTTCTGCTCGCAGATGGCCTCGGCATCCTTGGTACGCCGATCCAGTGCGGCTAGTAGCTGACGTCCCTTGGTGTCTACCGCTGATAGAGGACCTTCTGTCACAGGTCCCATACTGCATCCTGCTTTACAGTCGCTGCAGGGGGTTTGGCATATGGCCCCTCTGGCCCCTCCTCCACTACCTCCGTGGAGATTTGAATAGCAGATGCACCTTGGCGTCTACCGCTACGAGAGGACCTGCTGTCACAAGGTCCCATAGGTCATCCTGCTTTACAGTCAATGGCTTTAACGGCATGACCTCTAGGTGCCTCAGAAACCACAGTTTGAGAACATTAGGGAAGTTCCCTTGTTGACACTTTTTTAGAAAGTGGTCCTTTTAGTTAGGTCAGTTAAGGTTCTGAGCTGGCAGCCGTGTCATGAAAGGCTCCCTATCTGATCTTCCACAAGGATAAGGTGGTTCTGCATCCACTGCCTTTTTTCTTCCTAAGGTCATTTCGACCTTCCATCTCAAGGAAGACATTGTACTGCCATACTTGTGTCCTCAACTGTCGAATCCTAAGGAGACAACATGGCATCCCTTGGACGTTGTTTGAGCTCCGAGAATATACTTGTCTGTTACTGCTCCGTTCCGGAGTTCAGACTCACTGTTTGTTTCGGTGGCTGGTCCCAAGAAGGGCCCAGCCGTCTCTTCGGCCACCATTTCGAGGTGGACCCGACAGATCCTGATCAGGCTTACGCCATAAAGGGTCAGGTGCCTCCCTATCACGATGCATTAGACTAGGGCAATGGTGCCTCTTGGGTTTTCTGACATCTAGTGTCTGTTTCCCAGGTGTGTAAGGCGGCGACCTGGTCGCCCGGTCACACTTTCACTAAACTTTACAAGTTGATGTGAGTGCATCTTCGGATGCTTCTTCGACCGCAAAGTTACAACTCCTCAGTTGAGGAGCTCTGTTTTGTTTTGGGGTGAAGTTTAATTTTATGCTTCCCACCCCTCATTTTGACACTGCTTTGGGATGTCCCACTATGTCAAGATTAGGGTGTCCATCCATGAACGAAAGAGAAAATAGGATTTTATGCTCACCGTAAAATCTTTCTCTGAGTTCATGGATGGACAACAGCACCCACCCCTCTCTTTTTTTTTTTGTACTGCTTGCTACGAACTGAACTTCTTGTTGCAGGCTGAGAGGATATAGTAAGTGGGACCGCACCCTGGGCGGGGCGGTTCAGCTTTGAAGTTAACACTTTTTGCCTAGTCACTCCAAAAAGTTAGGCTATTTCCCACTATGTCAAGATTAAAGCTGTGTCCATCCATGAACTCAGAGAAAGATTTTACGGTGAGCATAAAATCCTATTTTCTGACGCCAACATGGCAGCATATGAGTATGCTAGTATGCTGCCATGGTTTGGCGTCAGGAAAGGAAAATTACGGTAAGTATTTGATACAATTTTCCATTTTTTCACACATCTGTAGATCATAAACATTTTTACACATCTGTATCGAGAGAGGGTCCCTGCCTCACTCGATACAGCCACTGTGCCATAATCAAACAGCCATATATACAGCCACATCAAACGCAGCCACTGTGCCATAAAATTGTCGCCACTGTGCCATGCCATCAATTGTCGCCACTGTGCCCATCAATTGTCGCCACTGTGCCATGCCAAGCACAGCCACTTTGCCATGCCATTGTCGCCACTTTGCCATGCCTTTGTCGCCACTGTGCCCATCAATTGTTGCCAATGTGCCATGCCAAACGCAGCCACTGTGCCATGCCATTGTCGCCAGTGTGCCCATCAATTGTCGCCACTGTGCCATGCAATTGTCGCCACCGTGCCCATCAATTGTCGCCATTGTGCCATGCCAAATGCAGCCACTCCACTGTGCCATGCTATTGTCGCCACTGTGCCCATCAATTGTCGCCACTGTGCCATGCTAAACGCAGCCACTGTGCCATGCCATTGTCGCCACTGTGCCCATCAATTTTCGCCAATGTGCCATGCCAAACGCAGCAACTGTGGAATGCCATTTTCGCCACTGTGCTATGCCATTGTCGCCACTGTGCCCATCAATTATCGCCACTGTGCCCATCAATAATCGCCACTGTGCCCATCAATTGTCGGCATGTGCCATGCCATTGTTGCCAATGTGCCATGCCATTGTCGCCACTGTGCCATGCCATTGTCGCCACCGTGCCATGCCATTGTCGCCACCGTGCCTATCAATTGTCGCCATTGTGCCATGCCAAACGCAGCCACTCCACTGTGCCATGCCATTGTCGTCACTGTGCCCATCAATTGCCGCCAGTTTGCCCCTAAAATGCAGCAAGATTGCCCCCCCGCCTGCCACTTGCCTTTCTCAGTCAGCCATCCTTGGATCGATCCCTTGAAGTAGTCCCGCCCTCAATGTCGCTTCAGCCAATCGGGTTACCGGTAAAACCAGAACCGGTGAACCTGATTGGCTGAGACGCCTGTCAGAGTTAACCAGGGGATGCACATCCCCTGGTTAACTATTTGGAAGCCGATTACAGCCCTGGCTCTGATAGACACTTCCAAAGCCAACCAGCTGCTGTTATTCAGATGGCCAGCGCTCACCAGGCGGCCGGCCATCCGAATAGGGGGCAGCAGCGACAATACATAGATTCATGCAATGCATGAATCTATGTATTGTATTTCAGTGGCGGTGCAGGAGCGAGAGGGGGCGTCGCTCTTGCGCCCACTATGGACGCACCACCACTGCATGCAACCCAAATGGGGGCCAGTAGTATCATTGATGGGTCCTCCTTCTATAGTATATTGTTGCAACAATGAGCCATCCTAAAACTACATATTTGCTTGCTTGGGTTATGCATTACTGGTTCAAAATGCTAAAACTGTATGGGCTAGATTCAGGTAGCCCTGCGTAACATTGTGCGGGCGTAACATTTCTCCGATACGTTACACCGCCGTAAATTAGGGCGCAAGTTCCGTATTCATAAAGAACTTGAGCCCTAAGTTACGGCGGCGTAACGTATGTGGCCCGGCGTAAGCCCGCCTAATTCAAATGGGGATGATGTGGGCGTGTTTTATTTAAATTATTGTTGACCCCGCGTATTTTACGTTTTTTACGAACGGCGCATGCTCGAAATCCTGCCGCAAATCGTCATTGCTTTCAACGTGAACGTAAATTACGTCCAGCCCTATTCGCGAACGACTTACGCAAACGACGTAAAAAATTCAAAATTCGACGCGGGAACGACGTCCATACTTAACATTGCGTACGCCTCATAGAAGCAGGAGCAACGTTACGCCGGAAAAAGCCTTACGCAAACAACGTAAAAAATTCCACCGGGCACCTTTGTGAATCGGCGTATCTAGGTCATTTGCATATTCTACGCCGAAAACTACGGAAGCGCCACCTAGCGGCCAGCGTAAATATGCACCCTAAGATACGACGACGTAAGAGACTTACGCCAGTCGGATCTTAGCCTAATTTCGGCGTATCTTGCTTTCTGAATACAGAAAGAAGATACGCCGATGCAGCTTTGAATTTACGTCGGCGTAAATTCTTGCTGAATCTAGCCCTATGTATGCAGTCTATGAACTGGCAACATTACAGGGTGTTTTTTGTGGATTGTTTAATTTCATTGTCTGAGATTCTCAGTGAGGATATTTTTAACTTCCCAAGTGCAATCTACAACATATAATTTAGTGACAAATAATCAGCACATAGCTTGTCTGCTCTGCCTAGTCTAGAACTCATTTGTTTGTATTTATTTTTATATTCTGACTTCCTCCAAAAACACTTTGTGTTGGATCAAACTTTTTCTGTATGCTTCATTATTCTAGCTAATAAAACGCTCCAAAAACGCCCCCTCCATTGAAATGGATTAAAAACGCTGTAAAAACGTGGTAAAAATCGCAGTAAAATTGCGGTAAAATATCTGTGTTTTACCACTATTTTAACGCTCCGCTATAGGCGTTTCCAGAGTGAGAGGGCTCTAAGTGGAGCGAGGTCTCCCCCAGCGGTTATAGATACATAAAAAGTTAAACTGACAGGTTTTTAACCGTTCCTTACTCTATCCAAAACTAAAACAAAATTATACACTTTAACACTAAATTGCTTGTTTATCAACTATGTATTATATATACATTTTTAACAAAATAGTTGCCCTATTTGGTCTTTCTCTATTCAAGTCAAAAAGAATTCAAGGAAAACTCATAGGGCCGGATTCAGGTAGAATTGCCCATTATTTACGGAGGCGCAGGGCAACGTTTTTGCCCTGCGCCCCCGCAAATTTGCTCCGCTGCCCTTGAATTGCGCCGGCGTGCCGGCAAAATGCCCGGCGCTAGAGCACGCAATTTAAATGATCCCGTAGGGGGCGGGAATCATTTAAATTAGGCGCGTTCCCACACCGATCGTAGCGTGCATGCTCCGTCGGGAAACTTTCCCGACGTGCATTGCGGCAAATGACGTCGCAAGGACGTCATTTGCTTCAAAGTGAACGTGAATGGCGTCCAGCGCCATTCACGATTCACTCACGCAAAATACGTAAAATTTGAATTTCGCGACGCGGGAACGACGGGTATACGTAACATGGGCTGTCCCTGCTAATAGCAGGGGCAGCCTTGGCGAAAACCGCCGTATGTAAACGACGTAAATTGCGTACGCAGGGCTCGCGCAACGTTGTGAATCGGTGTTAGTATGCAATTTGCATACTATACACTGAGCACAACGTGAACGCCACCTAGCGTCCACCGCAAGAATGCAGCCTAAGATATGCGGGCATAAGAGCCTTATGCCGTGCAGATCTTAGGCTGCAGTCGGCGTAACGAGGTTCCTGAATCAGGAGCACTCGTTACGCCGGGGCAAGTAAGAAATTGCGCTGTGTAACCTATGGTTACACAGGCGCAATTGCTTCTTGAATCCGGCCCATAGAGAATAAATTTCAAATGTCAAATTTCCCCTACACAAGGCCGGTTTTCCTGGCAGGAAAACTGCCATGACAGGTTTGGCAGGGAGGAAATCGGAAAACTGCCAGGGAAATCACGGCAGGAAAAAAAGAACATGTTTCCTGTCGGGAAAACTGGTATGGAGCATACACACGGCCAGTTTTCCCGGCCAAAAGCTGTCATGGCAGTTTTCCAGACGGGAAAACTGGTCGTGTGTACAAGGCATAAGGTCCCTTTCACACATGCAGACTGTTTGTTTGTTTTCATTAGTTCAGTAGCTTTTTTCAAAGAAGAAATATATGAAGTTTACAACAGTTTGTCATCCGTTTTTCATCAGTTTTTACATCTGTCACCTAGAGTCCTTAATTACTTGAGTCCCGGAGCCATTCTTTTATGTAAAAATAGATCCTTTGTCTGTTTACATCCATTTATCATCAGATACATTTTTTTAATGGAAGAAAAATAGGGCTTAGATCTGTTCCAAAAAAGGATGTTAACGGAAGCGGATGTAAACCGATATAAATGAATTATCATCCACCTACATCCGTTATTCCATTGAGATGCATTGATGTCTGTCCATTTTTCATCCATACATTAACAAAAAACAAACGGTCCGCAGGTGTGAAAGGGGCCTTATGCCGTGTACACACGATCGGTCAAACTGATGAGAACGGTCTGATGGACCGTTTTCATCGGTTAACCGATGAAGCTGACTGATGGTCCGTCACACCTACACACCATCGGTTAAAAAACCGATCGTGTCAGAACGCGGTGACGTAAAACACAACGCCGTGCTGAAAAAAACGAAGTTCAATGCTTCCAGGCATGCTTCGACTTGATCCTGAGCATGCCTGGATTTTTAACCGATGGACGTGCCTACAAACGATTGTTTTTTTTCTATCGGTTAGGTATCCATCGGTTAAAATTAAAACAAGATTGCTTTTTTTAACCTATGGATAGGTGAACGGCAGGCATTTAAAGGGCCACGTACAGGTACGTGATTATGCCTGTCTGTGCCATTCTGCCAACGTATATCTACATGGTCCGGTCCACAGGTGGTTAAAGTGTAATTCTTAGTTTTTTTGACTAATTCATGGTTCAATTTTTCTACAAAGGTAATTAGGACTTTTAGACCTCGTGTGATCTACCTTGTATCAATTTTCACATTTGTTGTAGAGAATGCCATAGATGTTAACACAGATGTATATACTATTTATACGTTTCTATCTGCTTCTAAGGTTCCAACAGTTTATTCACTTATGTATGTCTTTATCAACATGAATAGTCTCCTCTCAAGAATATTTGCACAACAGAATCATATATTGTACTTTTACTGCAGATACTAAACATTTTATCCCTCTGAGATCTAAATTTGGGGTTGTACCTGACTCCATGCACCACTGCTTCCTAGGTTGTTCCTCGTTCTTAAAGTTATACTAAAGCTAAAAATGTTTTTTTTTTAAATCTTAATGCATTTCTTGAATGTGTTTTTTTTTTCTCTGCCTCCCCTTTTCCTGTGTGAAGGGAGAGGGGAGAAGAGATCAGCACTGTGCATGGCTTCATCTCTTCTCCCTTTTCTTCCTCTTCACACAGCAGTAGCAATTTGCTCCTGCTGCTGTCAATCAAATGCAGTGAGAAGTAAGTGGGGGGCGGGGCTAAGTCCTGCTGTGTAAGTCTATGGAGCATGGCTCCATAGACACACAGCTCGGGAGCGGGCAGACACTGTGTACCTCCATATGTGGACACACAAAAAAAAGAGTAGTCAGGATCACCACCAGGGGACTTGAGAAGAGGTGGGTCAGGGCCGCTCTGTGCAATACCACTGCACAGAGCGGGTGAGTATAATATGTCTGACTTTAGTAACACTTTAAGTTACAAGCTGGGAGATATATAAAACTAAGAGGGAAACTAAATCTTAATTTTCCTTTTTGTATTCATCTGTTATAAGTATAAAATAAAACTAGACCTGAAAAACCTAGGTTGGTGTACTTGAGGGCAGGTTTGAAACTGCTGCCCCGTTTGGGAACAGCAGCATACCATGTCTTTATCAATTTTGCATAATAGTAGTCTGATATTGTAAGACTCTGATAACTGCACCTGTTTCATATTGACATTTTCTCTTTGGAGAAACATATCCAAGACATTCTTACTAAAATTGAAGTACTTTCTTCTTGAGATCAAAGTCCTTTATCCATGTCTCTAACATCATAATGGCCACAGGAAGCTTCAGGACTTGTCAAAGTTTTAGTCACTTCATATACCCTGACATTATGGGCACCTCTATACCCAATACAAGTTATTCTGATACTGATATCATTAATACTGTTTTGGACTGTTCACTTTTCTGTATCTTTGGCGCTGTGCTACAGGCATGATTGGCATTCCTTGCCTTGAATTATCTGACTACATTAACACCTGCATTGATTTTTTTTCACTCCGACATGTGAACTAAGAGCTTTAAGTACATTTATAACGATCAATTGTTATTTTCATTGTTCATTTTTTTTTGTTTGGGGTTTTCATATTTTTCAAAACCTAGCTGTAATGCCACGTACACACGACCGTTTTCCACAATGTGAAAAATTACATATTTTTTTAATGTCATTAAAAACGATCGTGTGCGGGCTCCAGAGCATTTTTTGCGACGTTAAAAATGGGCATTAAAAATGTTGAACATGCATCGTTTTTCACGTTGTCATTTTTAACGTCGTAAAAAGGGTGTCGTGTGTAGGCTTTAACGACGTGAAAATAACGCACATGTTTGGAAGCAAGTTATGAGACGGGAGCGCTCGTTCTGGTAAAACTAGCGTTTGTAATGGAGATAGCACATTCATCACGCTGTAACAGACTGAAAAGCGCGAATCGTCGCTCACCAAACTTTTATTAACACGAATTTGGCAAGAGCAGCCCCAAGGCTGGCGCCATCCGAATGGAACTTCCCCTTTATAGTGCCGTCGTACGTGTTGTACATCGCCCCGCTTTGCTCGAGCATTTTTTTTCACGATCGTGTAGGCAAGGCAGGCTTAACAATAATCGGGTTGAAAAAAACTTTTTTTCTAGACCATTAAAAATGGTCGTGTGTACGCGGCATAAGTGTATAACACCATTGGAAAATAATGTAGTATAACAATGCCTGCAGCTAAAGTAATCTTGTGAGAATAGGCATATGGGAGCAGTAATTGCTGACTATTTTTTTAAAGTTTCAAACTCTGAGGTTAAAATCCTGATATGACATCACTGCTCAGTGAGTCACCGACATGGGAAAATCATCTAAGATGTCAGTTCAGACGTCGCTTTTAATTCTGGCTTGTTCCTGGTCATTGTCTTCTTACATAATGAAGACAGAATCAGGATGACAGACTCAAGAGACTGCACCACCAGCACTAAATGCAAAAAGGCAGTGGTCTATCCTCACCATTTACAGGTAAAGTAAATCTACACTTGCGGTGTGCCTGCACAGACTTTTTTTTTATCTTCATGAGTGCTTTTGGAGCCCCAACATTCAGGGTGCTTAGTTACATAGGTAGGGATCTCAGTTCTTGATGCGGATCATTAATGGGCAGCCTTATAGATCAGAAGCCAGACTCAATACTACTACAAGTACAGTATATAAATCAAAACACCAGTTTAGAAAAAGACAGAAGCATGTTGAAATCTAAGACTGAAGTGGCAGTAAACCTCTGAAATAAAAATGAGCAGAGCATACCCTTATGTACTAGCCTAAGTCCAAAGCACCAAGTGTGATATCTGTCTCCTCTCTTTTCCCTCCTATTTATCTATCTGTCTATTTGTCACTTCTAACCGCTTCTTGAAAGATTGCCCTGTCCTCATCCAGCATCCAGAAGTGTCTATGATGATATCAGATCCCCACCCCCTTCCTGCTGTAGAAATACGCTTTGATTTGTATGATTTAGAAAGCTGTAGAGAAGAGAGGAATGCAGATAAACAGGAGGATCACCTGAGTATTGTCATTTCAATGGGTATATGTAAGGGTTTACACACAATAGAGGAGGATTGAGGTATTTAAAAACAAACATACATACTCACCTCCCTGCTGCAGCATTGGTTTGATTCTGCAGCTGTCCCCCGCCAGCTCTAAGCCCAAGACCTGAGCAATCAATTGACCAGTGATCACTCATTTCCTGGTCTGCTTTGTGCAGAGAGTGGTGACAGTCAGTCAAAGCTCTCTGCTCTGCCCGTCCAGCCCTCACTGAAGCACTGAGCTGTGAAGGAGACAAGAGCAGCTGGCCCAGACTATCAGTGGATCCTGACATTATTGTTGGGATCTTTCCAGAGCCTGGACCGGCTCTGATATCAGGCACAATATACTTTCGCCTGCTGTCAGCTGATACTTGTACTTTCATGAGACCCAAAAACTGCACTCCTGTGACCCAAAAGAGAGGTACAGCTTTGGCCATACTTCTCTTTTAAAGAAAAAGAAACACAATGCTGTATTGGGCAATGTTCTGTTCCTACCTACCAAGCTTGTTCCTGAAAACTTGCCCATTGGTGAAATTTGAAATGTTCATGCAGTGCTGTAGAAAACTCTCAGTGTTTATGTTGCATAGTATTTTTTGTTTTCATAGCAGATACATTTGATTTAATTTATTTAATTTCATTATCACTTGGGCGTGATAGCATATTTTTTTCCCATAAATATAATTTTCGCGATGGTGATGCCATATTTAAGCCTCCACAGATCTGCTCCCTGCCAGGCTTCACAGCCACAATCCCTCCTCCTGATTTTCCACAGACACACCACTGAGAAAACAAACAACGCTGTCGATTTGACTCACAGCTGTAGGTGTTACATTTAATTAAAATTCATTTTATGCTCGGATGCCTCCTGCTTTCGCTTTACCTTGCATTGCGCACTTGCTAATATCTTGCAACCAGCATCGGCCATCAAACAGTAGGAGTATTGTTAAGCTTTACAAAATAAGAAAACGGGGCTTGATGCATCACACAACATTGTGCGGGTGGGATGGGCAGATTAAATATGCTGGCTTTGTTGAAATTTCAAATAAGCAAGCGATTGCATCACGGATTGCAATATTTGGTGGAATATGGATCTTACTACCTATTTCCAGCTTGCTCATTTTAAATGGTGTATGTAGAAGTAGTGTTAAAAAAAAGTTAGAGAGAATGTGAACTTTGAGGTTTTATACTGGGTGGTCGTTGACAGCTTAGCGAATGTTGTCCAGGCCTTTGCTCTTTTTTTTGTGAGGAGAATAAGAAGCAGGCAAACTTTGCTCTACAGAAGCAAAACACAGCTTTGTTTTGTTATTCCATTAGGAATGCATCACAGACCAAGTTCTGCTTTTCAGCACATCAGTAAGTTTACTTTTCTCAAGCCACCAGGGAATAAAGGTTCCTTTGGGAGACACGGTCTAGACAGGATTGATATTGAACTGACAATTGTATCTGTTTGCAGATGCAAACGCAGACAGGAGTGTAACTTTTGTAAGCTTTAAGAATTGTACAATGCCACATAGGGGCATGCTGGTAGAGTATGGATGTAGCTGTACCATCTTTCCTCAGCCTTATAAAATATCCAGATGGTAACCCATGGCAGAATTTCAGAATCTTTAAAGGGGTTGTATAGGTTCGTGTTTTTTTTACCTTAATGCATCCTATGCATTAAGGTGAAAAAGCACCTCGCTTTCATGAGCCCCCAGCTCCCCCGTTTAAATTGCTTGAGCCCATTCACCTGCTCTGCTGTCCCCCGGCGTCCTCTTCTCCATGGAGTCTCGGCGTTGATTTGCTAGATTGATAGCAGCGCAGCCATTGGCTCCCGTTGCTGTCAATCAAATCCACTGATGCGGCCGCCGGGGGGCGTGGCCGAGTCATACAAGCGGCGGCTATGGACGCCGACTGTATGACACAGGACCGTGACCGCAAGGTAACCCCTCGGGCCACTCTGTGCAAAACATACTGAAGTATGACCTGTTTGTTATTTAAAAAAATATATATATTCTTTACAACCCCTTTAAAACCACTTAAATACTGGGCACTTTTTCTCCCTTCTTGCCCAGGCCAATTTTTAGCTTTCAGCACTGTTGCACTTTGAATAACTATTGCGCAGTCATGCAACGCTGTACACAAACAACATTTTTTATCATATTTTGAGACAGATGGAGCTTTCTTTTTGTGGTATTTAATCATCACTGAGTTTTTATTTTTTTGGGTAAATATTTTTATATTATATTATATTTTATATTATATTTTGATGTGAAATATGGTTTCACATCACAGGATTGAGCTCTTTCTGTGATTCACAGCCCCTCGCATGTGCTTTTCCTCCCCTAATGCAGTAACTCTGAGGTCAGAGTTTGAGAGCTCACTCCTGTGGTGGTAGGGGGGAAAGTAACAGCTGGAAGTAACCCTAAAGCCTCGTACACACTATCAGATTTTCCGATGGGAATTGTGTGCTGGCAGGCTGTTGTCGGAAAATCCGAATGTTTGTATGCTCCATCGGACAATTGTTGTCGGAATTTCCGGCCAAACAAATGTTGGATAGCATGCTTTAAAATTTTCCGACAACAAATGTGTGTTGTCGGATTATCCAATGGTGTGCACACAAGTCTGTCGGAAAAAAAATCCAAAGTAAAAAACGCATGCTCAGAAGCAATGCTAACCATGACACAACATTGGCAGAAGTTGCCCAAAGGGTGGCGCTAAAGAGATGAAAAGCCATATAGTTTTATGTTTGTTGGTCAACAATTCTTTGCAGTTTGTATGCAATACAAGTTCCTGACCAACGCCCTTTGGACAAAATTCTGAGGCTTTGTCTGCGGAAAATCCGATCGTGTGTACAAGGCTTTATAAACTTCCTAACAACAAAGCAGGGTAGGGGGGGGGGTGTCATCTCAGGGAATGGTCTACACCTATAGCAAGGGCATTATTCAACTTTGGTTAAAGCTGCACGCCTCGTATCTGCATTGCCAGTTTTGGATAAAAGTGAATTATGCCTTTAAGAACAAATGATAAAAAAAAATAATACAGTTCTATATTCTTTAATTGAGTTATAAACTAGATATTTTATTTAATTGTTTACACACTTTAATGTTATTTATCGTAATTATTATTAAATGTGTTTTATTGCAGAACTGCTATTACATAGTATTTCATAATGAAGTTTTGTGGTTTTTATTGCTAATTGTAAAGGATGTGTCATATCCTCCAACAGATTTGGAGCCTTTATTTACTAGCCCTTGATTTAAGGTTCAGGATTTGTGCAGCAGATTGCTGGGACGATAACTTATTCTCTGCTAGCACATTTTGGACACCGCATATTTGACACTAGTTCTGGCTCATTTGCCTGAGTAATTATGGGATTTTAGTCATCAGTCATATCTGTAGGCCTCCCTTTCATTTGCTGACTTTCACATTGTGCCATTTTCTTACTTTGTTTAGTGAACAGTATATGAAAATAGTTTTTGGAATTATTATTTTTTTCAGTGACAATTATATCAATTGTATCCTTCTAGTAATGTCAAGTTCATAGCTTTCCCACACTTACCTACTGTAATAGAGTGCAGGTATAGAACACAAAGTAGAAAGGTGTGTATTCTAGACAAGCGGTTCCCTAACTTTTTGGCACCGGGGACTGGCGGCGTGGCCAAGGCCTGGGGGAGGGATACGGAGAGGGGATGCAGATTTGTCGGGGCAATGGCTGGTGTTGGCACTTCAATCATTGCGGCACTATGGTTGCTATGGTGTCAAGATGATTGAAGCGCATTATTTCTATTATTACATTGTAATATACAATTTTATAATTCAACTCACCATAATGCAGAATCAGTGGGAGTCCTGAGAGTGTCACTTGCCACTGTCGCCTGCCAGCAGATGCAGTTTGTTACTTGTCACATTGCCTGCCACCAGATGCAGCTTGTTCCTTGTCACGTCACCTGCCACCAGAGGCAGCTTGTCACTTGCCACATCGCCTGCTACCAGATGCAGCTTGTTACTTGTCACATTGCCTGCCACCAGATGCAGCTTGTTCCTTGTCACGTCACCTGCCACCAGAGGCAGCTTGTCACTTGCCACATCGCCTGCTACCAGATGCAGCTTGTTACTTGTCACATTGCCTGCCACCAGATGCAGCTTGTTCCTTGTCACGTCACCTGCCTTCAGAGGCAGCTTGTCACTTGCTACATCGCCTGTCTTCAGATGCAGCTTGTCACTTGCCACATCACCTGCCTTCAGATGCAGCTTGTCACTTGCCACTTTGCCTGCCTTCATATTCAGCTTGTCATTTGTCATGTTGCCTGCCACCAGATGCAGTTTGTCACTTGTCATGTCACCTGCCACCAGATGCAGGTTGTCAATTGTCACCAGATGCTGCTTGTCACTTGCTACGTCGCCTGCCACCAGATGCGGATTGTCACTTGCCACATCGCCTGCCCCCAGAAGCAGCTTGACACTTGCCACGTCGCCTGCTACCAGATGCAGATTATTACTATCCTGGCACCAGCTGAAGCTTCCCACTTTTGTCTGCCACCAAAAAATACCAGATGCAGTTTGTCACTCTTTCAATGTAAAGGCAATTTGGTGACAAACAGTGACAGCCAAGAAAGAGGCTTCTGGCAGTCTCTTCCCAGCTTTTCAGCGTCAGCAAGAAACTGGCACATTGGCTGGGTCCCAGGGTAAGGGCTGCCCACGACTGCACGGTGAGAGCGGAACTGCAATGATGCAGGGCGGGCGGTGAGAGGCGATGCATACTCCCTCGCCTGCCAGCTCACTTGCTCCTTTGCTCACCCACCCACCTGAACAGCTTTTGCGGCCCAGCTGCAGAGAAGCCGCGGCCTGGTGGTTGTGGACCCCCGTCATAGACTGAAGGTGGAGGAGTGCAAGGTCTCTAACATCTACCAGCTACGTGATGTCATCATGGAGGAGTGGAAGAGCACTCCAGTGGCAACCTGTGAAGCTCTGGTGCACTCCACCCCCAAGAGGGTTAAGGCAGTGCTATAAAATAATTGTGGCCACACAAAATATTGACACTTTGGGCCCAGTTTTGACATTTTCATTTAGGGGTGTACTCCATTTTGTTGCCAGTGGTTTAGACATTAATGGCTCTGTGTGGAGTTGTTTTGAAGGGACATCAAATTTACACTGTTATACAAGCTGTACACTCACTAATTTACATTGTAGAAAAGTGTGTGTATGCATATGTGTGTGTGTGTGTGTGTATATATATATATATATATATATATATATATATATATGCACAAATTGTTTGCATATTTTAATAGCAGTCATTTTCTATGCTACTTTAAAGCGAAGTTCCACCCAAAAGTGTAAATTTCGCTCATTGTACTCCTCCCCCCACCGGTACCACATTTGGCATCTTTCGGGGGGGGAGGGGGATAGCATACCTGTCTTTCACAGGTATGTTTTCCTCTTATGGGAGCCTCAGCTGCGGGTACTGGGCGAACCTCTGCTTTAATGTGAAGAACAGATCAAGCAGGCAGATAGTACCTTTTGATCTGCTGAATCAGAGTGTTAAAAGGGATTTTCAAGGTGTCAGCTCTGTTACACAGGCCACCAGCAGGGACACAAATTCTACTAAGGAAGGCCTGACAATTACCAGGCTTTGAAATATGGAACAGTTTTCTGCTGAAAGACTAAAGCCCCATACACACCATCAGATTATCTGCAGATTTTTATCTTCAGATTTACCAAAACCATGTAGTACAAGGGCCTGCCTGATTGCATACAAATTGAAACTCTTAAGGTTTGACCTCCTATTATATGGTTTTGGTAAATCTGAAGACAAAAATCTGCAGATAATCTGATGGTGTGTATGGGGCTATAGGCTTAGGGGGAGTGAGTATAATGCTGCGTTTTTAAATTGGTCGGTAAAAACGGTCGTGTGTAGGCTCCAGAGCATTTTTCACGTCGTCGTTTTTCTCGTCGTGAAAAACGGTCGTGTGTATGCTTTACATAGTTACATAGTTAGTCAGGTTGAAAAAAGACAATTCAGTTCAACCACAAAAAAATAAACAAAATAAAAAACACAGTACAATCCCATACACCCAACTCCATACCCACAGTTGATCCAGAGGAAGGCAAAAAACTCCAGCAGAGCATGAGATCCAATTTGCTACAGCAGGGGAAAAAAATTCCTTCCTGATCCCCCGAGAGGCAATTGGATTTACCCTGGATCAACTTTACCTACAAATCTTAGTACTCAGTTATATTCTGTACATTTAGGAAATAATCCAGGCCTTTCTTAAAGCAATCTACTGAGCTGGCCAGAACCACCTCTGGAGGGAGTCTATTCCACATTTTCACAGCTCTTACTGTGAAAAAAACCTTTCTGTATTTGGAGGTGAAATCTCTTTTCCTCTAGACGTAAAGAGTGCCCCCTTGTCCTCAGTGTTGACCGTAAAGTGAATAACTCAACACCAAGTTCACTGCATGGACCCCTTATATATTTGTACATGTTGATCATATCCCCCCTTATTCTCCTCTTCTCAAGAGTGAATAGATTTAGTTCCTCTAATCTTTCCTCATAGCTGAGCTCCTCCATGCCTCTTATCAGTTTGGTTGCCCTTCTCTGCACTTTCTCTAGTTCTCCGATATCCTTTTTAAGAACTGGTGCCCAAAACTGAACTGCATATTCCAGATGAGGTCTTACTAATGATTTGTACAGGGGCAACATTATATCTCTGTCTCTGGAGTCCATACCTCTCTTAACACAGGAAATTACTTTGCTCGCTTTGGAAACCGCAGCTTGGCATTGCATGTTATTATTGAGCTTATGATCAGCTAAAACCCCCAGATCCTTCTCCACTACAGATCCCCCCAGTTGTACTCCCCCTAGCATGTATGATGCATGCATATTCTTAGTCCCTAAGTGCATAACTTTACATTTATCAACATTAAACCTCATCTGCCACTTAGTCGCCCAATTAGACAGAGCATTGAGGTCGGCTTGTAAATTGGAGACATCCTGAAAGGACGTTATTCCACTGCATAGCTTGGTGTCATCTGTAAAGACAGAAATGTTACTTTTGATCTCGGACCCAATATCATTTATAAATTATATTGAAAAGTAAGGGTCCCAGCACTGAACCTTGGGGTACACCACTGATAACCTTAGACCATTCAGAGTAAGAATCATTAACCACTACTCTCTGAATTCTGTCTTTCAGCCAGTTTTCTATCCATTTACAAACTGATATATCCAATCCTGTACACCTTACCTTACACATGAGCCGTGTGTAAGGGACTGTATCGAATGCTTTTGCAAAATCCAAATATACCACGTCCACAGCCACACCTCTGTCCAGGGTTTTACTTACCTCTTCATAAAAGGAAATCCGGTTGTAAATGCTTTAACGACGGGGGAAAAGACACGCATGCTCAGAAGCAAGTTATGAGAACTAAAATTTGCATAATCAACCCAAAGGGTGGCGCTAATCGAATGGAACTTCCCCCTTTTATAGTGCCGTTGTACGTCACCGCGCTTTGCGCAAGCATTTTTTTTTCACGGTCGTGTGTATGCAAGGCAGACTTGACAAGAATCACGTCGAGAAAAACGTTTTTTTTTTTCCATCACATGAAAAATGGTCGTGTGTACGCGGCTTTAGGGGTGGTGTCATGATAGGTTTGAAATAACTTGCTGCCGGAAGTGCGACTGAAAGAAGACTATTAAAGGTATTTATATGCAAAAATTAATAAAAAATCCATTGGTAAAATTATGCTAGAAGGGGATACTATAGACAGCAAGTTTATAAAATGGATGGAACTCTTTAAGGTAAAAACTGTTTAGGCTTTATATTCCCCTTCATGTATTTGCATTTTTTCCAGCTACAGCGGGCCCAAATTTGGATATGCAGTAATGTCTTCATTGTATAGTTGTCTTACCAGTGATATTCTTATCCCATTGGTGTGCAGAGATTGAGAGAAAAAAATGGATATCCTAATACAGTATTCTATATAGGACAAACTGGTGTGTATTATAACACACCTGCATTGCGCACTGGTGGCAGTGCCGGTAAAATTTAAATTTGCTGCTTCTAAAAAAAAAAAAAATGTTGCTGCTTCTGATCTGTGGTAAGACCTTGGTTATTATATGTGCTTTCAGAGGCAGATGTGATTTTTTTGTGCTAGTTGGAAATGGACTTTAAAAGGAAGGCATTTATTTATGCAGATTATCATTAAGAAAATTAAAGCGCTTTGCTAAAAGAATAGGTATAATATGCAAAATTTTCTACTGTTAAAAAATAATATGCAAAATAGGGACGCCGCTTTCTATTTTATTAAAATGGACAGAGGTTAAGCTAGGAGAGATTATAGTGTAGCTATAGGATGGGAAAACCATCTATAGTCTTCCTTTGATAATGGCTTGGATCAGCACAGTAAACTGTTTCTCAACCATAAAATGAAACTATAAGGAGTCGTTACGCCAGGCATACAAAGTCAGTACTGCAGCAATTACAGAGCTTGTGCTTCCCTCGGTCATCATTGATGAAAATATTGGGCCATAACTTTGCTGCAGATTTAACTGAACCATAGTTCACATACAGATAAATCGTATAACATAGTGATTTACATGTAAGACTGCTTATAATGCCTACATTATTTTGTCAGAATCTTCCTTTAATCAATTGACCTCTGGAAGATTTACCCTCCATGACCAGGCCATTCTTTGTGATTCTGCACTGGGCTTCTTTACCTGACAATTGCATGGCCATTTGACACTATACCCAAATAATATTTATGTCCTTTTTTCCCCACAAATAGAGATTTATTTTAGTGGTATTTGATCACCTCTGTTTATTTTTTGCGCTTTAAACAAACCAAAAAAAAAAAACGCCAACAATTTTGAATAAATAAAAAATATGTTTTACTTTCTGCTATAAAACACATCCAATAAATAGTTTAGAAAAATAGAACTTCTTCATAAATTTAGGCCAATATGTAGGGGTGCACTGAATATAAATTTTAGTACCGAAAATGCAGAATGCACTTTGCTGAAAATGACACAACTTTAAAAAAATATTTATTTTTATATATAATTTTATTTGACTTTTTAATTAATATCAATTTAAATGTAATATTAATTTTATTTTTGGCCATTGTTGGCACCTTTTTAGTGCAAGAAAGGTCAAGAAAAGTGCAGTCTCTTGTCATTTCCTCGGTCTCTAACCCTCTCTTGTATGATGTCTTAAGTCTCTAATCCTCTCTTGTATCATGTACGCAGTCTCTAACCGTCTCTTGTATCATGTCTGCAATCTCTTAAACTTAAACACACTGCTAATAGTATTAGCAACATTTCCATTTGGTGCACTTCGAGCAGACATGATACAGAAGATGGTCAGAGACTGCAGATATGATAAAAAAAGATCAATGCAGCCTCACCACTGCCCGTCAGATGCAGCCTCACCACTGCCCGTCAGATGCAGCCTCACCACTGCCCGTCAGATGCAGCCTGCCTGTGCCCGGATCAGAGCTGGATTTGAATTGCCCGGGCCGCAGTAACAATGTCCCGCCTCTTGTGATCACGTCACACTGATTCAATGTCCCGCCATTGGATCAGTGTACCATCTATCACTTGAGGGGGGACATTTTACTGCTGCCCGTGCATTTCAGCTCCGTGACACACGGAGATCGCTGCTCTGTGACAGGGAAGAGGGAGGGGAGGAGAAGGAAGGGGAGGACTGGGGCATGCCAGCATAACACCCCCACAATGGGTGGCACCCAGGGCGGACTTCACCCCCTTTTTCAGCTTCCGTTATCACCATTTTTTTTCTTTCAGCCGCATTCCAAAAACACGGCCGAAATTTCGGTGCACCACTACCAATATGTATTCTGCTACATGTTTCTGGTAAAAAAAAGTGTATATTGATTGATTTATGCAAACATAGTGCCAGATCCACATATAATTGGATAGGCGCAGAGTATCGGAGATACGCTACGCCGCCGTATATTACCTGGCTTTAAGTCAAATCCAGGAGGATTTTGCGCCGTAAGTTACGGCGGCGTAGTGTATTTCTGGCGGCGGAATTAAAAAATTTAAATGAAGTGCCTCCCCGCGCCGATTGAACTGCACATGCTCCATTTCGAAAATTTCCCGCCGTGCTTTGCGCGAAATGACGTCCCAGAAGCCGTCGTATCTTGGTTTGAGGATTCAAACTAAACATACGGCGCGGGTAATTTGAAAGTAAGCCGGCGTATCAGTAGATACGCCGGCATACTCGCTATGTGGATCTGGCCCAGAGTGTCTACAAACAATGGGATATATTTTGAGATTTTTATTTATCTTGTACTAGTAATATTGGCGACTTATAGCGAGACTGCTATATTGTGACGGCCTATCGGACACTAACTGACACTTTGCGGGAATGCCAATATGTAAATAAAATCTGTGCTGAGTAATAAAATTAAGCAACTTGCTGAAAATTGTGATACCAATTGCTATTAAATGTGATCAAAAAAGAGCAGTGCTACAAATCTGTGTGCACAAATATCCAACAGTGACAATTGTAAAGTGCAAGCAGTGCAGTATAAACATCAAATAAGTGCAAGAAGTGCAAAGTAGAAATTCAATTAATGTTAATAATAATAGTAACAATGGGTGATCTATAGAATGCGCCCTAAAAAGTCGCCCACACTTAATTCATCAATTATATACTGTAGATGTAAAAAAAAAAAAAAACTTAGAGGGTAATCCATTAGGAGTGCAAAATTACAAATAATTTGCATGTATTTATTCTACATCTATGAAATATATAATTCATCAGTGAGCAAAAAGTTCCATCACAAAACATTTTACAACATGTAATGCTCCAAACTTAGGAGAAAGAAGCTGAAACCCACCACCGACTAGTAGTAGTTACTATGCGCCTCTTGCCAGAACAGATAGGCCATAGGTTATAATGCAAAAATGTATAGGAAATAGTGCAGCGCAATATAAATACAATTAAATTAAAGTGCAAAACACAGTTGTTATACCAATAACAAATTAATCATGAATGGTGCATAAATAATGCAAAAAAACAGTCCCGCTGAGGAAGTTGCTACAACGTAACGTGTATGGGGGAGCCTGAGGTCGCTTGCTGCCATCTAAGTGCTATTCCCTATGTATAACTGACATCTACACACTGAGTGTTTTCCCTAACACTGATATCTGTATATTGACAGCTATTCCTTATATACAACACTGATATATCTGTATACTTCGGCAAAAAGAACCATCAGTGGGAAGAATGTCCCTTACATTAGTGGTCAGCAGAAAGAATGTTCCTTACATTGGTGATAAGTGGGTAGAATGTTCCTTACATTGGTGGTCTGTGAGAAGAATGTTTCTTACATTGGTGATCAGTGGGAAGAATGTTCCTTACATTGGTGATCAGCGGGAAGAATGTCCCTTAGGCCCCATACACACGATAGAATTTATCCGCAGATACGGTTCAGCGGACCGTATCCGCGGATAAATCCTCTCTAAGATTTCAGAGGATTTCAATGCGATGGCGTGTACACACCATCGCATTGAAATCCGCGCTGAAATCCTCTGCCGATGACGTGTCGCGCCGTCGCCGCTATTATGACGCGGCGACGGGCGCGACGCTGTCATATAAGGAATTCCACGCATGCGTCTATTCATTACGGCGCGTGCGGGGAATCCCTTTGGACGGATGGATCCGGTAAGTCTGTACAGACGAGCGGATCCATCCGTTGGAATGGATTCCAGCAGATAGATATTCTGTGCATGTCGACAAATATTTATCTGCTGGAAATCCATTCCAGGGGAGATTTATCTGCGGATAGATATCCGACGGAGTGTACACACCATAGGATCTATCCGCAGAAACCCATTTGATGGGATTTATCTGCGGATAGATTCTATGGTGTGTATGGGGCCTGACATTGGTGATCAGTGGGAAGAATGTTCCTTACATTGGTGATCAGTGAGAGGAACGTTCGTTACATAGGTGGTCAGCAGAAAGAATGTTCCTTACATTGGTGGTCTGTGCGAATAATGTTCCTTACATTGGTGCTCAGCAGAAGAATGTTCCTTACATTGGTGGTCTGTGAGAAGAATGTTTCTTACATTGGTGATCAGTGGGAAGAATGTTCCTTACATTGGGGGTCAGTGGGAAGAATGTTCCTTACATTGGTGATCAGTGGGAAGAATGTTCCTTACATTGGTGATCAGTGAGAAGAATGTCCCTTACATTGGTGATCAGTGGGTAGAATGTTCCTTACATTGGTGGTCAGCAGAAGAATGTTGCTTACATTGGTGGTCAGCAGAAAGAATGTTCCTTACATTGGTGGTCTGTGAGGAGAATGTTTCTTATATTGGTGATCAGTGGGAAGGATGTTCCTTACATTGGTGGTCAGCAGAAAGAATGTTCCTTACATTGGTGGTCTGTGAGAAGAATGTTTCTTACATTGGTGATCAGTGGGTAGAATGTTCCTTACATTGGTGGTCAGCAGAAAGAATGTTCCTTACATTGGTGGTCTGTGAGAAGAATGTTTCTTACATTGGTGATCAGTGGGAAGAATGTTCCTTACATTGGGGGTCAGTGGGAAGAATGTTCCTTACATTGGTGATCAGTGGGAAGAATGTTCCTTACATTGGTGATCAGTGAGAAGAATGTTCCTTACATTGGTAATCAGTGAGAAGAATGTTCCTTACATTGGGGGTCAGTGGGAAGAATGTCCCGCAAGGTAACCCCCCGGGAGAGCGCTTCTCCTAGGGGGTTATCTGATGTGGGGAGGAGCTGCGAGAACCACGCAGGGACCCCATAAGACCAGGTTCGGGGCCACTCTGTGCAAAACGAACTGCACAGTGGAGGCAAGTATGACATGTTTGTTATTTAAATTAAAAAAAAAAAGATCCTTTACAATCACTTTCATTTTGGAAATGTACCGTTGTTGCACTTTTAATATAAGTTTATTTTTCTTTATATTCTATAATTACCATTTTATTTTGAACAGAAAAATTCTGTGACAAACGCATGTAGTGTGGGCAGTGCAATATGATTGTGGGGATTTGTATGGGTGTGGCTTGAGTGCGGGTGGGAACACAAATGGGTGGGGACAGGGGGCCCCAGGATCTCCTATTACCCGGGGGCCCCATGAGTTATCAGTCCGCCCCTGTCACCCTTCCATTTGGTCTGTGTGCAGGGCATTGAGTTTTCACAAAACTGCTTGCCCTGGTTGTGGCTCAGGTCTGTCTTCTACTCGAGGGATTCATCTAGTGGAGTACTTGGATGATCTCCTGCTGAAAAGACAATCCTCCCACCCCTGACAGCTGCCAGATGATAAAAACTAAAGTGTTTTGGTTGGATTCTCAGTACCTGAAAATCATCACAAACAAGCACGCTTACCAGATAGCCAGCAAAAAAAAACAAAACTAAATTACACCTTCAAACAATTTGCTTTAAAAAACAGGTTTTGGTTGAATAAAATTTGCAAATATATGTGGAAAATTCACTACCTTGTGAAAGCCCTGTGGTAAAGTGCAGTCTTGCCTCTAATCTTTTGAGAGTCTCTGTGTTGGGGCATATATAGATAATTTAAGGGCAGGTATGCCTGGAGGTAATCCATTGCTCCTTAAAGGCAAGGGGACACACCAGAAGCCTAACAAAGCATAATGATGGCTGAAGGCATCCAAGGTATCCCCACAAGGAGGACATCGCTAGACATGTGCATTTGTTTTAGTCCGAAAGCATTTGTGTCCGAATTTCTGGTATTTTCGTTATTGTTTTAACAAACGAAAAGGAACGCGCAGAATCCGAAAGATCCAACATAAAAAAATGCTTTATTTTCATTTTTCTTGCTACAACAGTTCGATATGGATAGAAGATTCGACATGACGCTGACAATAGCAATCTGTGTATAGGGACAGTGTTGGGGTAGACCATTCAACATGAACAACGAAGATTCGACTAAGCAGCGAAAAACATACAAACGTTGAATCTGTCATTGATGGCTTATGGTGTCTGTCGAAAGTTCTAAGAAGATTCCACAAGCAGCTAAACTGTACCACGCCGCAATCGTACATATCTGGACGAATGCTCAGCCCATATGCTATAGAAGAATTTGAATGATGGTTGACTAGTAATAATAATTTATAAATATAATTTTTACTAGTGTCATACAACATTAGAATTCTTCTATAGTTTGTAGGCGGAACATTCGACCAGAAATGTACAATTGCGGCGTCATACAGATTAGCTGCTTCGTTGAATCTTCTTGGAACATTCGACAGACACCATAAGCCTTCAATGACAGATTCAAACTTAATTCGGATTTTCGGACAAATGCATTTTTTAACTAAACCAAATAAATAAACAAATTTCGGGAGTAACTAAATACATTTTTTGGACAAAAACAAAATTCTGAAATGGAATATTTCAGTGTGCACATGTCTAGACATCGCTGAACCCATCTCACAGGTACCTAGGCTTGTCTCTAAATGGGGAGGTTGATTTACTAAAGGCAGATATACTGTGCACTGCAAGTGCAGTTGCTTTAGATATCTAGATCAAAGAGAGGAAGCTTTGAAATTAATGGAAGCTCTGCTGATTTCTATCATCCAATCATGTTCAAGCAAAAATGCTATTTTTTTATTTCCCTTGCATGTGAGTATTTTTTGCAGTGTGCTGAGTACGTGGCTGTTAGAGGAAGCTCGCTTCCCGTCAACCTGGTGGAATTCAGGGAGATGTTGTCATCCTTTTTAAATTGATTGTAAATACAAATAAAAAAATGGTTTATACTCGAACAAACTCTTCTCGGGTCCACTTCTGTCAATTCCGGCTTCTCCTTTTTGGTGAGTGCCCCCTTGGGAAGCCGCTTCCTATGGGGGTACTCATTCAGGCTTGCTCCCAGGCCCCTCTGTCTGCATCTATAGACACAGACAGTGGGGCTCAGTCCTGCCCCCTGCTCCATTGTCACTGGCTTTGATTGACAATGGCTCCCACTGCTTCAGCAAAGCCTGTGAGACCAGGAAGTAGGGGGGGAGAGAGCAGCTACAGACTGGCACAGCGCCGGATCGAATTAGGGCGCAGTTATGTGGAAGGGGTGAGGTGGAATACTACTACCAAAGCATTTTTTACCTTAATGCAAGGAATGAATTAAGGTAAAAAAATCTTAGGCTTTATAATCACTTTAATACTGAACTCCTCTTCAAGAACATCTGAGAAGAATCCAGTCGGATAATCAAGGAGGCACCAGGAGTCACGGCACTCAAATTTAACCAGATTAGATTCTCTCTTGGGGAGAACTTCATGATCCAGGCCTATCCGCAGTTCACATTCAAGGCGTGGAAATATGGCAGGCAGATTTTCTCACCAGCGGCTGGATCTTAGAAAATGGTCCCTCCTGGAGGTCTTTGTAGCACTTTGCCATAAGTAGGAATGAGCCCAATGTTCGACTCGAACATCGGGTGTACGCCAAATACCAAACATTATGCGGTGTTTGCAGAAAATTCGAAAGCCGCAGAACACAGTTTAAAAGTGTATGGGAGATTAACATGAAAAATCAAAAGTGCCAATTTTAAAGGCTTATATGCAAGGTATTGTCATAAAAAGTGTTTGGGAACACCGGGTCCTGCCCCAGGGGACATGTATCAATGCAAAAAAAAGTTTTAAAAACGTCAGTTTTTTGGGGGGCAGTGATTTTAATCGCTTAAAGCGAAAAAATAGAAGTGAAATATTACTTTAAATTTTGGGCCTGGGGGTGTCTATAGTATGCCTGTAAAGTGGTGCATTTTTCCCATGTTTAGAACAGTCCCACAGCAAAATGACATTTCTAAAGGAAAAAAATATTTTTAAAACTGATGTTGCTGTAATGAATTGTCGGGTCTCGGCAATACAGATAAAACTCATTAAAAAAAAAGGCATGGATTTCCCCCAGTCCATTACCAGGCCCTTTGGGTCTGTTATGAATATTAAGGGGAACGCCAAACCAAAATTAAAAAAAAATTGCGTGGGGGTCCCCCCAAATTCCATACCGGGCCCTTCAGGTCTGGTATGGATATTAAGGGGAACCCTGTACCAATTTTTTTTTTAAATGGCCTAGGGGTACCCCCAAAAATACATACCAGACTCTTATCCAAGCACGCAAACCTGGCAGGCCACAGGAAAAGAGGGGGGACAAGAGCACCCCCCCCTCCTGAACCTTACCAGACCACATGCCCTCAACATAGGGAGGATACTTTGGGCTCTGACCCACAAAACACCTTGTCCCCATGTTGATGGGGACAGGGGCCTCATCCCCACAACCATTGACCGGTGGTTGTGGGGGTCTGTGGGCAGGGGGCTTATCATAATCTGAAAGCCCCCTTTAACAAGGGGACCCCCAGATCTTGGTCCCCCCATGTGAATTGGTAACAGGTACATTGTACTCCTACCATTTCACCCAAAAAAGTCTCAAATAGTAAAAAAAAGACAAGAGACCGCTTGAGACAAGTCCTTTATTAAAATATAAAAAATTAAATAAATATAAACATTTCCAGCGATGTAGATCCATCTCACGCCGATGACCGAATAAAAATAAAAAAAAGCAACAGCTCCTCCTCCATGGGAGGCGGCCGCTGAGTGACGCTTCTCCCGCCATGACAGCTGTTATATAGCTGAGGGGAGGCCACCCAGTTACCTAAACGGGTCACCCTACCCCCCTCTGATGCCGTGGGGGTTTCCCTGTGGCATTCGAATGGGGCAGGGTCATTTACGTCTCTGGGTGGCCCCGCCCTCGGCTATATAACAGCTGTCACCGGCGGGAGAAGCATCACTCGGCAGAGCCTCCCATGGAGGTGGAACTGTTGCGGCTCCGCCGAGTGATGCTTCTCCCGCCGGTGACAGCTGTTGTATAGCTAAGGGCGGGGCCACCCGGAGACGTAAATGGGTGACCCCGCCCCCCTCTAACGCCTTATTTAGCGTTTCTGAATGGGTGATCAGCTGTCTGAGCCTGGGAAAGTGCAGTATGCACCAATGGAGCCACTGGTAAAAGACCATCCAGAAAGACCTATTCCAGACCCACCCAATCCTTAATATAATGGTGTTGGATCCAATCGACCTTGCAAGGTGTCTAGCCCAGTTATATTTCTGAAGGAAGGTAGAAACAAATGGCTTAGGTAAAGCTATTGGCACTGCCTGCATAACATACAAGAATCAGGGAAGGTCATTTTTAGAGCCCCTGCCCCACCAAACCAGGACAACTGTTTCAAGTCCTATGCCTGGAGATCTTGTTAAATACGCTGCAGCAGGGGTGGAAAGTTAAAATGGATGTAAACCCAATTCATGAAATTTGAGCTGGGCACATATATCTGCAGTATTTTGTCATCTCTCTTCAAACAGCTAAGTCCCTTAGCTCTCTCCTGAACCGTTCCTCTGTTATCAGCCTGTTAACTCCTGACAAATTCCTTGACACTTTAGATAAAAGCAGCCTGAAATTTCTGTCAGGGGAGGTTGCTAAAATAGATTAACAGAGAGCTGGCCCTATTACAAAACACCTCAGAGTCTCTGCCCATGATGAGAGGGGATGTGTGCCTTTCCTCCAATCAGCAATGTTATCTATCTTAACTGTATGGCCAGACATCACACTCTGTGTTAAACAGGAAGAGAAAATCTCCTAACACGATCTGAATTTTCTTAACCGCATATAAAAGTGAAGACAGCATATATACATGTAAAATCTATGTAGGGAGATTTGGTAAATCTCTGTGTATCCTCTGAGGCTGTTCACTTCACTGGGTGTATGGAGGGTTTACATCCACTTTAAGCAAAATAAGTTGCAAAATGTCCAAGAAAGCTCTATCCCAAGGTATGTAGTGGCATCTTTTTTTCCAGGTAAAAGGGAAATTCTGTTTACATAAGGCCATGTCCTGCGGACACAAGCCCAAACGAGAGCAAACGACTTATGATGTATAATTGCCACTGAAATTTGACATGGCCAGAAAATCTTAAAGGGCTTCCATCATATTCGGCATTTACACATGCGGTTCCATAAGGAAGAACATAAGGTAGTCTGCGTATCCTGCAAGCTTATAAGCTTTGCCTGCCACTGTAAAGCCCCTCACATCCGTGTGGGCCTGGGTAGAGCAAAGAAATCCAGGAACAGAATAAGGATCAATAACGAGAGAGGACAACCCTGTCTCGTGCCAATGCGAATCACCAAGCTATTAGAAAGATAGCTATTGACTTTGACCTTCACTAAGGGATTAGTGTAAAGTTATAGGATCCGCCTACAAAAGCAGGACCTGAAACCCAAGGATGCCAGGACCGCCTCCAGGTAGTCCCCTGCTACCCTATAAAAGGCCTTCTCTGCATCCAAGGACAGGAGAAGGCTTCTGGTACTGGTTGACTTCACCTAAAGCTGGAGAATAATTACTTTAATGGTGTTGTCCCATGCCTCTCAGCCTGGGACAGAACCCACCTGTGAGAGATTAATATGGGGAGCAACGTAACAACCTGTTAGCCAGAATTTTTGCGTACAACCTAACATCCATGTTAAGAACGGATATAGGGTGGTACTTTGAGACCACGCTGTGATATTTCCCTTTCTTCAGGATCACTGTTCTATAAGCAGCCAATAGATATTGTGGGGGGTGGCTGCTTTTAGAGGCTATCAAAAGTTCTTACAAAATGAGGCGCCATAATGTTCTCAAAATGTTTAAAATACTGAACGGTGAAACCGTCTGGGCCCAGGCTCTTCTGAATACACTTTATTATACATTTTAGTAGTAATTTTATCAACCAAAATATTCCCCAATACCAAAAAATTATTGCATGAAAGGATTTTCTGTGAAAAAGATTTTGAGTGGCATGTTAAATTAGTGTTTTCCTTTTACGGTACATTTTCCAGGGCACGAAAAAATCCACTTTTTTTTTTAACCAGATGACAATAAAACTTTGATTTCAATGTATTGGGTGCATATACTGTAGGTTGGAGAACGTAACCTGTCTGTTTACTGTTACTGAATTTGCAATAATGTATCTTACTACTGTATCTATATTAACATTTTGTACTTAAATATGTAGGCCTTTTTTTATCATATTTGCCACTATTCTTTTTGAGACAATGAGAGGCATAAAAAAAATCTCTCCTTCCCAACTGTTCTTCAGCTTACTGGACTCAGTAGATGTTTTTTAATTTTTTTAATCAGATCATCTTTATTAAGTTTTTCAAAAAAGTTTTACAAAAAAGAAAACTATACAAAAGACTCAGGGCGTGTGGTTAAGCAAAACCTGGGCTTTCATGTATTTATACGATTTGCTTAAATGCTGTGCCACAGCAAGCAAAAGCTTCCATTGCAGAGGGCCCCCCCATCACAAAGCACCCCCCATGTTGAGGGCATGTGGCCCGGTATGGTTCAAAAAAAGGGGGGATAGGGTTGGGACTTTACATGAGGCATATGATAGAACTACCACAGGCCTCCATCCAGTTATGGGACTTTAGATGAAATGCGTTTTTAGCAGTATGCGATTAAATATATATATATATATATATATATATAATATATATAAATATGTTTCCATAATAGCCAGGCTCGAAGTTGCCAACCAAAAAAAACAATAAACCAAATTAACCTGTCTAGCTGTATGCATTAAAAACAGAGGCTTAGTTGCATGTATTTGCAAATACCTGTGTAAGCTGCAGGCCCCGTCAAGGCACTCTGTGTACTGCAGTCCTAACTATGAATTTTAAAGTCTCCTCAATAGGAGCACAGGAGTGCTAATCAATAGATAGTGGGCAGGTGATCACCTGACCATGCCCCTACCTATAGTTGGTCTAGCAAAAAAGAGCACTGGAAAAACAAAAGTAGGAGTATGTAATACACAGAATGCAGGGGACAGGAGTGTGTAATGCACAGTGTAGGGGTAAGGAGAGTGCAAAATGCCCCCTGCAAGCAATACTCTCAACCACGGTATCCTTTTAACAAAATTCTCCACTTTCTTCCCCTCCAAAAAAATTATAATAATCCAGCACTGATCTGCATGCTCACCCCCTCCCCAGCAGAAATTATCTTTCCCCTTCCAGAACAAATCCTCCCTCCCAATATCCCTTTCTCAGCATAAATCCTCCTTTAACCTCCCCAAATCCCCAGTCCCAGCACAATCCCCTCTTCTTTGCAATCCGAGCACTTATCCTCTCCCCCCATCAATTCTCCCTCCCAACACAAATCCACTTCCACTCCTGGGACAAATCATCCTCCCCAATACCCCCCTCCCCACAATTATTTTGACTTAAAACACATAATTGTTTAAAAGTAATCTAGTTGTAGAAAACAAAAGCAGTTAGTTTCACAGAAAGTTGTTCCAGTACACCTTGATACAACTTTATAGCCATATAACTCTTCCCCAAGGTGCCTTACTGATACTGCGCGTTTAAGCTCGTTAATTCTTTGGTCTAGGCTTATTAAACATTAGTGATTTATTGTCCTGTATCCAGTCTGATAATACCAGATTAATATGAGAGCAGGGTAAGCTTTTTAAGTATAACTTGTGGCCTCTTATAAAACTGGAAATTTCAAATATAGAACATATCTTGCCTTATTTAGCAGTCAAGGTCACTAATCTATATCAATTACCATTAATACATCAACAATATGCTGAAATCTCTATGGTTTTTATAGATTACTACATTGTGTGCATTATTATTGCTTTTTTTTTACTGCATCTAATATATATATATATATATATATATAGGCCATATATATATAGGCCAGTTCACACCAGAACATGGTGTGTTCAAAATACACTGCCTTTGTGATCTGCTGTGCGTGCCAATACATTGTTAATGGCACCCCAAACACAGAGTAAATACACATTGCATTTATAGACACCAGATTGCATGGTACTGCAGAACCATGTGAATTGATGCAGCACATTTTTTAATAGTGCATGCAGTACTTTTTGTGTGGTCCAGTGAAATATGCAGCCCATTCAAATGAATAGGCTTCCAAATTGGACAGGAGTGTGGATTGCATTTCTGTGCGATTCTGGTGTGAACCAGCTCCTAAGGCTTACGCTACTTTTACCTATACAATCGATAGAGAAAATGCTGCAGGTCCCAGGAACCTGAGTTCCATGGAGATATATAGTGCATCCGGAAAGTATTCACAGTCCTTCACTTTTTGCACATTTTGTTATGTTACAGCCTTATTCCAAAATGTATTAAATTCATTATTTTTCGCAAAATTCTACACACAATACCTCATAATGGCAACGTGAAATACATTTTTTGAAATCTTTGCAAATTTATTAAAAATAAAAAATCCCATGACACTGAAAAAATTTACCTCAGGTGCATCCTGTTTCCACTGATCATACTTGAGATGTTTTTACAACTTTATTGGAGTCCACTTGTGGTAAATTCAGTTGATTGAACATGATTTAGAAAGGCACACACCTGTCTATATAAGATCCCACAGTTAACAATACATGTCAGAGCACAAACCAAGGCATGAAGTTCAATGAATTGTCTGTAGACCTCAGAGAAAGACTTGTATCTAGGCACATATCTGGGGAAGAGTACAGAAATGTTTCTGCAGCATTGAAGATACCAATGAATACAGTGGCCTCCATCACCCATAAATGGAAGAAGTTTGAAACCACCAGGACTCTTTCTAGAGTGGGCCACCTGGCCAAATTGAGCAATCAGGGGAAAAATCAGGGAGGTGACCAAGAACCCGATGATCACTCTGACAGAGCTCCAGTATTTCTCTGTGGACAGAGGAACACCTTCCAGAAGAACATCCATCTATACAGCACTCCACCAATAGGGCCTGTATGGTAGCGTGGCCAGACCGAAGCAACTCCTTCGTGAAAGGCACATGACAGCCCGCCTGGAGTTTGCCAAAAGGCACCTGAAGGACTCCGGTCTGATAAAGTAAAGATTGAACTCTGGCCTAAATGACAAGCATCATGTCTGGAGGAAACTAGGCACCAGTCATCACCTGGCCAATACCTTGGGGATGTTTTTCAGTGGCAGGAACTGGGAGACTAGTCAGGTACAAGGGGGAAGATGAATGCAGCAATGTACAGGGACATTCTCAATGAAAACCTGCTCCAGAGGGCTCATGACCTCCGACTGGGGCGAAGGTTCATCTTTAACAGGACAATGACCCTAAGCACACAGCCAAGATAACAAAGGAGTGGCTATGGAACAACTCTGTGAATGTCCTTGAGTGGCCCAGACTTGAACCTGATTGATCATCTCTGGAGAGATCTGAAAATGGCTGTGCACCATTGCTCCCCATCCAACCTGATGAGGCTTGGAAGGTCCTGCAAAGAGGAATGAGAAAAACTGCCCAAAAATAGGTGTGCCAAGCTTGTATAATACTCAAAAAAGACTTGAGGCTGTAATTGGTGCAAAGGGTGCTTCAACAAAGTATTGAGCAAAGGCTGTAAATACTTATGTATCTGAAATTTGTTTTGTTTCTTATCTTTAATAAATTTGCAAACATTTCAAATACATTTCTTTCAAGTTGTAATTATGGGATTGTTTGTAGAATTTGGAGGAAAATTAATGAATTGAAACCATTTTGGAATAAGGCTGTAACATAACAAAATGTGGAAAAAGTAAAGCGCTGTGAATACTTTCCGTGTGAATTGTATTGTATTGTATTGTTGGCTGGTTTAATTTTTCTACATGTACCAAAATACAAGTTTTCAGTTACCAAACTCTTTAGGAATCAAGAACAATATACTGTATATGTGTACTCCAAAATTGGAACTATTTATAATAGGTTACCCTCATAATTAGTTATTATCATATCAATAAAGATGGCCAAAGTGTACAAAAGTGAACCAAATATTTAATAAGCCTTTGGAAGTTTTAATGTAGAGAAATGGGCTGTCAGCAATTTTACTGATTTGTGTTTGCAGAGAGAAGGCTGAAATTAATCAGTAGATTTAGCTCTTCCTTAAGTATCCTCCTCTCTTAAGGGTTTATTGCACAGGAAATTCAGCAAGGCTCCTTTGTATGGATTATTAAGTTAATTTGCTGTTAACTTCCTGGACTACCCTGAACTTGAAATATCCTTGTACAGCTACACTGCTGTTCATGTAACTATAAAGTATTTTCATATTGGCTTCTTTGTAGTTTTAGTTATGCTAAGACTTAACCATAGAAAAATCAATATATACATCATATTGTACAGTATAAGGCATTACATGAAAGTTTATTTATAAAATACACATCAGTATATACATTCTCGAATTCTATTTTTAGATAGTCTAGGAAACGCAAAGGGCTGGCAATGCACTGGACAGAAATACAAATCTGACATTTTTGCAATGCAGACTCTACAATGCACAGTAGAGCATTACAATGTGTTGCCGTATGCTGAAATGCTGGTGTACTGTCAATACATTGTGATGCCATTAGGAATGAATGGCACTGCATCACACCAACGCGAGTTACCATGCATTACAGTAACGATCATGATAATGATCGTTATCACATCACAGTAGTGTGCATGAGTTTTTAGGAAAAGGGTTAAAAGACTAGCACATTAAACCAATAGCTCCTAACTGTCCCACATTCAGAGAGACTGTTCCTCTTTTGGAATTTTATTCCAATTTCTAATTTCTGAATTATATTTCTTCTTGTTCATTGTAATTGGGGGCATTGTATGGGTATGTTCTTTGCCTACTCAACTCTGTCCTTTTAATTAAAAAAAGTTGGGATGTATGAAAACCTATGCCTGAAGAGACACTGCTTATGAATCTGTTATACATTCTCAGCTGTGTATTTCCTCCAGTATTAACATCTTAACATGTGAATAAAGTTTAAGGAGTTGTGCGTTAGTAGGGACTCTTCTAGCCAGACGACCAGGGGGTGCTAAAAACAGGTGGCTAAGCCATGGTTTTGTCGCCCTCCCAAATTAGACAGGACTGTACACATGGTGTGGCTGCTATACTTTGCTTTGTGGCCCCAGCATTTTTAACTCCGAGTTTGACAGGTGACACTGATGGAAGTCCAGGCTCTAACTAATTGAACTTAAAAACACTTCTACTCCTATTCTAACTACACTGTAAAAAGAAAAATGCTTATACTTAAATTTTTCTTAGAGCGCTCCTGTCTGGTCATGTAATCTCCTCAGTGGTCAGCTTCAGGGGAGAGGAGAGAGCAGCGACAATGACCGAAAGGCCTGGGCGGAGACGTCAACCATAAGCATATTATTGGGCATTCATTGTCGGCTGTCCCTCCTCTCCCATGATGCCACCACTGGGAGCTGATCATGTGACTGGGCTGGAGTGATCTGAGAATAGGTAAGTATAAGCCTCCATTTTCTACAGCGTAGGTAGAATAGGAGTTAGGAGGGGTGTGGGGGTAGTTTAAACTTATTAGAGCCTGGACTTCCACTTTAAGCCCACCCGTTGAGTTCAATGGGACCACTCTGCAACTGCAAACAGAATGGTTGGCTCACAAGTTGCAGCATGGTCCTGCAATGTAAAATTGCTTTTGGGGAAACTTCAAAATTAAAGTAAAAACAAGAGAAACAGGTGTTTAGCAGGCAGTAGTAGCACCTCCTGAACATCTCTAAGCCACTGCTATACCCCCCTCTTTGATCACCCTGTTTATTGGCATATGGCATGCTTGTTGTGCTTCTGAGACTTTCATATTCACACACACCATCATTACTGACCATAATGTAACTTAAACCACTGCATGGATCTGTCTATATACAGTGAGGAAAATAAAAGTATTTGACCCCCTGCTGATTTTGTACGTTTGCCCATTGATAAACAAATGATCAGTCTATAATTATGGTAGGTTTATTTTAAAGCCTCATGTACACTGCTGCTGCTAAATGAACATTTGTAGCTGGATTCAGGTAGGGCGGCTCACTTTTGAGGCGGCGTAGCGTATCGCATATACCGCCGTAAGTCAGTGAGGCAAGTGCTGTATTCACAAACCACTTGCCTCCTAAGTTACAGCGGCGTAGCGTCAATGGGCTGGCGTAAGCACGCCTAATTCAAATGAGGATGAGGGGGCGTGTTTTATGTAAATTACTCGTGACCCGACGTGATTGATGTTTTTTACGAACGGCGCATTCGCCGTCCGTGGACATATCTCAGTGTGCATTGCTCCAAAGTACGCCGCAAGGACATATTGGTTTCGACGTGAACGTAAATTACGTGCAGCCTCATTCACGGACGACTTACGCAAACAAAATACATTTTGACGCGGGAACGACGGCCATACTTAACATTGACTAGGCCAGCTATTTGTTCGACTAACTTTACGCCGGAAAACGCCTTACGTAAACAGCGTAACTTTACTGCGACGGGCAAGCGCACATTCGTGAATCGGCGTATATCTCTCTTTTACGCATTCTAGGCGTAAATCAGCATTCACGCCCCTAGTGGCCGGCGGAACTAGACAGCTAAGATATGATGGCGCAGGCAGTCGTATCTTAGCTAGGTTTAAGTGTATCTCAGTTTGAGAATACACTTAAACATACGACGGCTTAGATTCCGAGTTACGACGGCGTATCTACTGATACACCGGCGTAACTCTTTGTGAATCTAGCTTTCAGGAGCAGTTGGGGAGTTTTTTTCAACTGCCCCTGTGTGTGGCCTTTTGGCAAAATGCTTGAGAAGAGTTGGAGGTCTCGAGGAGCACTACCTTACCACTTTTTCTTTTTTTGGCGGGGGGGGGGTCATCTATTTTTGGTAGGCCCCCATCTTTTCAAATCAAGGGGTTGGTCTGCTGTCCTATTGTTGTGAAGCTTAAAGGCTGTTGAAATTTACATCACATACAGAGAAGATGGCTTCCCTTACTTTCTGGCTCTTCATTGGGACTTTTTTGCTCATCACTTTTTCATGCACTCATTTTTTAAATATTTGTATTATGTACATTTTTATTATTCGTATAAAGCACTAATGCGATTCTTATAGCACTGCACAATTTTCCATTGGCATTTAATGCTCTAATAATTTAATGGACACCATTTAGGCTAATAAATGCCTTCCCTTCAGTGCAAATTCTTCATCAACTGCTGGACAAGAGATAGGGGAAGAGCAGAAACAATGATCCTCATTGAAGAACTTTGGGAATGATGAAGTCGTATATACCCAAGGCCAGAAAAACCACTTCAAGAAAATCAACTACTATATCTGGAGATCCTTCTTCTCCTGATGTGAACACAGACATTTCAACCCTAGGGAATATTCGGTACCTCAGATTCTGGCTCTGTCTGTTTTATGTCCTTTTTCAAAAGCCCTTGGTTTTTCTTTCTCTTGTAAAAACATTTATTCAAGGAGTTTTTACAAATTGGACCCCAAATATAGCACCCAGTGTTTCATTGGAATCTCTGTCTGGTCCTGTCTGCCCTACAGAAACCACACATTGAAACCATTAAGGATCTCCTCTTGAATAATCTATCCTGCAATGTGGCCGTCTTTGTTTCCATGATGTCTGTCAGATATGTCTTAAAGATAAGCCCCATAGACGTGGGCTGAATGCCAGACGATAAAAACCGACCGACATTCAGCCCATGTGTAAGGCACTCGATCTGACAGAAGCCGTCCGTGACGGATATCATAGAAAATATGTACATATGTGTTTTTAACCATTTCCATACTGGGCACTTAAACACCCTCCTGACCAGACCAATTTTCAGCTTTCAGTGCTCTTACACTTTGAATGACAATTACTCAGTCATGCAACACTGTACCCAAATGATTTTTTTGTCCCTTTTCCCCCACAAATAGAGCTTTCTTTTGGTGGTATTTGATCACCTCTGCAGTTTTTATTTTCTGCGCTATTAATGAAAAAAGACCGAAAATTTGGAAAAAAAAAAGTTTTTTTCTTAGTTTCTGTGATAAAATTTTGCAAATTATTAATTTTTCTTCATAAATTTTGGCCACAATTTATACTGCTACACGTCTTTGATAAAAATAACCCAAAGTTTTTGGAAATTATTTGGTCTGTGTGAAAGTTTTAGGGTCTACAAGCTATAGTGCAAATCATAAAAAATGATCACATCTGATCACACCTGATGCACTGAAGGCCTATCTCATTTCTTGAGACCCTAACAAGCCAGGTGGCACAGGTGGCACTGATGAGGTGGCACAGATGGCACTGAGATGGGTACTGATGAGATGGGTACTGATGTGCACCGATGAGGCCTGTGTACTGGTGGACACAGATGAGGCGGCACAGATAGCACTAATGAGGTGGCACAGATGGCACTAATGAGGTGGCACAGATGGCACTAATGAGGCGGCACAGATGGCACTAATGAGGCAGCACAGATGGCACTCATGAGGAGGCACAGATGGCACTGAGATGGGTACTGATGAGATGGGTACTGATGTGCACTGATTGACTGTGGCACAGGTGGGCACTGATGAGGTGGCACAGGTGGGCACTGATTGCAGATGTGCACTGAGGTGGCAGATGGGCACTGGGCACAGGTGGTACTGGTGGCACTGGTGGGCACGGTGGTACTGGTGGGCACGGTGGTAGTGTGGGGGGTACTGTGGTAGTGTGGGGGGCACTGTAGTACTGTGTGGGGCACTTTAGTACTGGGGGCACTGTGGTACTGTGGGGGGCACAGGTGGTGGCACTTGTTAGTCACTTTTTTTTTGCGCTGGTTACTGATTTCTCTCCCTCTCCCTCCTCACACGCGGTGTCTGTGTGAGGAGGGGAGAGCCGGCAATGAGAGATGATCTCATATGTTTACATATGAGATCATCTCTCATTGGCCGCACAGATCGCGCTGTAAATAGCCGCTGTGATTGGCTATTTACCGCGATCTGTGTTTGGCTGTGTCCAAGGGACACGGCCAGCACAGCAGTTCCCCGCTGCGCGTTCGGGGAATGAGCAAAGGGGCGGCCGTAAAAAGACGGCCTGTGAGGCCCCCGTACACACGACCAAGGAACTCGATGTGCCAAACACATCGAGTTCCTCGTCGAGTTCAGTGTGGAAGCCGCCGAGGAACTCGGCGAGCCGACTTTTCCCATTGACTAACGAGAAAATAGAGAACATGTTCTCTTTTCGGCCCGACGAGTTCCTCGACGGGTTCCTCGCTGAAAAGTGTACACACGACCGAGTTTCTCGGCAGAATCCAGCTCCGACTGAGTTTCTGGCTGAATTCTGCCGAGAAACTCGGTCGTGTGTACGGGGCCTTAGAGATTCAGAGCCGCGCTGCGGCTGTACAAAGTCGTACGGCCGTCAGCTAGTGGTTAATCTATATGTATACTATCCATGATTTTCTATGCTTGTTAGACTAGTGATTATATCAGTCACATTTACATTATATTGTGTTTTTTAGAACATGTTACATGTTCCAGCAGCTGTAGCCTCTCCCTCTCTCCTCCTCCTCGCAGTGACAGCAGCAGGCATCTTCTCTTGGCGCTCACTGTCAGAGTTCTGCAAATGGGAAATTGCAAGTATCGACAGCCAGCCTTTATGGCTTTTGGCTTGTAGTTCTCAACTCTTGTCAGTGTGTATCTGAAGGAAAGAGCAGACAGAACAGACTTGCATGGCACCTGCAAACTGCTGTTCATGGGTGCAATGCTTTACAATAATAAAAAAAAAAAATGCATACTTTTATACCTGCAAAAAGATGTGCATTTATTATTAGTTATAAAAAAGTGAACTTATCCTTTTAATCCTTTGGTCTGGCACTCCTTTCAGGAGTGCATGCTTTTTTTTCTGGTAACTTGCTGGGGTACCCACTGAAGAGAAGCATTGTTTGTTGTAAGCAGCTATAATATAGCACATTTCTTCTGTGACAACTTTGAGAAAACATTTTGTTTGTGTGGAAACATAAATGTGTTGGTGTCTCCCCCTTAAGGCAGGGGCAATACAATCCCCAGGTGGCAGTGACAGACTCTTATGTTAGCCCTTTTACAGACTGTGAGTAAGAGTTGTCTCCAATGGTGGCATACATTGGATGCTTAGATAGGTGCTCCAGTAATTTTTGTAAAAATTGAAAGTCAGCAGCTACAAAAACTGTAACTTCTTACTTAATAGACACTCGTCTGTCGTCCCAGGATCCAGTGTTGTGCTGACCTGAGCCCTTTTCTCCACCTGTCTTCAGGTCCCCAACTGCGGTATCTTAACCGTGGGCACACTGTGCATGTGCGAGCTGCACTGTGCATTGTGAACTACCCCGCAGTCTTCTGGAACCTGTGACATGTCCCAGAAGACTCAAGGGAGGGAGGGGGAAGTAGGACTTCTGCCCCCCCCCAAAAAAAAGTAACATTTTTGAAAGAGGTGCAGGGGAGGAGGCCTTAAAGTGGAATTTCCCCATTTGGGTGAAGCTCCTCTATAAAGAAGGTTTAAGAACATTTGTTGCATTTTTAGAGCAACCTGTATATGTGCATTTTTTTTTAACATGTGCGGCCACTGTATCATTGGCAGTGGTGATGCCCGATTATTTCAAGCTCCAATTACTTATCCGGAAGCTAAAAGGTAGAGTTTCCATAATAATGGCTGCCACACTAAACTGAATGAACCACAGCTAGAAAGAAATGCACTAGGTAGTTTCTGCCTCAGTGGTCCATTTTTAGCAAAATGGGTGTGAAGTATGATTATCCTTGAGCCCCCCCTCCAGTGATTATGTCTTTCTGGGGAAGTTGGAAGGTTGCCCTGTGTTGCTGCACTTACAGGCGTGCATTGTTGCAAAGCTTCTGTATCCATCTGTACTGTTCCATTTTACATCATTATTGTGGTTGTACAAGGTAGTTTTTGGGCAATTCAAATGTGGAAAAAATGCTCAAGAGCTACTGCCAGTGGAGACAAGCTAAATTATTTCTCCACATTTTATACTGTGCTGTATTAATATATTGAGGTAGCTGATTGCATGGATGGTCATTGATTTGTATATATTAGAAGCATGTATAAAAGAAATTCATGCTGTAGGCCACCACATGCTTTGCCAATACTTTGTGGCTGGTTACAGTTACTGCAAAAGGTGAATTTGTGTCCTTTATTTAACCTAGAGATGTGCTGTCAGCACTTCCATTGCATGCATTGTTTTCTTGGACCCATTTTTTATTTTTTTTTGTACTTCCCACCTTTCTGTTCACAATTTGTGATGACTTGTATATGTAGAGGTGCTTAGGAACTGAAATATGATTCATTGTAAATCCTATAAAACTGTGCTGAATGGAGTGTGTCTCTCTTTCACAGGTTGATAATGTATGGCTTTGTTAAAGCCATGATTCATCTGGGACAAATACAGACTGGCGACTTTCACTTCACCGACTGTTTATTTTTTGGCTCTTTGATGTCTGCAACGGATCCAGGTAATTATTTTTTCCCAGAATTGTGTGACATTTTCCCTTTTACAGAGCCAGGCACAGGTTCAATTCTAGTTAGCAAATCAGCTCTTGTGTTTTTTTTTTTTTTTTAATCTGTTTGTTTCTGGACATTTAAAAAAGAGCCCTATTTTGTAAAATCATTTGTAAACCCTGTAAACATCCTAGACAGTACAAGACAGACTGTCTGATGTAATTTTGTTTTTTGGTGATCCGTAACAATCTGCAGTAATAGTTTGCAGCACAGCAATTTCCTAAAGACTAAATAAACAATATCACTTGTTCCCACTGCAGCCTTATCATGGGGATACAACTCTTCTCCACAACAGCTTGATAAATACAGGCTGAAACTTTGTGCTTAGTGGTGTTTGTACTGCCACCCTCCATGTGCTAATTAATGCCAGTTGCATTATATGACCAATTAGCCCCATACATTCAGGTACTACATGAAGCATTGGGAAAAAAATACAATGGCAATTTTAATCTTATGCTGCAGAACAAACTACAATCTTGCTAATAATCGCCTAATTTGCAATTGCAATTGACCTTTAAATGGAACAACCAAAATGATCTCCACTTGGTTTGACTACACCAAGAAACCTATTCCTGAGTTTTTTGCTTGATTTTCTCCCGGCCACAATGAAGGGCCAAGGGTCCAGTCCTTTTCCAGTTCTTCATAGGACTGTCTAAACAAAACACAGTCTTGCAACAAAATAATGTCCACTGGAGTATTGGAAAGCCTTCTGGCTAGAATTGGTGTGGTTGCTGTCCCTGTCGGCATCCGGTGAAGGAGCTGTCATCACCCTGAATGGGGCTTTGGGATGGTGGTATGTAAATCCGCTGGATTGATGGGGGCCTGGAAAGTGTAGTGAAGTCATGTATATTGTCCAGTAGATAATTTATATTTAGGTATTAGTATGATGACTATAAATTATGTTCCGCAGCAATACCCGAGTTCTCCAGAGAGTGCATTTTATTTGACTTCCATTACAGAACAAAGTCCAAAGTCCACAGACGATACAAATCGAACAGAGTATATAATTCAGAGTCCCATCTTTTCCTAGACCTGTGCCTTCATATTCAGAGAATATACAGAGAATATTCTGAGTGACAAGACTGACCTCCAGAATTATATTGCCTATCCACTGAATGGCTGAGCAATTTGATTGGCCATCTTTGATCTACATCCTGTCTTTTAGAGTGACAGATAATGACCCCAGCCGGAGACATGCCCTAATTTGCATTCTTACATATTAACAAGCTTCCTCTGATATGTGTAATTGGATTACAGATAACAAAGGTAGCCTGAGCACATCAGAGTCATCTGTCCCCTATGATATGTGTAGTAAATCTTATTTGGCCACTAACCCCTTTGGTCAGCAAACACCCTTTGATGTGTAATCTTGAATGCCTGTATGCAACACATATATATCATGCCATACATATAACACAATATATTAAATACCTACGCATATATATTAATATTACAACAGAAAGGATAGTACCGGTGGAGGTCGCATTGCTGTCGGTGACTCTCCTCTAGAAAACCCAGAAGGGCTCGCTAGTTGTTTGGCAAACTCTAATCTGGCCTTCCTGTTTTTGAGGCTCACCAATGGTTTACATCTTGTGGTGAACCCTCTATATTCACTCTGGTGAGGTCTTCTCTTGATTGTTGACTTCGACACACATACAACTACCTCCTGGAGAGTGTTCTTGATCTAGCCAACTGTTGTGAAGGGTGTTTTCTTCACCAGGGAAAGAATTCTTCAGTCATCCACCATAGTTGTTTTCCGTGGTCTTCCGGGTCTTTTGGTGTTGCTGAGCTCACCGGTGCGTGCTTTCTTTTAAGGATGTTCAAAACAGTTGCTTTGACCACACCTAATGTTTTTGCTATCTCTTTGATGGGTTTGTTTTGTTTTTTCAGCCTAATGATGGCTTGCTTCACTGATAGTGACAGCTCTTTGGATCTCATATTGAGAGTTGACAGCAACATATTCCAAATGCAAATAGCACACTTGAAATGAACTCTGGACCTTTTATCTGCTTCTTGTAAATGGGATAATGAGGGAATAACACACACCTGGCCATGGAACAGCTAAGCAGCCAATTGTCCCATTACTTTTGGTCCCTTAAAAAGTGGGAGGGACATATACAAATTGTTGTAATTCCTACACCGTTCACCTGATTTGGATGTAAATACCCTCAAATTAAAGCTGAAAGTCTGCAGTTAAAGCACATCATGTTTGTTTCATTTCAAATTGTGATGGTGTATAGAGCCAAAAAGATTAGAATTGTGTCGATGTCCCAATATTTATGGACCTGGCTGTATATCTATTCTAACTGCTCAACAGTCCTGGGTCATCTTTGTCATATTTTTTTATTTCAAGATGCCCCAAATATTTTCAATTACAAAAGGTCTGGACTGCAGGCAGGCCAGTTAACCACTCCTTCTACTAAGAAGCCATACTGCCATAGATAAAGTATGTGGCCTGAAAAAGACGTGGATGGGAGCATATGCTGCTCTAAAACATGGATAAATCTATCAGCATTGATGGTGCCTTTCCAGATGTGCAAGCTGCCTGTTCTATGTGCACTAATTCACCCCAATACCATTAGAGATACAGGCTTTGGAACTGAGTGCTGATAACAAGTCGGAAGGTCCCTCTCGTATTTAGTCTGAAGAACGTGTCACCAATTATTGCCGAAAAGAATATAAAATTGAATTTGTCTGAAGAACCGAACAAACCCTTTTAAATGATCTTTGATGAGAAGATGGTGACATTTTTGGATCATGTTCAGATATGGCTTCTACTTTGCATGGTAGAGCTTTAACTTGCAATTTGGATGGTAAGGCGAACTGTGTTCACAGACAGTAATTTTGGAAGTATTCCTGGGTCCATGCAGTGATATCCATCATAGAATCATGCCTGTTTTTAATGCAGTGCTGTCTGGCTTTTGGCTCTGTTCCTTCGCACAGATTTCTCAAGATTCTCTAAATCTATTATTATACAGTATATCTTCAGTACATAATATCATCAAAAGATTCAAAATATTTGCAATTTTTATGTTAAACATTAGTCTGAAATTGACCATTTTTATATGTAGTGTTTTGCAGATTGGTGAATCTCTACCCATCTTTAGTTCTGAAACACTGACTCTCTAAGATGCCATTTTTATACCCAGTCATGTTACTGACCTGTCGCCAATAAACCTAATTAGTTGCAAAATGTTCTTCCAACTCTTCCTTGTTAGTACCACATACTTTGTCAACTTTTTGTTGCCATGTGCCAACCTTTTTAAAACATGTTATGGGTTGAACTAGATGGACTTGTGTCTTTTTTTTCAACTTGACTAACTATGGGCCAAATTCACAGCCGAGATACGACGAAGTATCTCAGATACTCCGTCGTATCTCTCAGAGTATCTATGTGACTGATTCATAGAACCAGTTACACATAGATAGCCCTAAGATCCGACAGGTGTAATTGTTTTACACTGTCGGATCTTAGAATGCAGTACCGCGGCCGCCGCTGGGGGGAGTTTGCGTCGTAAACCAGCGTCGGGTATGCAAATTAGGAGTTACAGCGATCCACAACGGTTTTTCGCGTTCGCTACGTCGCTGCTAGTCTAGTTTCCCGTCGCAAATTTAGTCGTCGTTTTAGGTGCCCTAACTTTACACAGCACACGTATGTGCTGTATAAAGTATGGCCGTCGTTCCTCAAAATTTAAAAATTCACGTCGTTTGCGTAAGACGTCCGGGAAAACGGAAGTACGCTACGCACGTCGCCGTTCGAAAAAATGACGTCAGTTCGCGCAAAGCACGGCTGGAATTTCAGAACGGAGCATGCGCAGTAGGTCCGGCGCGGGAGCGCGCCTAATTTAAATGGCACACGCCCCTTTGAATTACGCGGGCTTACGCCGGAGGCCGCCAGCGTAGGTTTTCATTGCAAGTGCTTTGTGAATCAGGCACTTGCGATGAAAACTTGCGGCGGTGTAACGTATCTACGATAAGTTACGCCGCCGCACTTCTACGTGAATCTGGCCCTATGTAACTATGGTGCTGCCATCAATTTACAAAATTTCACAATTTTTTTCTTAAAATGGTACATTTTCTCAGTTTAAACATTTGATGTTTTCTATTTTCTATTGTGAATAAACTATGGGTTTGTGAGATTTACAAATCAGTGCAGTTTGTTTCTATGTAGATTTTACACAGCATCCCAACTTAATTGGGGTTGCAAGATGTGACCCTAAGGAGGTCGTATAAGATCTCTAAGCTGTTAGTGATGTTGTATCCCTCAGTTTAAGATAGTTGTTGGAAGGTGCGGTCAGCAAAGGTCACAGATTCATATCAGGTGCGAGTGCTTAATGATTAGACTGTTCTGAGTTGAAATAAGGAAATTGATCTCAGATGTCACTAGTGTCCATTATCGAAAGTCGGCAACCTGAATACACTTCATAACCTCCAGAGGGAGCTAGAAGTGACTGACTGTTTAATACTAGTATGTGCAGGAACCTCCTGGGTCGTAGTACTTTACTCTCTGTACTGCTATGCCTTGTGACTTATAATGTTCATGTACAGAAGAATAATTTTGCCTTTGTATTGCACACAACTGAAAATAAAAGATTATATAAAATAAGTAAGATATGACACCAGATGGAGTCTCTTGTCTGCTTTGAAACAATGACCTTATACATAATGTGCTGTGGGTTATATTCATGAGTTGACTAGGGTGAGAAGAAATCTGCCTAGAGTTATAGGAGGGGATGAAAGAAAAATCCTGGATCGCCGCACTCCTCAAAAAACGATGTCTTTATTCAAAACATGAAAAAACAACAAAAATTCATATGGAAAAAACAGCCAAAATTCATGCAGTCAAACAAGAAGTGGACTAGGAAAAAAGAACTGACATGTTTCGCATCATGTGATGCTTACTCGTAGCTGTTTTTTCCATATGAATTTTTGTTGTTTTTTCATGTTTTGAATAAAGACATTGTTTTTTGAGGAGTGCGGTGATCCAGGATTTTTCTTTCATCCCATGCTAATTGAGCACAGCCAGCACCCTCTTGGTTTGTTGGGACGGAAGCAACGGGGATTAATTGTTTTATAGAGCGGTATACTTTTCTTCACTAGAGTTATAGGAGGTCATAGAAACCCAACTATGCATAGGATCCTCTACTGTTCCACCCAAAGTCTTGGTTGGAGTTCTGCTTTTATGTTGTACTAGCAATTTATATGTATAGTTTGAATTTTAAAAGCTACCAGTAGTTCATCACCTTCAACTGGAAAGGGTCTGTAATGTTGAAGATGCTTACCGTAACTGGAGTTATATTTAAAGAGACTGCATGTGGTGTAGCATGCTCCATCAAGTGCTGCCACATTAGAAGTTAATGGTCAGGATACAGGAAAAGTTTGGAAACAGGATATCAAGCGGTGTAGAGCTGAGCATGGTCACAAGGCAGGCCGGGATCAGGATAACAGAGATCAATCGTAGTCAAACAAGCCGGGTCAAACACAGAAAACAGATCAGATCACAGGAAGTCACGGGAACAGGTATGAGCTGCAGATCAGACAGCGAAGACACTGTAAATAGGGCAGCCTGTTGTCAATCACTGAAATCAGTCTGCCCCATTAACCCTTAAGTGGCAGATCCATGACAGTGTGATTATTTCACAATGTACTAGGTGCCCAACCACCTGTATATCTTATACTTCTAGATACATGACATGGGTTGTCCTATGCTATATTCAAATTGAATATATATATATATATATATATATATATATATATATATATATATATATATATATATATATATAATAAAAAAAGCTCTACCTTACCCCCTACTCCCTCACCAGTGAAATCGTGTGATTTATTAATTGGAAAACAATGGCAATCCTGAAAATACATGGGTTACAAACACTCTTTACAATGCCCAGGCAACAAAAGTGCAATTGTTACAATGCGCATGCAATAAATAGGAAACTGTTACACTACACAGGCAAGAAAGCAATGGTGGCACTACATAGGCTACAAAAAGGCAATTTGTTACCATATATGAACAGCAAACAGGCGTATGTTACAATAAGTAATCAATAAAACAGGCACTTGGAAACTGGCAATCGGTACAATTTGTGGGCAACAAATGGACAAACGCTGCAATATGTGAGCAACAAATGGGAAGAATAAAACATTTGTGGGCAGCAAATGGTCTCCCATTACAATACACAGGCAGTAAATGTTTACACAACAAATGGGCAACTGTTACACCACATAAGCAACAAACAAGCAACTGTTACAGAACACAGGTAACAAACAGGAAAGTTTCAGGCCTCGTACACATGGGCCAGAATCTCGTCAGGAAAAAAACAGTTTTTTCCTGACAAGAATCTCTTGCAGCCCGAGTGTACACAGTCCTTTCAAAAGAACCGTGGTTCTTTTGAAAGGCAAGAACGCGGTGACGTCATTGCGTACGATGAGCATGCGCTCGTCACATTCGATGCCGTCGCCGCCATCTTGCTTCACCCTTCCTATGCACTAGAAGCTACCGCGTATGCGTCTAAGTCATTTAGAGCATGCGCAGGTTTCCACGGCGACAGGTAAATATACACACTCTCGGGTTTCTCAACGGGAAACATGCCGACAAGAATCTCGATGAGAAAATAGAGAGCAGGATCTCTATTTTTCTCATCGAGATTCTGGACAGATTTCCAGACGAGAAACCTGAAAGCCTCGTACACACGCTCGGTTTACTCTGCAAGAAAGCTCTGCCAGCAGTTTTCTTGATGGTTCTTGCCGAGAAAACCGAGCGTGTGCACGAGGCTTTGCTGTAGATAACAAACCAGCAACCACTACAAAATGTGGGAAACAAGATGGCAACCGCCACAATATGTAACAACAGCTGACAAGGCTTAGCTGGATAATCAGTCAGTGTCAGTTCAGTGAGGGAGTAGGACGCTTCCCGACGAGTCTGCTCTCTCCAGGGACCAGACAGATAGCCAGCTAGACACCGCAGACAGGCAGGCAGGCTGGCAGGCTCCTACAATCTTTGCTGCATGAATCAACTTGCAGCCCATAGGACCGGCTCCTTCCTTCCCTTCGTGGGCCCCTCTCTTCAGGTAAGACCCTGTCTTTCAGGGCCATCTTTCCACCCCCAGGAATCGCTAGTGACCGTCCTTTTCAGGACAGCCACTCCAGCGATCCAAATTGCGGCTGTTTACCTTCTCTTAGAGCCGCATGCACCCCAATCAGTCACCCATAATCACCCCGGCCACCCGCCGCGCATAGCAGCTCTTTTTTCTGGCGATCTGCGGCTCTTTCCCGCATCCGCGCCAGACCAGGCCTTCTTCGCGGCCGCCGCAATTAGGAAAGACTGCGGCTTCAGCCGCGGCCTAGCGGCGCGCCGCAAAAAGGAGCACTGACAGCCTGGAAATTTTCCTGGAATTGTCAGGGATCATCCCCCTATCCCTGGAGGATCCCATCCTCCCCTGGATTAACAACCAGCTCATACCCAGCAAGCCAAACAGCCCCCAAACCTGAGGCCTGTGGCCCGGTCGGCGGCCATCTTGGTACTCCTCAGCTACAGTGACACCCTTCTCCCCCCCCCCCATTCCAAACAGTACTTGATCCAGGGTTTCGTCCGATCGCCTTTCAGGGATCAGGAAGGAATTTTTTTCCCTGCGGCAGCAAATTGGCTTAGCACTGCCAGGTTTTTTTTTGCCTTCCTCTGGACCAAGGCCAAGCGAGAGGATTCAGCGAATCTTCCCTCTATTGCAATTAATCCCCCCCCCCACAGTGACTGGCAACAATGGTTAAACTGCGATACTCTGCAGAAACGATTTGGGGTCTGAGTCAATTTGCAACAGTATTACCAGCCGTCACCAAAAAGGCCTTAAAAATAGACCAACTTTTGAGATTCGATCGACGATCGACCATCAAAAATTTCAACCATTGAACCCAGCTCAAGCACATATAGTGTGCTTTGATCAACACAAGATCGGCAGTAAAACACCGATCAGAAATCCACGATTTCTTACTACAAAACGATCTAGACTGCCTCTTTATCACAGAAAGCTGGCTTTCAGACGACTGCAACACCATTCTTGGAGAATTGGTGCCAGAAAATTATCGAATTATAACGGAAAACAGAATAGGGCAAAGAGGAGGAGGCCTGGCGGTGATCCATAAGTTTCATATTGCAATCACTAAGCCGGTCCTTCAAAATCCTCTTCCATTCATGGAAACCCTTACTCTTCAACTTCAAACTTCCCCCCAGGAGACTGTTCACATTCTCCTCTGCTATAGGCCACCTGGGCCAAAATCGCAGCTTCTACCATCATTAACGGAGTTCATATCCACTTATACCCTTAACAGCAAACATCTTTTGCTGCTCGGGGACTTCAATCTGTGGGCCAACTCCTCACAGGATCCCATTGTGGATGCCTGCATCGATCACCTGGAAGGATTAGGACTACAGCAACTTATATGCGGACCCACGCATGCTTCAGGTCACACACTCGACCTAATTTTCAGACAAAATCTGAAAATAAACATTTTGGGAAATTAACCTTTGCCATGGACAGACCACCATGCAATTAGTTTCATAATTTCCAAAATTCCACCAGTTATAAAAGCACCCAAGCCGGTGACAATACACTGGGCTAGATCTCAGAAGAAGCTCCATTCGGAACTCTTCAAATCTACCTTGGGAAACCGAATCGAAACTATTCATCCTCAGTTAACAGCCTCAGATACACTGGATGCCATAAATGCAGCTCTGCTACAATCAGCCGACTTAGTAGCACCGAAACGCAAAGTCCGCATCCGGAAAAAAAAGTCCGGCTGGTTCAACAACCAGCTGTCCCTACTGAAGCAAGAGCGCAGAAGGGCGGAAGCCGCCTGGAAAAGAAGCCCTTCATAAGATCACCTCATCATCTACAAAGCAATAACAACACAATATCATAAAGAAATCTTCAAAGCCAAGAAACATCATTTTTCTATGACGATTAACAGCGCCATGAACCGCCCCCGAGAACTCTTCAAGATGGTCACCCAGACCATGAATCCGGGATGTCTTGAAGTCCCCAATTCAGACACCCAAGATTTCTTCATCGACAAAATCGAAAGAATCCGGGTAAGTATTCTGCAAAATAATACCCCCCTCAGCCCCCTCTTCAATCAACTACAAAACACCAACAGAAACCTTCTACAATCAACTAAGTTCACTCTGGAACCCATCTCCATCGATACCACCAAAAATATCATTGGTGCGTTGCGGAACAGCACAGCACCCAATGACATCATTCCCACCAAGCTGCTGAAGGAATGCGCCGACATTCTGGCGCCTCCCATCACACAGCTTATAAATCAGTCATTTAAGGAAGGCATAGTGCCATCCCTGCTGAAAGAGGGCACAATCCAGCCCATCTTGAAAAAACCTAACTTGGATCCCAAGGACCCAACTCACCGCCGCCCCATAACAGGCCTAAATATTCTCTCCAAGATAATGGAGAAAATAGTGGTACAACAGCTGCAACAGCATCTGGATACCCACAATCTACTCGATCCATTTCAATCAGGTTTCCGTCCCGGACACGGGACAGAAACGGCCTTACTCAAAATATGGGACGATGCCCTCGAGGCCGCAGACAAGGGAGAATCCTGTCTCCTGGTTCTGCTAGACCTAAGCACAGCCTTTGACACAGTAGACCACAAAATGTTACTGATGCGACTGGCCGAGGTAGCCAGAATCGCAGAAGGTGATTTACCATGGTTTTCGTCCTTTCTTGAAAACCGATCACAAACAGTGAAACTGGGATCTTTCACGTCGGAAAAACGCACGGTGCCATGTGGAGTCCCCCAAGGATCCCCCCTGTCACCGGTACTGTTCAACATCTATCTTCGCCCTCTCTTTGATATTATCAGTAGCCAAGAACTACTTTATCACTCCTATGCAGACGATACGCAATTGTATTTTCGCATCTGCAACAAAAAGGATCATCATCTCAGTTTAGAGAAATGTCTCTCTTCGATAGAAAACTGGATGACGAAGGCCCCATACACACCATAGAATCTATCCGCAGATAAATCCCATCAAATGGGTTTCTGCGGATAGATCCTATGGTGTGTACACGCCAACGGATATTTATCCGCAAATAAATCTCCCCTGGAATGGATTTCCAGCAGATAAATATTTGTCGACATGCACAGAATATCTATCTGCTGGAATCCATTCCAACGGATGGATCCGCTCGTCTGTACAGACTTACCGGATCCATCCGTCCAAAGGGATTCCCCGCACGCGCCGTAATGAATAGACGCATGCGTGGAATTCCTTATATGACAGCGTCGCGCCCGTCGCCGCGTCATAATAGCGGCGACGGCGCGACACGTCATCGGCAGAGGATTTCAGCGCGGATTTCAATGCGATGGTGTGTACACGCCATCGCATTGAAATCCTCTGAAATCTTAGAGAGGATTTATCCGCGGATACGGTCCGCTGAACCGTATCTGCGGATAAATTCTATCATGTGTATGGGGCCTAAGAGTTATCTTAAACTCAACAGTTCCAAAACAGAACTTCTTATGTTTCACGCCAGCCGAAAGAGTCAACTGGCAACAACCTGGACACCGCCGCCCATTCTGGGCCAAAGCATCACCCCTAGCTCCAAAGTCAAAAGTCTAGGAGTCATTTTTGACACCTTCATGACAATGGACGCACAAATAGGGTCAGTAGTCAGCGGATCGCACCATTTGTTGCGCCTACTACGCAGACTTATTCCATTTATCCCCAAAGAAGACGTAGCAGTCGTGGTGGGAACAATCGTGAATTCCAGACTGGACTATGCAAATGCCCTTTACCTCGGGCTCCCAAAGTACCAAATCGCTCGTCTGCAAGTCGTACAGAATACGGCCGCCAGACTGGTGACTGGGAAAAGGACATGGGAATCAATCTCACCTTCGCTGAGAACCCTTCACTGGTTGCCAGTAAAAGACAGAATTGTATTTAAAGCACTCTGCCTGACACATAAGTGCATCCATGGGAAGGCGCCGCAATATCTTTGCGACAAGATAGAACCTCACAATTCTAATCGCGTTCTGCGATCCACTGACCAAAATCTGGTCAAGGTTCCAAAAACCAAATACAAGTCCAAAGGAGAAAGAAGGTTTGCTTTTCAAGGTCCGAGACTATGGAACGCTTTACCAACCAGCGTTCGGTTGGAGGAAAACCACCTGACTTTCAGAAGACAGATTAAAACTCTGCTCTTTTGATGTCATGAGACACGAAACATCAAGCGCCCAGAGGCGATTCAGTTCGCATGTGCCGCGCTATTTAAGTTTTTCATTCATTCATTCATTCATTCATTCATGTAGCAGCAACTGGCCAGCCATAACAATACGTGGGCATCAAACAGGTGAACATTACATCTTATGGACTCCAAAGGTCAGTTGGCAAGTGGTCACAAGGATGGTAGTAAGAGCTCAGTCTGCTCCCACTGCCCCTCCCATGCCTTTACTCCAGGTTGAAGTTTCTGTCTTCCATGTACCACTTACCTAAGCCTTGTACACATGATCTGATTTTACGAAAACCTTGAAAATTTTGTCCGAAGGGCATTGGCCAGGAACTTATCTTGCATACAAACGGCACACAATTGTCGGCCAGCAAACGCGAACGTAGTTACAGTACATACGTTGTTATTCAGCTCTTTATTGCTACCCTTTGGGCACCTTCTGCTAATGTTGTGTTTGGTGAGCATTGCTTCCAATAATGCGTGTTTGTACTTTGGACTTTTGTCCGATGGACTTGTGTACACACGCTCGGAAAATCCGCCAACAGACCGTTGTTCGCGGAAAATTTTAAAGCCTGACAGCCAACATTTGTCCACTGAAAATCCGACAACAATTGTCCGATGGAGCATACAAACTGTTCTGCCAACAGCCTGTGTTCGAGGCTTTAGAGGCCCTAGAGGGTGGGGCTGGAGGAGGGAAGAGCACAGCTACCTACTCTAGACTCTCTCCTTCTTTCTAGTTCTGCTTCAATGCTTTTATCACTGCTCCTGTCAACCATTTGGCAGCTGAACCAGAATTATCTTCTGGTAGCCCTGTAGACCTGGTAACCAAATGGATTATCCAAACTACATGTATGTTTTTTTTTTTTTTGCCAATTATGTCTGTATACATACATGCTTAGATGGCATCGCTGTGGCAGGAAGGCAACATACAATGCAATCTCCTTGGGGGTTCACGGGCCCAGCATGTATTTTTATTTAGTCAGTTAAAAAGCTTCACTTCAGCAGTAAAACAAAACACAAGTTACACTTTAGCAAATGTCTCAAATTAGTTCAGTCTCAACAGCTCACAGTTCTGCTCTTTTAACGCTTCAGGTGTTCTTGCAAAGCCAAACAACCTGTGCCTATCATTTACAGAGTTTTAAAAAGTCCTTAAAGCAGTTGTAAAGGAAAAAAAAAAATGTTGCCTAAAATTTATGTCTGCAAGGTAGACAGACAGAATAGTGTAATGATTCTGTTAAAAAACGAGTAAATACCTATTCAATTCCTTCATTAAATTCCTTCATCTATATCACCTCCGGCATTCTAGTTTCTGTTCTCTTATTCACTTCCTGGTTTGCATTGCTCGTTCATGTAAGAACTACATTTCCCAGTAATTCACACCTCCTTGAAGTCTCTAAGGCCGTGTACACACGGGCAAACATGTACGATGAAACCGGTCCGCCGGACCGTTTTCACCGTACATGTCTGCCCGGGGATTTCTGTACGATGGCTGTACTAACCATCGTACAGAAATCCGCGCGTAAACAATACGCGGGGCGTGTCCGCGGTGTCGCCGCGGCGACGTGGGCGGGCCTGCCAGTTAAATGCTTCCACGCATGCGTCAAAGTCATTTGACGCATGCGAGGGATGGCGGGCGCTCGGACATGTACGGTAGGTCTGTACAGACGACCGAACATGTCCGAGCGGGCAGGATTTCAGCGGACTGTTTTAAAACAAGTCCAGGAATATTTGTCCGCTGGGAAAAGGCCCGGCGGGCAAATGTTTGCTGGAATTCTGTCCGCTCGGTCCTACACACGACCGAACATGTCTGCTGAAACTGGCCCGCGGACCAGTTTCAGCAGACATGTTTGGTCGTGTGTACGGGGGCCTTACACGTAGAGAGCGTCCTGCCGCACAGATGTAGTTCCCAGGAGGGGGTGAGCACGTTACTGACCACCGTAGTAAAGCCTCCCTTCACGGTGGTCAGTAACAATCAGACAAGCAGGAAGAGAACAACAGAGAAGAAATAGAGCAACTCCTGAGCAGAAATTAACAATGAGGAAGTGAAAAGAGGAATGTCTGCAGGTAAAGGATGCTTATTATGAAAAATCGTTTTTTCCTTTACAACCCCTTTAATTCAGCCTCTACCTGTGAGGTTACCCAGCCCTTCTATGAGTCAGGTATTCTGGCAGGTGCATTTGTAGCCAGGGTTGGCCAGGCTGCAAACTCGCCCAATCTTTTCCACAGCCTGAACTCCAGACCTAACGGAGAAATGTTATGATCAGCCAGAGACTGGCTTTTTTTTCCTCAGCAGTCTTACCTGAAGCCCAAGACTGCCTCAATCCACATTTTGGACAACACATATTTCTCATCCACCAACTTGTCTCCATTTTATCCCAGTTTCCCTATATATATATATATATATATATATATATATATATATATATATATACACACAGTTTGGCATACATTAACCTGTAAGCTAAGATTAAAGGACACTATTCTGCAACCCAGAGCACAAATTAGCCACATACAGTGCAGAATTTGAATCTGTAGATTGATTATATGCAGAAGCTTGTGGCCATGCATGTGAAAGTGATAAGTTAGGGGCCTCAATCTCTGGCATTTCCTACACATTCCACCTGCACATACAATGTAACAGACTAGTACTGTCGCATTGTATGTGTGTATTGGGTGGCTAAGACAGCACTGCTCAAGAATATTATTTCATTGGATCAATGCTTCAATTAAAATAGGTAAGTATAACATTTGCTATCTTCCAGAGTTTAGCTTGTGGTGTGTTCTTGATGTTTCACATATCCATCTTAAAGACTGGTTTAATGAAGTGTGAAATCTATCATTTATCAATCAAGAAAATGACAGATAATTAATAAGAGGCGCTGAATTTTAGCAGCTGCATGTTGTTCTGATACATGCTGTGATTGCTTTCTGCTGCTCCCTATTCTGACACAGATATAGACTGCTGAATAAAAGAATACTTGTCTGCTGTTATAGTGAGAGCAGTACGGGGTTTACAATTGGGGTCTTTAAAGATAAAAATAATGTAAGTTTTCTCAGCATGTTTGGCTAACTGCAGCAGAGACTGCTAGAGTGATGTTAACCCATCAGGATTCTTAAAAATGACTACATACACTTCTGTTTTCTAAATACAAAGAATTAGTGGGGCAAATAAAAAAAATGTATCTTCAGTTGTTCATAGCACATCAGATGAAAAATGCAAAAAAAAAAAAAAAACATATATTTGTATTGTTTATTTAGGCCCTGTTCACACCTGAGCGATTTTCTGCTTGAAGCTTGTAGCTGTAAATCACTCAAAAAGCCAAATCCCATTTATTTCAATGGCCCCTGTTCACATCTGAGCTTTCTGTCATCTGCAGCAAAATGCATGTCGCTAAAAAAAGTACATGAGCTTCTTTTGGCAGATTACAAGCGTTTTTTGGCCCTATAGACTTTAATAGAAATGCCTGACGTTTTACGAGAGCTTTCTTCTCAAACAGCAGCTCTCCACCCCTAGTTTCCTTTTCCTCTCCTCACTCTAGTGCTTTCTATTGGCTAAACAAAAACACCTGAAGCTGTAAAATTCTTGTAATATGCTTTAAAAACAATTGTAAAAAGCTGCAAAAATGCCCGAAAAATGCCACATGTACTTGATGGGCGTCAGACAGAATAGGAAGTGACAAAGAAAATGCCTCAATGAGAACAGATGGAACCATACAAACATGTTTTCAAGTAGATTGAGGGAGGTTTACAACATTTCTCAAGATTGCGTTTCTGCCCATGTCCCACACTTCTTGTCCAAGTACTAGAACAGAAAGAGAAGAGAAATAACCTCCATAAAGGCACAGACAGCAAGGAAGCCATTGACGTTCCATGCCTTTCCCAGGTGATAGTAAAAACTTTTTTTTTTTTTTTCCGTTAAAAATAACAAACATGTTATACTTACCTGCTCTGTGTAATGGTTTTGCACAGAGCAGCCCAGATCCTCCTCTTCTCAGGTACCTCTTCAGTGCTCCAGTCTCTTCCCTCCTGTTGAGTGCCCCCACAACAAGCAGCTTGCGATTGGGGGCACCTGAGCCGAGATGCAGCTCTCTGTGTCCATTCGGACACTGAGCCGCAGTCTTCCCCTGCCCTGCCCTCTTTTTCTACACGTTGACTCCCTGACTTCGATAGACACAAACTTGTCCACTTATGGCCCTCCATAGCAGAAAACAAAAATATTACTAGACTTGATTTGGTGGGAACACAAATCAAAGAAAAAAAATGTAGATAAGCTTCACAGCAATTGTTAAAAATAAGTAATCACTTATTTTTAACAATTGCTGTGAAGCTTATCTACATTTTTTTTTCTTTGATTTGTGTTCCCACCAAATCAAGTCTAGTAATCATAAAAAACACCAGAGAAAAAAATAAAAAAAATAAAAAAGTAATCACAGATAATACAGATTCCTATTAATCATTGCATATTACACATTCAGTAATAATGCCAGTGCACTCTGACTAGTATTTATAGACACATAGGGGGAGATTTACTAAAATTGGCATGCATAGTAGACAATGTAAAAATGTATATGGAAAAACCGGGACGCCCGCACTCCGAAAATAAAAACGTGTTCCTTTTAATAAAAACTGGTCACAACATGGATATGTCACAGCAAAAAATCAGGAAAAGGGCTAACACGTTTCACACTCTCATGTAGTGCTTATTCATAGTAGACAATGTGAAGTAAAAAAAAAGAAGTTAACAGGAAGAAAACATTATAACACATATACATATTTATAAATGTAGCACTACCCCAGGAGGAGCTGCTGGTTGTTTTGTGTCTACGCTCAGTGATTAACCCCTTAAAGTGGCTCAAAACCCTCCCTTGACACACCTGGTAATATGGGAGTTATGGACCCCAGTAACTTGTGGGGAAGCACAACTATCCTGTTGCACTACAACAGATTAAGCAAATAAAAAGGGTTACCTTAAATGGAAGAAATCTTGACTATGAAACTATGAAAGATAGGTTGCACACAGACTTCAAGATAACCAAAGTAATGCTTTACTTAAAATGCAAACAAAGAACATGAAGAAAACGGTGATACTCTATTTGCAGTATCAAAAACAATAATAAGGCTTAAATGTGGGCTAGACTACAATGTCATGTAGATCTGTGTAAGCACACAGCAAGAGGGGCCCCTTCAACAAACCATGCACATTGAAACACCCTTTTGCCAAGCCTCACCCAGCTCTCTGCCTCTCTACAATACTATATAAGGTAATGGAACTTGATTACTTGACCAACAAGCAATGAAATGAATATCGTCAATATACAACACTAAGTGGATACCCTTTGAGTTCTAATAGCTATAGCTAATCAGTATGACCTGGCGTCCCAGGCCAAACTTCAATACAGTCTCCTGCTAGTAGTTTGCGTGCAAAGAACAATTTATAATCCAAAGGGGTAATAGTAAACTATTGAAAGTTTCCTGATTAATAAAACTGCAAAGATGGATATCAACGATAAGCCCTCCCCGTCAAGACAATCGGTACTTTCGGGCAAGTGCCCTTCTCACCCAACTGGTTCAGGCCCCGTCCTTCTATGGCACTTTGTCCCCGATCGGCAGTCACAGTCCGGTTAGCCAGCAATCTCTGGTCCTCTGACAGGTCGCAGGGTTACTGTGAACTCGTCCGATGACTCCGACAGAGGCTCCGTCTCTTCCTCAAAGCCACTCCGCGTGGAGACACTCCTGACAGTGTCCTCCTGGGTTGAAGAGTCAGTCCCGGGAGAGCGCGCCAAACATATCCTCTCTCTTAAATTATCTCCCCCAGCAGGCGGCACAGAAGGCAAAGCATCTTGGGGTTGTACAGCTGCCCTCTGGGTAATGTAGTTTATCACAGGCCAGGGCAAATGGAGTCTCTTCTCCTCTTGAACTCCATCCCCCCTACATTCTCTGCGGTACCAGAACAAAATGTAAACAGGTGGTTTCAACCCAACTCGGCCACCGGAGGGAGCTGAGATCCTTCACGATCAACAATGGTAGTCTTTATATCACATCAAAAAGGGTGATATCCCGCTACACATATAATTATATATATATATATATATATATATATATATATATATATATATATATATATATATATATGCTTGTTTAGTTATAAAAAAAGTTTTTCAGTTTCAAATTTGTACATTGGATAACCTGACAAAAGCATCAGTTGAGTAAACCAGGTCTGGCCAGGGTATCTACCCGGGAACAGAGGGGGGTGGGGGAAGGGGTAGGGGAAGTGACTAGGAAGACTATAGTAGAGGGCTGCTTAACCACTTAAGGACCGCCTAACGCTGATATACGTCGGCAGAATGGCACGGCTGGGCACAATCACGTACCTGTAAGTGATTGTTTAATGCCCAGTCGCGGGCACGCGCCCGCAACCCGGTCCGAAGCTCCGCGCCCGCAGGACCCGCGGACCTGAACGCCGTCGGAGTCACGCGATCGGTCCCCGGAGCTGAAGAACGGGGAGAGGTGTGTGTAAACACACCTTCCCTGTTCTTCGTTGTGGCACTGTCATTGATTGTTTGCCTTTCCCTATATCAGGGAACAGACAATGACGTCACACGTCCAGCCCCGCCCCCTACAGTTAGAAACACATATGAGGTCACACTTAACCCATTCAGCGCCCCTAGTGGTTAACTCCCAAACTGCAATTGTCATTTTCACAGTAAACAATGCATTTTTATAGAATTTTTTGCTGTGAAAATGACAATGGTCCCAAAAATGTGTCAAAATTGTTTTATGTGTCCGCAATAATGTCACAGTCACAAAAAAAAACGTTGATCGCAGCCATTAATAGTAAAAAAATAATAATAATAAAAATGCAATAAAACTATCCCCTATTTTGTAAACGCTATAAATTTTTCGCAAACCAATCGATAAACGCTTATTGCGATTTTTTTTTTTAACCAAAAATAGGTAGAAGAATACGTATCGGCCTAAACTGAGAAAAAAAAAGTTTTTTTAAAAATATTTTTGGGGGATATTTATTACTGCAAAAAGTAAAAAATATTCTTCAATATTCTTCAAAATTGTCACTCTATTTTTTTTTATAGCGCAAAAAAAAACGCAGAGGTGATCAAATACCACCAAAAGAAAGCTCTATTTATGGGAAAAAAAGGACGCCAATTTTGTTTGGGAGCAATGTTGCAAGACCGTGCAATTGTCAGTTAAATCGACGCAGTGCCGAATCGCAACAAGGGACCTGGTCCTTTTACCTGCATTTTGGTCCGGGTCTTAAGTGGTTAAGAGAGAGATTAAGGGGGACACCTAGGGAAAATAGATTAACTGGAGGGATGAGGGGCAGGAGTGAGAAGGGGTAGAGGTGTAGAAAAATGAAAAGTACAAGAGCTAAGGATTTAAGGCATACCCAACCTTTCTCCACCAGCAGGGTTTGAAATTACAGTGTAGTATGCTTGTTATTCATTATCTGGGGACAATGCCTTACAGAGTTGATTTCATGTCCAGGGGCACCTAAAGTACTATTTGAGATGGCTCACAAGCTACGAGTTGGATAAACTGATGTTGTTTTTGCTCAAGTTTGTGATGCTTATATTAAACTCCTGCCTGCCCATAATCCCTTTGCACACAAGCTTTGATCTCTGAAGAGCGATCTTTGTTCAGATCACACTTTGGGGAGCATTTGTCATGATGCGTTGTCCCCTTTTCACTGTCTGGTTTAACCCCTGGAACCCACATTGGCACACCACAACCACATTGTATGCAGTTGTGGGGTGCTTGCAGAGCAGCCCAATTCACTAGAATATAACACAGGCTTCAGGTGCTGTGCTCACAGAAAGCAACAGAGGATATCATTTCTGTCATGGCCATAAAACAAAGCATCACAGTGGCAGCATGTGTACAGCCCCAGCCCCGTGTTGCCAACTGTCTGTAAATTTACAAATTTGTGAAAAACAGGCACCTTTCTCCTGTCCATACTGTAAATGCCTGTGGACAGAAGAAAAGTGCCTGTAAAAAAACCCTTGTCATCAGCTCTGAAATATGCATGCACAGCACCAAAGCCATCCGATTTTAGAAAACTTCTAGGCTTGGCCTCAGGCAGTAGGGTGGGTCTGGGTGTGCACCTGCCTAGTGACATCTTGCACTTCTGGCTTATATTCACACATCCCACCACATGAGTTTCAGCAGTTTGCTGATTGGCTGGCTCTGGAGATTTATTTAAAGCCTTTTCATGGCAGCCACCTGCCAGTGGTGAAGGTATGTGTAAAGGGGCACTCTTCTGGGCTCTGCTGTAAGGGGGGACTCTGCAGACTCTGATATAAGTTTGTTGGCCCTCTGGGGACACTGATGTAAGGTGGGGCTTTGGAAACACGGATGTAAGGGAAGACTCTGAACATGGTGCTCATTCTGACTTCTGCTCCCCTATATGTTGTTTGGTTTGGAATTGTTTGGAATAAGTTTGAGTCAAACTTATGTTCGACTCAAACATCGGGCTCATCCCTAGACCTGACCAAGATGTCTCAATTGTTTCTGGTCTTAATGAAGTTCATGTGGTGATGCTGATTAATTAGAGTCCATCTGATCTGCACTGGCTGCACAGTATGTCGAGGAGATTAAAGGGTCACTAAAGGACATTTTTTTTTTTAGCTAAATAGCTTCCTTTACCTTACTGCAGTCCTGGTTTCATGTCCTCATTGTTCGTTGTTGCTGTAATCCTTCTCTGTTCTGGACACTTCCTGGTTGTCTGTTTCCTGAGGACCACAGTACTGGGAGATTCTAGTTTCATTTTCCAAACCATCACTGCTCTATGGCTCTGTACATGCACACAGGCAGGATAACATGCAAAAGCGAAACTCAATGCAAAAACTAAACTGCAGGTACATTATATGATTGATTTTTATCTATTTTTAATCAAGTTCAAAAGGAATCCGTTAACTATTATGTCTCCATACCCTGTAAACAGTCATTAGAGCAAAAAAAATGTTTTCCTTTTACAACTCCTTTAAGTTTCACCAGTGGCGTGACATGCAGGAACCTGACAGTGCAGGATCATGGGAGGCAAGTACAGAGGGCATGGGGGAGGTGGGGAAGGGGGTCCAGTGTTAGGTCACCTTACAGATTTTCTGTAAAGCTGAACTTGCACTGTTAGGTAGGCTCAGTCAGTAAGGAAGCCCATACATCAGTAATTTGTTTCACCAAAAAAAAAAAATAACTGTATTCCCACATCCACACATTTGACACTGCCCTGCTAACCAACTGTACTCTACCCTACTGATTCCTGTTTCTGTACACTGTCCTGTTGACCTCAAATCTTCTGCCCCCCTGAATTTTTTTACTGTGCCCCCAGATTAGCCTGGCTAGATCCAGCCTTGGTGTAGTATCTCGCCACCCATACAAAATACCACAATAAAAAACAGACATGCTGTTAAGAAGACAAGAGATTGGATTATAATACTTTCCATTGGTCTCCAGGTCTCTCCTGTTGGCATACACATTGCATACTGTAATGTTAAAGCTTCTTCTCTGCATTATTTCCCAAGTGCCCATACTAATAACCCCAGTAAGGATCAGAAAAAGGGGTGAAAATTAAAAAAAAACGGTTGTCAAGGGTAGATTTATAAGCATTGCCTAATGAAACTCTGGTTATTTTAACTTCTTGCGTACATGTGATCTCATTGCATTAGATTGATGTCATCATGGTGCAGAAATTATGATGTTCTTCCTTCTAAAAAAATAAAAGTATCCTATTGTACCTGCCTGATCAGCAGTATAACTATTACCATGATCTTGTCCATATATTATCTTCTCTGAATATTTATAATGTAGGATAATTTGTGAAGGTTTTCTCAAGTACAAGAGCATTAAGCTCAATTAGTTCATCCTCTTACCACACAGGTACTCTCTGCACATTAATAACCAGAAGATCCTTTTTAAAGTGAGGTTATTCTGCAGTGCTGATGAGCATTGTGACTTGATTAATACAAACAGATATCTGAAAATACATCCCTGATTAATTAGGCTGCGTTAGTATGCTAATGATGAGGCAAAAAAGATTATACAAGTGCATGTTCGCTTATTATTCTAAATGACCATTTTGCGTAAAATGGTGCAATTATATTGTAGAATTGTTCCATCGCCTTGTTATTAACCTCTGCACAATGTATTTATATAGGGTGTAAATATTGTATAGATTTGCATTCTTTTGTTGCATACTTCTTTCAGCTTTCATAAAGGTTACATTGTGAATAATACCTAATTGGCTCACTGGCAGTGTATAGTCTTACATCTTATTAAACTCTCATTGGTTTTGGTCTTTTGTGTTATTTGAAAGCAACATGGACTAAACTGGAATCCATCTTGAAGAAAGTATACACTGTAAACTTTTAAAGAGTTAGGATATGTCTTGGTGATCCCGACTTGGTGGCTACTCACCAACATGCTTGCTCAAACACTGCTCAGCTGCTGCTATGGCATTGCTCCCTAGCTTACAAAAAATGCAGCAGAATCTCATTTGCTAGGAAGGGAACAGTAAATAAACACCTCACTGTTGAAGGTCCGCAAGCCCCCATTACTTACCCTACTGTTAATTGGCACAGACTGCTGTAGACTGCAGGAATCTAAGCTTATCAGATTGGGTCCAGTAATATAGTAGTATTCTGTGGTGGTAAATGGTAACAATAATGTTTTTTGGTCAGGTCTAATTTATACATTTTTAAAATTGTCTTTATATCTTTTTTTTTTCTCCTATATATATAAAGTCTTGTTTTCACAAATAAGCATTGTTTATAGGGCACACCCATAACACAGGTTTCCCCAAATGGTTTAGCCTGCAGTTTCCTGCCTGTAAAATTCTTACCTCCGGTCAGGGCTGAGCTCCTGCTACTTTACGAGGAGCTGTTTTGTTTCAGTGCTCAGAAGCTGCTTAGCTGTGGGTTACCACAGTGACTCACCTGATTACCATTTACCTGCCTCATTAGTCCAGCCTACAGCCAGCCCCTTTGTTGTTATTTATGCAGCTTAGCTAAATTCCTTCTTGCCCATGCGTGGTCTATGATTTATACGTGCATCCATTCCTGTGCTCCTGTGTATGACTTTGCCTGGCTTCAGAGGCGGCTCTTTAATTCGGCAAATTAGGCGGTCGCCTAAGGCCTCACACTCACAGGGGCCTCGCGCCTAACTTACCCAATGCATTAACCCAGTTTTGAGGGACAGGGGACCTTAATGTTGCTGTGCTTAGGCAGCAATAAGAGCCCTGATTTACGAGTGGGGCCTCCAGCATCCCTAACAACCAGTAAATATCGGTGACACCACCCCCTGTGATGTCAATGACCCAGCATGCCCTCAGTCAATGACGTCACAAGGGGGCGGGTTGAGCAGGTGACATCACCGGGTGGCCCCGCCCCTTAGCTATTAAAGAGCAGGATCTGAGGGCCACCTTGTTAAAGGGGCTTCCAGATTCCGATAAGCCCCCTGACCGCAGACCCCCACAACCACCTTCCAGGTTTGTGGGGAAGAGGCTCTTGTCCTTGAATTATTTTTCCTCATCATTGGTGTGAGTGGGGCCCCGTGTCAAGTTTTGCCTAAGGCCTCACAAAGCCTAGAGCTGCCTCTGCCTGGCTGACTTCTCTTCCGATTCTTTTTCCTGATTTTTGCCCTTGACTACACTGACTTCTGGTTTCCTAGCCTTGGCTTGTCTGATTACCTGCTCAGGCATCCAAACCCTGGCTTCTGTTTTTTGACTACATTCCAGAACTGTGTTATTGTCATTTCATTAAAGTGGAAGTAAACCCTCTAAGGGCCCTTTCACACAGAGCGGATCAGTAAAGATCTGCTCCGTGTGTCCGCAAAGCTCATCGGGGATCCTCCGTAAAATCCCCGCTGAGCTGGCAGCTGCCAGGGCGGTCCCCGCACACTGTGCAGGGACCGCCCTGTGTTTCCTCTGCTCTTCCCTATGGGGGATCGGACGAACACGGACCGTATGTCCATGTTCATCCGATCCGATCCGGCAGACGGAAGAAAAATAGGATTTCTTCCGTCTGCAAATGCGATCTTTGCGGAGGCGGACAAATTACGGGTGTCAGCGGATGTTAATCCGCTGACACCCGTAATCACATAGGGACCAATGTATGTCCCGTTTTCACCCGCAAACGGACGGATGAAAATGCGGACATACGGTCCGTACGTGTGAAAGGGCCCTTAGGGTTTTCAGCCAAGGAATCTGCTAGTTTTGCCTCTGTTTAATCTACAACTGCCATGATGCTGCACATGTGATCAGTTATGACACCAGCCATTGGACGGTTTGACAGCACAACCAATGTGCAGTTAGCATTCCTGGCATGCCGGGAATGTTAACTGTTTTTTGAAAATGTTGCATCGATGGGTTTACTTCCGCTTTAAAGGTGTGATTTTTAACTGCACATTCTGTCTTCGTCTGGTTTATGGTTCCTGACACTTCCTTGCTGCAGTGGTTCTGCTTGACCTATGGGAGTTGCCTGCAATACTGTGAGTTTATATTCCTTTCCCTTCTATTATTTCCCTTGTTGCCCGAAAACACTTCCCACTTTCTCTGAGCTCCTGATTTGCCTTGGATTACTTGTGTTCTATGTTGGATTTCCCATGTACCGACCCCGGCTTTGTCTACTGTTTTTGCTTGCATGCCACCCACCCTGACTTTGGCTTGGTTCCCAGATCCTATACCGTCTCCTGTCATCTGTACTCTGCATACTGGTTTACTAGAGGATATTGCACAAGAGCAGGGAGAAATTGACATGGCATTCTAGTGTTGCAGATCTTCCTATCGTCAGATGGCCACACCTGGGGACTGTGGCCTGGTTCCAGCTTGCTGCAATTCCAATTCCATCCCCATCATCAGGGGCCCTGGTGAAGAAGAAGGCTGGGGCTTGCACTCTGCACCCTGAGTTGAAGTTCTACAAGAACACACTGAAAGACGCATAGAAAGCTGAAAATGTTTTTATTTTTATTTTATGCTATCTGGGCCTGGTTTACTAGAGGAAACTGCACAAGAGCATTGCGAAAATGACATGGCATACTAGTGTGACAAGCTCTACAATTACTCAGTTAAGATAAGAAAACTGTCTGTGGCTAACAGAGAAGCTTCACAAAACCTGTATTCTGTGCTCTCAGAAAATAAGGTAGTGTAAGTACAGGGATTTATCATCAAAAAATATAATTGCTAAATCAACATTTGAAATTGTGTAACCCTTGCCCTCCTTCCCCGCGAAGCATGCTCTTTTGCCTTTTTTACCTTTTGGTAATTTGTTTACAGTCATTGCATGACATCAGTCAGCACTTTGTGCAGGGTGTCTATATATGTGTATGCAGTCCAATACCAGAGTTGAACCTAGTGCATTCAGTAATCAGCTCTCAAACAGATCTGGCCTGAGAAAACAAACACAGGAGTCAAATATATCTAAAGGTAAAGTGATGGAGATCAAAAGTAGGAGAGAGAAGCGCCAAGCCAATCCTTTAAATAGCTTGGGAATTTATTCAGTATATAAGTATAAAGCAACACTATAAACTTGTGTGAACATTTTTGGAGCACTTGCAGAGTGCTCGAGCGGGTTTGAACTTCCACATGCAGTGGCACAGGAAGGCGGCCGGAAAGTCTCTAAGGGATCCACAAGCACCGTTTGTTAGCCACAGCTGGAGCCTCAATAAGCCTCATGGAAATGTCGACTGTGTGTGTCTGGGTGGGAGTGGTCCAGAGCTGCAAACAGGAGCCGCCCACACGCTGTCTGGCCAATCGGAACGCATTTTAAAGGCACGGCCTCGCCTTCATCCACTTCGGCTATCCGCTAACACACGGTGCTCGTGGATCCCTTGATAGAGACTTTCCGGTGACCCTCCTGTGACACTGCATGTGGAAGTTCTCACCCGCTCTAGCACTCTGCAAGAGCTCCAACAAAACACACATTTTTAGTGTTGTTTTATACTTATTAACTGAATAAATTCCTAAGCTGTTTAAAGGATTGGCTTGGCACTTCTCTCTCCTCCTTTTGCTTTCCTTTTGTTCAGTGATCGCTTCCCCAGCCCGTGCCTAAAGCAGCCTTGCTTCCTTTACAGCCTTCATTTAGAGACTTTTTTTAGAGACTAATTTTTAGGGGTTCATCCCCCAGAACTTTCAATTCATTAATCATTCACATGGTTGCACCTTCACGTATCAGCATGCAGATGCATGCCTTTTCATTTACATTTGAAACATTCTACCAATATCGTGTATGCTTTTTTCTCCTAAAGTGATGGAGATGAATGTAATAAAGTCACATGGCTTAGTGTATTTTTAAGAAAATAAAGGGGTGAGAAATGTAAATGTCTCTACTGATACTCCGATACTCCCATCTCTGGGGATCGCACTGTCCTTGTCTGGTGTATATTAAAAGAATCATCAAATTAAGAAATAAGAGGGAGAATGAAATTATGACATGGAAAAAACAGATTGGCAAAAGTCTTTCCCTTCAATTAGGATTCCTGTATTCCTAGGCATGATGATGTGAAACCTATGCATAATTCTGGACATGAACATTTATAGAGCAAAACAGAGAGCACAGTCAAGAATCCTCTTCTTGCCTCATTAACATCTCGTTAGTACTATGGGCCATTGCACATGATAGCAATGTAATGGAAACAGACGCCTAGGATAGCGCAACCTCAGTTGGCTTCAATAAGCACAGTGCTGTGATTAACAACTGTTGAATTAATGCCATTAAATGCTAGAAACATTGCTCAGCAAATCTTGTCTGGAGTGAAAATTATTAAGCAATGGAGAATGGCTGGAAATTGAAATCTTACAGAACCGAAGACATCATATTTATGGCAGGTTGTTTTAATCATCTTTGCACTGATGTACTATGTGTTAGTACATGGATGGGAATACATTAACACTAAGCCTATTAAAATGTAGTGCCTATTGGTGATCCAGCTAACATCTGTTTCTATCGTTCTGTGTTCCTTGCTATTGATGGTATAGTAAGAAAAACAAATACTTAGCACTTCTGCTTTGATCTTTACAGTGACAGTGTTGGCTATATTCCATGAGCTGAATGTGGATACTGATCTGTACACCTTACTATTTGGAGAGAGCGTTCTGAATGATGCAGTTGCCATTGTCCTCACTTAGTAAGTATGTTAAAAAAAAGAGAAGGTGTTCAGAATTTTCCTATAAAGTCCCATACAATGGGGTGAATGTGTTTTTTTTTTACATTTTCTTAGTAAGTGTGTTTGACTATGTAAAGTGCTTTAGTGTTTTTTTGTTGCTCACAGGAGCCTTGTCTATAAAAAATGGAAATTCATATTAACCAACCATTATTAAACATTTATTCTTCAAATGTACTTTGGAGGTTTACAGTTGAATTGTTGCTACTTCATAAGACCATACGATCAGATTACACAATATTTTTTAAATATACCAACAACTATGTAGTACGAGGACCCTTCTGAATACAAATGAAATATCCAAATCATATTCAGCTTGGATTCTTTATTTTGATCAGGGTGGTTTCACATTTTTTATACTCGCCTTTAACTTTTAATGACTCACTTCACTTTACTTCACCTCACTTCTATTACTGTGTACTTGTAATCCCTGGACTAAAATTTGTGATTTAAATGGTAAAAAAACATATTATTTTAGGGAGTCTTCCTCCGGACCAAAATTGAAGGAGTGATTTAACTTAATGGACAGCAGTCTTTTTTTCTACCTTGCTAGTTATGTGCATAGCGGCACAAGGCATTTTTGCTCTATTGGCACAAAATTTTTCCCTGACCAAGCTATTCGACCTAGAGATATGTGTTATGAAGAGGACGTTTGATTTTTAATTAAATGTTGATCGTGCCCCCTTATTCCCATCCCATACCCTTTATGAAGTTTGGTGATGTATGCCTTGTAGTTTAGGTAGTTACCTGGCTGTTAAATTTTGTCCATCTGGATGTAGGCCATACCTGGGTTATTATAGCCTCTGTGGTCTCTCTGACAATCTCAGTCGTCTTAATCATCTTTTTTCATTTTGAATGTAGTTGCATTCTTATGCTGCACTTTATCTTTGTGTTGAAAACTCCCACCTGCCATCTCTTTCTGAGACTTTCATGTTTCCTGTCAGTAGTCGCTTGCTTTGCAGATTGTAATTTCTTGGGTGCTCATTGATGCTGTGCACACCTTATCGTATTGCCATTAATTATGCAAGTCTGCCTTTTCTTGTGACCTAGGTGTGAACTATTTTTGCACGTTTGAAAATTCTACTTTTTGTTAAATAAAGGAATTACAAAAAAAAATGTTGATGCACTATATTGTATATTGGAAGTTGAGTAAAAGGGCAGGTTGGTCGTGTAATGAACTTCTAGTGGATAGGAACAGCAAAGTTCCTTTTCCTTTCCCCTATGGGGACAAATGCGTTCTACAAAGTTGAGTGAATTGGGTAGACTGTTTTATAGAGCGTTATATAGAAATATCCACTCCGTTGAACTCCATAACTTATTGGTAATAGGTAGTTATACAAGGCAAAACTAGATGTACAATGTCATTTTAATATTTAAAAAAAGGTTAGGTATAAATCCAGGGGGACGTAGAGACAAATAAATGGAGAGATATATTATACTTCTCAAAAAATGGTCTCTTGCCCTGTGTAGAATGCCAAGTTTAATATTTTCAGTACATTCTATTAAAGTGTTCCGACTGATAACACTAGACAGATTGATAAGAATTTGAAAAAATGTTGACAGCAGCTTATCAGATTCCCCGTTTAATTTTCAACCTTGCCATAAAAAATAACAGCTAAAATCTAGTTATGAAGCAGACATGTTCTACACATTTTTTCAATGCTTTTTACATATTACAGATATATTTAGAATTGTGCAGCTTGGGCACTCTGATGTCGTTTGGATTCTCTTTGCACTATGAAATGGAGGAACTCCTCTGTATACCTAGCACCAAACACTTGTGTTCATCTGTATTGTCAAGCCCAATTTCAGGCAAATTCGCAAGTCCCCCTTGAGTTTTTTTTGTTTTAAAAAACAAACACATCTAGCTGCAATACTATCCTTCAGTGCAGAGTTATGGATAATGGATCTACCCCCAGAGGGGTTGTCTCCACTGTGTCCTGCATTCACTGTGTATTGATGCAGAGAGCAGTGCTGATGTTAGCATTTCTACACCATTCTTTGCATCATCAAGGACCACCAACCAATGGGAGAAGACCGAAGACTAAAGTTTGTCGCTTGACATTTGTTAAAGGTAATTATACAAAAATAGCCTAAAATACTGCTGGAAGTTGCCTCAATGGGAGATCCTCTGGGGTGGGATTGGAAAGCCAAGAGCCTGGAGTTGTGCTTTCAGTTTTAGTAGCCCAGGTATGGCTAATTTAGGTTAAAGCTAAACTCAAGGAATGCATGAACAACTAAGTACACACTTAAAATATATACTGTATGTATGTATGCATGTATCATTTTTTATTTTTTTTTACAAACAGTGCAGTGTTACCATGGTGACACTGTACTACTCTGGGAAGGTGATCAGGATTTGTTTTACCCTATTATTGCTTGTACAGTTATGTTTACTTTAAAAGCAATCATGTTAACTATCATGAATGTAAGCCATTGATGACTTATTGTTTACTATTGTGATTGTCTACAGCTTTCACATGGTACAGTGTACAATAGAGCACCCGTCTGGACATTAATGTGTGAGAAGCAGTTAAACATAACATTTAGACAGTACAGATACTACTATGCAGGATCTCCATTGCCAGTATTTACCCATATAGCCCTGTACACACGACCGGGATTCCCGGCGGTAAAAAGTCTTGGCCGGGAATCCCGGCCGTGTGTATGCTCCACCCCAGTGTTTCCTATAGGGAAACTTCCGGGAAAAAGACCGCCAGAAGTTGCAGCAGGGAAAAAGAGAACATGTACTATTTTTTCCTGTTGCGATTCCCAACGATTTTCCTGTCTGGAAAACTGCTATGGAGCATACACACGGACAGTTTTCCCGGCCAAAAGCTGTCATGACAGTTTTCCTGGCAGGAAAACTGGTCCTGTGTACGAGGCTTAAAGGGTCACTAAAGGAAAAAATTTTTTTTGCTGAAATGACTGTTTACAGGGTATAGAGACATACAAGTTAACTGATTCCTTTTAAAAATTATTAAAAATAGATAAAAATCAATCATATAATGTGCCTCTAGTTTCACTTTCACTTTTAAACTGGTTTCATGTTTCATGTTTCTGTGAAGTAGAGAGAGACACAGAACAAAAACAAACAAATCCAGGGCAGTGTTTTGTTTTTAAAATTAATCTGATTGGTTCTGAGGAGTTTTATACACACAGCTTGGACCACAGTGAGAAGCTCCCATGAGATTTTTCATAAGGAGCCAGACAAGCAGGAAGTGTGGAGATCAGAGCAGAATTACAGCTACTTTAAAGCAAAAACGAACAATGAGGACATGAAACCAGGACTGCAGTAAGGTAAAGGAAGCTATTTAGCTAAAAAAATATTTTCCTTTAGTGATCCTTTAACCACTTGAGACCCGCGCTATTGACAAAAGACGTCAACAGCGCGGCTCTCAAGTGCCAAGTGGACGTCTTTGGACGTCATTTAAAAGCATTACCCGCGCGCGCCTCTGGGGGGCGCGCAGCGGGTAAACACTGTCCCGGCGCATCGCTCGGGAGCCGATGCGTGTACCTGGCGGCCGCGATGTCCGCCGGGTACACGCGATCGTCGGTAAGACAGCAGGGACGTGGAGCTCTGTGTGTAAACACAGAGCTCCACGTGCTGTCAGAGGAGAGGAGACCGATCTGTGTCTCTTGTACATAGGGACACAGCATCGGTCACCTCCCCCAGTCACCCCCCTCCCCCCACACAGTTAGAACACACCTAGGATACACATTTAACCCCTTCCTCACCCCCTAGTGTTAACCCCTTCCCTGCCAGTCACATTTATACAGTAATTAGTGCATTTTTATAGCACTGATCGCTGTATAAATGTGAATGGCGCCACATTTGTGTCAAAAGTGTCCGATACGTCCGTCGCAATATCGCAGTCCCAATAAAAATCGCAGATCGCCGCCATTACTAGTAAAAAAAAAAAAATCATAAAAAAATAAATCATAATTCTCTCCCCTATTTTGTAGGTGCTATAACTTTTGCGCAAACCAGTCGCTTATTGCCATTTTTTTTTTTTTTTACGAAAATACGTCGAAAAATACGTATCAGCCTTAACTGAGAAAAATAATAGTTTTTTTTTAAAAAAAAATTGGGATATTTATTATAGCAACAAGTAAAAAATATATATATATTTTTTAAATTGTCGCTCTTTTTTTTGTTTATAGCGCAAAAAAAAAAAACCGCAGAGGTGATCAAATACCACCAAAATAAAGCTCTATTTGTGGGGAAAAAAGAACGTCAATTTTGATTGGGAGCCACGTCGCACGACCGAGCAAATGTCAGTTAAAGCGACGCAGTGCCGTAAGCTGAAATTTCGCCTGGGAACGAAGGGGGTTTATGTGCCCAGTAAGCAAGTGGTTAAGGCTCATTCAGATGGGCGATCAGACTCCTCCTCACATCTGAGCTGCTGTCTACTGTGTGTGAATCCACCTTGGAACTGTGTGCAGGCAGCCCATAGAACATGCAGTGGCTACAGGAACACAATTGCATGTCAGAGTTTGACATGCAGGCAGGAGCAGGTAAATCGATCTGAATGAATAGTTTTTGAAATTGTTTCATATATTTCCATTGCAACTATTGGAACAGTTTCTAATTTATTGTTTGCCCGCCACTTTATTATTACTTTTTTTTTTTTTTATATAGGGCTATCATGACCATAAATAAAGCAAATTGCCTCTAAATGCTGGTTGTCCTTAGTGTGACACTTTTAGAAAGAAAATAGAAACATTAAAGGGGTTGTAAACTGTTGTGTTTTTTCACCTAATGCATCCTATGCATTAAGGTGAAAAAATGTTTATCAATCAGCAGCCCCCCAGCCCCCTGTTTTACTCACCTGAACCCGTTCCTTCCCACTCCGGAGACACGCTCACACTCTCTGCCCGTTGTCTCGACTCTTGATTGTATAGATTGATAACAGTGCAGCCATTGGCCGGGGCAGGGCCGAATCGGCATTCTGTGTCTATGGACGCAAATACTGCACTTGAAAAATCTATGCCATGTGGGAAGTATGGACCTGCCAATGCTTGACCTCTCCTTCTGGGAATGCTAGTTGTCTGGCATTCATGATCATACATTTTCATCAATAATTTCCAAGGGTACATTCGCACCAGGTGTGGTGGGACTGTGTTGTTCAGCTATTTCAGCACAATCCCAAGATAAAATGTGCCCCATTCACACCACTATGCTGTGATGGTGTGTTAGCAGTGTACGCGGAAAAGAAGTACAGCAGGCTATACTTTTATTCGCCACAATTCAGGGCAATCCAGTGGAGGGCAGAGGAGAGATCAGGGGTTTAACCACTTCAGCTCTGGAAGGTTAACCCCCTTTCATGACCAGGCCATTTATTGCGATACGGCACTGCGTTTCTTTAACTGAGAATTGCACGTCATGCAAGGCTGTACCCAAATAAAATTGATATCCTTTTTCTCCACAAATAGCTTTCTTTTGGTGGCATTTGCGGTTTTTATTTTTTGCGCTATAAACAGAAAAAGACTGATAATTTTGAAAAGCAAACAAACAATAATTTTTAATTTCTGCTATAAAACACATCCAATAAAAATTGTAAAAAATCAAATTTCTTCATTAATTTTGGCCAAAAAATGATGTGACACTTGACAAATATGTGGGGACCAGTGACGCCAATACAGTGATCAGTGCTAAAAAATATACTAAATAAATAAACTATACTAATGACACTGGCAGGGAAGGGGTTAACATCAGGGGTGATCAAAGGGTTAAATGTGTTCCTAGGGAGTGCTTTTTAACTGTGTGGGGGGTGCTTCAACTGTGGGAAGACAGAGATTTGTGTTCCTGCTTGGCAGAAACAAAATCTTTATCATCCCTTGTCACAGAACAGTGATCTTCCTTGTTTACATTAGCAGACCACTGTTCTGCCTCTCTCAGGAATGCTGGGCGGGTCCACCAAACCCACTGATTGGCTTCCACGGTGTCCAATCACAGAGGGAGTGGGTCAACGGCGGCGCGCATGTGTGTCCCAGACCCGAGAGTGCGGAATTCTGTACATGATTCTGCGCAAAGGGACTGCCACCCCGCTGTAAATGTATGTGAGGCAGTCGGCAAGCAGGTAAATACCCCAGATCTCTCCATAAGGACCTGTCACAGCCAATGATGTGGTCTGTTGCCACTTCACATGCATGCAAAAGTTTACATCATGACATGTTTGGTATCTGTTTACTCGGCGCAGCATAATCTTTTATATGTTCACCAAAATGTGGGTATCATATGTGTTTGCGTGCACTAAAATGCATGTAAAGTGTATTTTTTCCTGAAAATTTGCATTTGATAAATGCATGCAACATATAAAATTGCACCAACCGCCATTTTATTCTTCGAGACTGTTGCTTTCTGAATATATAATGTTGGGGGTTCTAAATAATTTTCTAGCAAAAAATGCAGACTTTTACATATGTATGAAAATTTTCAAAATTGCCCCAGACATCAAGTGGTTGATAAAATTGACATTTTAATAAAGTTTATTTAAAAAAAGTGAACGGTGCAATGGGCCGAGATTGGTGCATCGGCACTGCAGTGATTCGGCAGGACTGCACACCAGCTGTAATGTTGTAGCTGGTGCAAATGGACCACAAATACTAAAGTGATATTAAACCCAAAAGCAAACATTTATTATATTTTGGCTTACCATTTCTTAGCTATGATGTCTGCATTCATTTTCTTTTTAGGCTTCCTTTCTCTTATTTTCACCTTGTGATCCTGCCAGTTAGTCTGTTATGTTTCAACAGAACATGTTCTTCTGTAAATGTATCAGTTAACAGTGTTTAGACAAACCATAACAGTGTTGCTTACAATGATCAGCTTTATTTATTTACTGTATGTAAAACCTTTATCTACCTTTTCTGTAACTGCTTATAAATTATTAGCTGGAGTTTGGCTCCAATTTGTTAGTGTATCTATATCTGCTAGTACATCAATCACTCCCCTCCCAGCAAAACATTTTTTTTTCCTTTAGTGACCCTTTAATGAAGGTACAACATTTAGCAACATATTGCTACACTTAGAGGCGCCTTTCTTCTCTTTTATACTCATATTTTGCTTCCAATCCCCTTGTGGGGGCTTCCATTTGTGGATGGACATTTTATGGTTACACAACCTGGTCACATTTCGATAATCTTTTTATATGGACTATAAACTGAAGGACCTATAAATCAATGATTGTGGAACAAATCATTTGAGTTTCCATTATTTCTTATGGGGAAATTCGCTTTGATATACAAGTGCTTTCGATTACAAGCATGTTTCTGGAACAAATTGTACTCGCTTTCCAAGGTTTTACTATATTACATTTTTTGTTTTGGGTTCAATACCGCTTTATCTAGACATCACACACTGCATTTTTATTCAAGTGACTAATTCAAAATTTTACCTTAACTACTAAGCCAGCAACGGCAGCCTGTGTAGATATAAGGGGAATGTATCAAAACCAGAGAAGCTGTGCATGGCAACCAATCAGCTACTATCTTTCATTTTCAAACCTTTAGGGCCCTTTCACACTAGCGGACCGTATGTCAGCATTTTCATCCGTCCGTTTGCGGATGAAAACGGGACATACATGGGTCCTTATGTGATTACGGGTGTCAGCGGATGAACATCTGCTGACACCCGTAATTTGTCCGCCTCCGCAAAGATCCGCATTTGCAGACGGAAGAAATCCTATTTTTCTTCCGTCTGCCGGATCGGATGAACACGGACATACGGTCCGTGTTCGTCCGATCCCCCATAAGGGAGAGCGGAGGAAACACAGGGCGGTCCCTGCACAGTGTGCGGGAACCGCCCTGTCAGCTGCCAGCTCAGCTGGGATTTTACGGAGGATCCCCACTGAGCAAAGCGGACACACGGAGCAGATCATTACTGATCCGCTCTGTGTGAAAGGGCCCTAACTGATTTGTATATAGAAGTACTGATGGGAACACTTAGGAATGGATTTATGCGTCACATGTCCTTTAACCACTTGCTGCCAGCCTGACGACTTTCTACGGCCGCAATGTGGATCCTAATTGCCGGGAGGCCGTCTATATATGGCCTCCAGCCGTTCACTGAGATGTCGCGATGTCCGCCAGGCACCGGCGATTGCCGGTTACACAGACAAGGACGTGGATCTGTGTGTGTAAACGGAAAGATCCACGTCCTGTCAGGGAGAGAGGAGACCGATCTGTGTCCCTTGTACATAGGGACACAGATCGGTCACCTCCCCCAGTCAGTCCCCTTCCCCCACAGTTAGAAACACTATGCAGGGTACACATTTAACCCCTTCCTCGCCCCCTAGTGTTAACCCCTTCCCTGCCAGTCACATTTATACAGTAATTAGTGCATATTTATAGCACTGATCGCTGTATAAATGTGAATGGTGTCAAAAGTGTCCGATGTGTCCGCCATAATGTCACAGTCCCAATAAAAATCGCAGATTGCCGCCATTATAAAAAAAAAAAATAAAAAAAAAATTATTTTGTCCCCTATTTTGTAGGCGCTATAACTTTTGCGCAAACCAGTCGCTTATTGCGATTTTTTTTTTTTTTACCAAAAATATGTAGAAGAATACGTATCGGCCTAAATTGAGGAAAAAAATGTTTTTTTTTTTTTTTAAATGGGATATTTATTATAGCAACAAGTACAAAATATTGATTTTTTTTTCAAAATTGTCGCTCTTTTCTTGTTTATAGCGCAAACAATAAAAACCGCAGAGGTGATCAAATACCACCAAAAGAAAGCTCTATTTGTGGGGAAAAAAGGACGTCAATTTTGTTTGGGAGCCACGTCGCACGACTGCACAATTGTCAGTTAAAGCGACGCAGTGCCAGAAGCTGAAATTTGGTCTGGGCAGGAGGGGGTATATGTGCCCAGTAAGAAAGTGGTTAAAGGGAATTGTACATATCTTAAAGGCTGGCTAATTGTATATCAATCACTGTATATGGATTGAACATTTATTCGTAAGATGTGGATTTTCTAGTGCAGGTAGCAATTATGCTACAGCTGTGGTTATCCTCCAATGCATGGGGAATACACATGACTCTGTGGTGGCAGCCTTGTGAGTGATTAAAAGGTTATATTTTGTGGAGCTAGATGCAATCTTAAAATGTGGACCAGAACTGTGGAGGCAGGAGCAACTGAGCTCTACATTACTAATGCCCACAAACCAGTCTTCTTCGGGGAGGAGCAGAGAAGGTGAAAAGCAAGGAATAATTAAGAGACTTTCTTCATGATTCAACAGTGGTTTCCTAGAGAGGCTATTAAACATACAGCTGAAACTGGAAGTGATGAAATTCTGGTTTCTTACATCAGAGAAGGAGGAACGGACACTGATACAACAGGTCCTTCTAATACAAGAGGTTGCATCAGTCCCTGGCCCTCCCATTCCACCAGGAAAGAATGTGAGGAAAAGATGACCCACTTTCACTCCCCGAAAAAGTGATTGGGTGGCTATAGAGCTGTCCTGATCATTTTTACATTAAGTGTCACCACCTGCTCTAAAGAAATGATACCAGGATCAGTCTGCAGGAAAGGAGGAATAGGTAAATAAACGTGCCCCACTTGATCTCCTAGGCAAAGTCAAGCAGGTAACACCTGCAGTGTGGGTGGATATTTTATTTTTATTCTTTTTTTTTGTGTTTTTTTTATTTTGCAATATTATTATTACTTTTTTATATGAGAAAATCACAAGTAAAGTACAGCTGTTCCACTGTGTAGAAATAAAAAAAAAGTTGCAATTGTAGAAGACATTTATCAGTATGGAAGACAAATCACGCTGAGTAATCCTTTCTTATTGCATTTCTTTCCCAGACAAATACCTCTAGGATAAACTGATCAGCTTAAGAAAAACATTTTCTCTTCATGTCTGAATGAAATTTACCTGGCATTCCAAACTATTCATATCCTTGTAACAAAAGACTTCCCAGTTTTTTTTTTTTTTAATAAATACACGATTTGCAAGACTGGAGCTTTTTAGGCTCCATTAGTGCATCAGATTATCTGTTTACAAGGTCCATATATTTTCAGCATTACTTGTGCTTAATACAAGGCTTTGTTTGAAATATATTCATTTTCAGAAGTTGTCCGAGCAGCAAAGGACAGAAAACTGTGATGTTTCTGTTACACTTTATGGCTCTGACTCACATCATTTGTTATCCTGATGTTTAATAAATTACTTTAGTGATAACTCATTGGTTCTCCACTCACAGCAAAGGCAATGTTGTGTTAAAGAGTCCATCTCCAGGATTAGCAACCCCCTCAAGCCCCTACCTCCCACCCTCCTCCAACTAACTGGTATAAAAAAAAAATGCCCATTTTACTTAACTGAAGCCCTGATCAAATGATAATACATCTGTCTTATTTTTACTTCCTGGGGTCTTTCTTTGGATGGTCCACATCACTATCTACTTATGCTGGCTCAGTATAGCCTCACTATAGGCTCCAGAGGCAAGAAAACTCAGACAGTGATCAGTGTCCAAAAAGATAAGAAATGGGGGAAAAAGTTTGGTCCCCAGGACAGGATATTGGCTTTGCTCATAGAGGAAACTGTGGCTTTAATGCATTAGACCGCAGAATGGCTTCGAACATAGGTGGGCAATTCATTTTCCCAAGGACCGACATGAGAAACTGGGACTGTTGTGGAGGACCATACTTAAAGTGGTTGTAAACCCTCTCCTATACCCAGTGAAGTGAACAGCCTCAGATGATAAACAGGGATGAAACACATCTCCCTACATAAGCTTTACATGTATATCTGCAGTATTTTTCCTTTCTACAATCTTTAGAAAGTGCATATTGTGTTATAAATCATGTTTCCTCTTCCAGCAGTGGGTGTGGAGTCTGGGCATACACTGTGTGAGATCTGATTGGAGGAAAGGCACACCCACCCCCCTTCACATAGGCAGAGGAACAAAGCAACATGCAGAGCTGTGCTGTAAATAGACCAGCTTGCTGCTTATCTATCTCTAATCACCCTTCCCAACACAAATGTTCGGCTGCTGTTATCTTTGTGTGTCGGAGAACTTGTCAGAAGTGATTCTGCTGATCAGAGGAATGGAGCAGCAGAAAGCCACTGCACTCAGAGCTTTAGAGAGATATAAGAAAACACAACATATATATGTGCCTAGGTCAGCTTACATATGGGTTTCCAACCACTTTAATTGTGCTTAATTTTGGACCTGGGAAGTACATAGACATATAGAAAACAAATGTATAAATATATAAAAGATTATAAAATCATATACATTTTATTCTAGATCAGGGATATGCAATTAGCGGACCTGCAGATGTTGCAAAACTACAATTCCCATCATGCCTCTGCCTTTGGGTGTCATGCTTGTGGCTTTCAGAGTCTTGCTATGCCTCATGGGACTTGTAGTTCTGCAACAGCTGGAGGTCCGCTAATTGCATATCCCTGTTCTAGATAATCCAAGATTAAAATCGGACATATTTAACGACAATTTCATGCGTCATAATGTGGTTTCCGTTTAACATGTTTCACCATGAAATGGCTTCTTCAGAAGACTCATGAAGCCCTGTATAGAATATCTCTTTAAACAGATAGAAAATAACATTATAGATTAAATTCATAGATTGATACCAATATTAATGTATAGAAATACAAATATTCATGCATAAAAATACAGACAGCATATTATATGTTTATACAGTCACAATCATAATAAGTAGGTCAGCCTAAAGTTCATCTTACCCTGGATGCAAACACGATTCCATAACCCAATGAAGATGTTGATACCTAACAAACTGCATTTTAGAAGTGTCAGGTTGTCAAAAAAGAATTATAGACCATTCATTAATGAAGCCTGAGGCCTTGTACTCACGACCGGATCTGTGCGCTGGAAACTGTCTGCCCGACAGTTTCCGGCGTACAAGGCTGATTTGTGTTTTGTTCCGCTGGCGTGTACACACCAGCGGACCAAATTCCCGTCGTACCGGAACGCGTGCACGTAAACTACGTACGACGTCACTATAAAGGGGAAGACCAAAGTTAATGGCGCCGCCCTCTGTTCCTCTTTTGCTAGTTACGTGTTTGCTCGTGTTAGTGAAGGTTTGGTTAGAGCTGATTCGCGCTTCTCGGTCTCCAGGCTTTGACAGCGTGTATTCACGGGTTCAGTGCGTGTGCTTGCGGTAACGTAGTTGTCATTCGGCTATAGGCAAGCAGGTTGTTTCTGCTTTAGCAGTTGCATCCTGTGCGCTCGTATCTGTTTGTCGCGCGTTTGTCGCAGGTAGTGCTGGATTTGCGAGTGCTTTCTGTTTCAGTGTGTTCTTGACTGACCAGCCGGCCGGTTTGAAGCCATGATGGAGCAGCAGCGTCAATTTTCGCGAGTTGGTGCTGTTTATGGGATGGCTGCTGGATATGTTCATTTGTCCAGTACTTTGGCCAGAAACAGGGGGCGGAGGCGTTTCTGGACCAAGAATTGGTTGCGCCAGCGTGACCAGTTCTCACATATGCCTCTGCTTAGGGAACTCCAGGAGAATAATCCTAATGACTTTAGGAATTTTCTCCGCATGACGGACCCCGTATTCAACCGTCTGCTGGATCTTCTGTCCCCCTATATCACGAGGCAGGACACTGTGATGCGCCAAGCCATCACGGCCGAGCAGAGGCTTATTGCCACGTTGCGGTACCTGGCGACTGGGAGGAGCCTGCAGGACCTCAAGTTCTCGACAGGCATCTCTCCGCAGGCGCTTGGGGTCATCATACCGGACACGTGTGCTGCCATCATCAAAGTTATGCATGAGGAGTATATTAAGGTAAGTTTCCTGGCTCTAATAATGTGGCCAACTAACTTTATTTTTATTTTCCCAGATATGCTGTGTGTTTAACTAACGTTAGCTTTTCTCCCTATGCATGTTGATATCAGCTTTACATGTTTTATTCTTGGCCTACCTGCATATTTGTCCCTTACCCAATATTAACCTGTCCAGCATGCTATCCTAGGGACAAACCCACCTTGCCATTTTTTCAAACAGGACTTTTTGGGGTTTTTCCCCCCCCCCCCCCCCCTTCAAACTTTTATTGTCCCCATCAGAGGGCTGTGGAGTCTCTTAATGAAGTGGCCCTATATATTTCATTTTCCAAATTCTCCATGCACATTTTTCTAATGCAATTTTAATACTGTGAACTGTCACAAGGATGCTTGTAGGATGTATTTGTTACAAAGTACTAAATCTCTAATTTTGTTTGTCCCCACAGCTACCCTCCACACCACAGGAATGGCAGTCTGTGGCTTCCCAATTTGCCCAGCGGTGGGATTTTCCAAACTGCGGTGGAGCAATAGATGGGAAACACGTCCGCATTGTGCCCCCACCCCGCTCGGGGTCCTACTATTATAATTACAAGGGTTATCATAGTATTGTGTTGATGGCGGTGGTGTCGGCACAGTATGAGTTTCTATATGTGGACGTGGGGAAGAATGGCCGGATGTCTGATGGGGGAGTGTTCGCACGGACTGATTTCTATGATCGTCTCCAAGCTGGTGGTCTGGCATTGCCACCAGATGAAGATAATGTGGAAGGACTTCCGTTTGTGTTCCTAGCGGACGAGGCTTTCGGGCTTGGTCCTCACCTCATGCGGCCTTTTCCCCAGAGGACCCTCACCTCAGAGAGGAGTGTGTTTAATTTTCGGTTGGCCAGGGCTCGGAGGGTAGTCGAGAATGCCTTTGGGATACTCACCAACCGGTTCCGCCTGTTCAGGACATCGATACATCTGGCGGAATATAAATTGGACACCGTTGTATTTGCCTGCTGCATTTTGCACAACTTTTTACGCAGGCACTCCCAGACGTACCTACCCGACATCGGTTCTGAGGCAAGACTACCCTCAGATCCCCTTCCCGGGCTGGACACTGGTCGCGCTGGCTTGGCCCCCCAATCAGCTCGTGAGGTACGCGACAAATATGTTGAGTACTTCATGGGTCGGGGGGCCATTGCTATGCCAGATCATATTTCTTTCTAATTCGGCCCCCAAAGAAAGGAATATTCTAAAAAATAATAAATAATTAGACCATTGGACTTTATACAGTTGTTTGTCATTAATGCTTTTTCTCTTTTTCTGTCTTCCTGGTTCTCTAACTAACTTCTTCAATTGTAATGCATAATTGATTTCTCCACTTTTAGTAACTAACCACATTTTGCACAGTATTCACTCATCTACAAACAGGGTATTGAGTCTAGAAATAAGAAGCAACTCCATTTGTAAATGTTGAGGTCAATTTTTTTTTATTTTTGCTTGTTCATGACCCCAAAAAAATTTTTTGATTTTTTTCATTACTCCCTGCTTTTGTACTTAGGAGTCTTCAAAATTTTTTAAAAAATTTTTTTTTTTTTCAGGTAATTCAACCAAAAATATTATGCAGATTATACATTTATTAACAAGTTCACTTTTTTTTTACTCAAATATAGTTAGATTTATTGTTTACATATATATATATATATATAGATTATATTTGGTGGGGTGTTTACCGCCTTAAATTTATTTTTGGCCATATTTTTTAGGCACAAAAAACAATAATTTTGTAACCATTTTTCTTGTTTTTGGTGTGTTTTTCTAAAACAAAATTTTTGGGTGAGAATTTGGAGTCAAATCTCTACTTCACTAAATTCAGTGATTAGAGAGATTTATAATTCTATATATATATTGAAAATAATTTTTGGCGTTGTTTATTCTTTATGGTCTAAACTTTATAGTATCCCAAAATGTTCAACATGGTCAAAAAGTAACAAAATCAAATTCAAAAAATATAAAAACTCACAACAGCAGTCAGTCATGGTGTGCTTTCACACTGGAACACGCCAAAATTGGAAGATACACACATTCAGTGCAAACTCGCCAAATGTCATTGGTTCAACAGACAAATGGCCACATGTGCTATCTGACATCATGGGTGATCAATGTCTGTGTTTTGTGGGAGCAAACCCTTCCTCTCAACTACTTGAGGATGGAGGAGGGGGTTGGACCCACAAAGCACAGACATTAGATATTCTGTGATGGCAGATAGCACATGTTGGCACACTGTGTGTGTATCTTCAAATTTTGGCGTATTCATTATTCAAACTGTTAAAATGTTTGTGGGGGCGGGGGATGGGCGGGGGGTGTTTCAGTCTTTGACACGGCCCATCATGTCAATAATGTTCTTAAAATTTGCTTCGATTACCATCATTCTTTGCCGCATATTGTCCATTTCCGTGCTGCATTCCAAAAGGACATTTGTTACATTCTGTTCCATGAGAAACATCCTTTCACGCATATTGTGCATTTCAGTGCTGCACTCCATTACCTGCTGAATAATTATAGCAGCACTTGCACGTGAAAATCTTGGCACACCATCCTCCTCCCCTAAACCAACAAAAAAAAAATGGCATTTACAATATTATTTTTCAATGAGGCCTATCTACATATGTTTTTTGGAATCAAGCTAGGGTGACACTGACCTGATGGGCTTCTCCTTTCCACCTCTTCGACATCTTCTATCACTCCTCCTTCTTCCACCACCTCCCCATCATCTTCAATCACTCCTCCTTCTTCCACCACTTCCCCATCATCTTGGACTCCTCCTTCATCCATCAATCCACCTTCTTTCAATTCGCCAAATTGTTCTTCCGCCACTTGCCCTTCATCTGCTATGACTTCTAAGTCCAAAATTACTTCTTCCTCCTCTCTTCCTTCCTCCTTTCTTCCTTCCTCCTCTCCTTCCACATCCTCCTCTCCTTCCACATCCTCCTCTCCTTCCACATCCTCCTCTCCTTCCACATCCTCTTCTCCTTCCACATCCTCCTCCTCCTCCACATGTTGAGATGGCAGATTTTGGCCTTGTCTGGCCCTCTCTGCCTCCTCCAAATGCTGGCGACTTCTTTCCCCTGAAATAAACCAAAAAAAATGTAGACTCATCAGCACACAGATATTGGAGAGCATAAATCGCACACATTGCTTAGAAGATGCTTTCATTTAGTTACTTTTATCTTTCACCAAACCTACATTTTGCAATTACTTCTATATGGCAAGCTCTGATCCTGCCCCTTTTTAGCAAAGTGACACACATGGATGTCCCCCCTAAACTGTATTTCTGGGATACCCTACCAAAACCCATTTTTGATTTGGGGAGACACAGGTGCTCTGCATTGCAGATGTGAAAACATCTGCTTTATTACCACTGTTTTTAGAATGAATCCTGTTTGCCTTTCCCATTCTCCTTCTTTTTTTTTATAGAACTAGCTTTTACACAATGTTTACAAACAAAGTTTTTGGCCAGTGAGCCATGTCCAGGTGTGTTGTTCCTGGAATAACCGAGCCTTTCTGATAAACTATGTGATGTTACGTTGTTTACTAAGAACACTGTTTGTAAATATGTAGTTATTTATGTTCTAAAAAATAAATAACAACATGTCTTTAAAATTACAAGCAGGCCAAGGAGGCAGATGGTGAAATATACATGGCAACACATTATTGCAGACAATCACCACCCCCCCCCCCCCAAACCCAATATATATTTACTTACTTTTACGCAGAATTTTAAGTATTTTCTTCATCTGATGTGGCTCCCTCAATTTTAAGTCTGACCATCGTTTCCTCAGCTGTTCCTTGGACCTGGTGATCCCAAACATCCTCTGCATTCTCCTCGCCACCTTGTCCATAATATGTGCCTTTCGGCGGTTAGGGGTCTTGTATGGCCCTAATTCACCATCATAGTCCTTTTTTCGCATGATGTAAACTAACTCCACCATTTCCTGGAACCGCATATTAGTGGCTTTATATCTTCTTTTCCTTGATCGGGACGTCCCTGCCTCTGTCCCTTCACTTGTGGCATGAGAGCATCGTGCCCGCTCGTGTGACATCGCCATCTTTCCTTTCCCACAGAGATTATGGGCGTGGAAAAGATGAATTCTTACGCCATGGGCGGAGAAGAGGGCGGCGTTTAATACATACGCGGAGTGTAGAGAATGCAAACAACGTGTTTACGTCCGTTACGCGGAGAATCTTCGAGCGCATCCAGAACATACACAGTTAACGCCATATTTCCTAAAATCATTGATTAGGGGCCTCGCAAAGGTGACGAGGGCGGGGTTTCATAAATACGCGGAGTGTTAAAAAGGTTTACGCCGTGATTACGCATCTTACGCGGTAATTAGGCGAGCGTGAGAAACGAGGAGCGAGAGACAGGAAGGTAAGGAATTTAAAAATGTGATCAGCAGAGGCCTTGAAAATGTAGACACATGGGATGGGGGTTTGGGCTGTTGGTTGCACCCTTTTTAAGCTATTCTGTCTATGGGGTACCACAATGTTATTTTGGTATCCAAATGCTTTTGGACACCTCACAAAATAGAGATGTGAACAATGCTGTACCTCATTGACAAGTTTTTGAATGGTGTATTCAGATCAGGCAAAGTATTGTTCAAGTGTTGGTTGTACAGAGGTCATTAGGAAGTGTCTTTTATGTCATCCATTGTCAGGGGTATGAGATTTACACATGAAAGAGTGCCTAGATGAAAACTGTCATTTGTAAGCATTGTTTAATTTAATATATTTAAAATATTTACTGCAATGTGAACAATGGCTCTGCATCTAGCAAATCAATGTTTGGTACAAGCAATGCGGCCGAGCTGCCAATCATTGTTTAAACAAGAGAGACTGTGTTTGGAATTAGATATAGGTAATAAATTTGAAGACACATATTAGATCAAGGTCAACGCTGATCCTTTTGAATATTTATTTTTCTGTGGTTTATGTTTTTGTAATCTAGACTCAAAAAGAAATATAATTTTTCAAAAATTGCAATGGACCTCCTACAAAGCAAGGAATCTATAGAGGCCTTACTTCAAAAATACCAGGACACGCCCATCCTGTGGAATTCAAAACACTCGTTATATTGCAATAAAGAGGTACGAGCGGCAGCACTAGAAGAGCTAGCAAATTATATGCAAACTTGGGTGCCAGGATGCACTGCCAACATGGTGAAGGATAAACTTGCCAACCTCAGAAGCACATACAGGAGAGCATACAAAGCTAATAAAATCAAAAAATCGGGAGCAGCAGCAAGACAAGCAAAGGAACCCAAACTGTGGTATTATAAACAGATGGCTTTTTTGCGGGACGAAATGGAAGGCAGGAAAACGATGTCCAGTCTTTCTTCCAACCTTTCCTCCATGCTACCTTCCAGCGGACATTCCCCAGATGACCACAGCCCTGCAGAGTCGGAGGAAGAGGGCCTGGCTGACAGAGATGCAGATCTGCCACCCTTCGATGAGGAGGTATAGTAGTTTCCTCTATATTTATGGCCTAAATAATTCTTGGTGGATTAATGATTAGATATTGAAAAAAAAAAAACCAAGCTGGAAAAAAACAAACAAAAAGGTGTACAGACAAATAGGTGTCAGGGATGACAACTGCAGGGGTCAGAAGTAGAGTGTATTCAAGTAATAATGAACAGAAAATACTGAACGAAAAACATGAAAATGAGTGTGGTTTTATTTAGCGAAATTGTAAAAAAATTCCTTTTTTTTACACACAGGAAGAAGAGATCAGCCAGGAGGTGGCAGATCCTCAGGTGTCTGTCAGCCAGGAGGAGGCCGGGATCAGTGGCAGCCAGGAGGAGGCCGGGGTCAGTGGCAGCCAGGAGGAGGCCGGGGTCAGTGGCAGCCAGGAGGAGGCCGGGGTCAGTGGCAGCCAGGAGGAGGCTGGGCCCAGTGGCCTGCAGCAGGTCCACCCGGCCAGGAGAACCACCACCAGCCAGTCTTCTCCCCCCCAGGTGAGGCCATCAGGCCGAAGGAGGCAGTTGAGGCCTGTGGAGGAGGCAAGCCTCCGCATGATCCAGGAGGCAAGCGCCATCATGAGGGCCCCCCTCAACCCCACAGAGGCCTTCAGTGCCTCATTGGCCCATGATTTAAATGAAGGGGAGGAGGACCAGAGAAGACTGGCAAAGGCCCTGATGAACCAGGTACTTTGGTGGATGCAGAGGGGCCTGCTGACCCCAGACACTGGGCTATGTGACCCGGCCCGGCTTGCGGAACACCATCCTCCTGCTGCCACATCAACCCCACCTGCAAGACCCCGTGTTCGATCCGCTGGAAGGCTGCCTGGAGGGAAGGCTGGAAAGAGGAGGAAACGTTGATTTTCTGCCTTCCATTTCCTTCCACATAAAGGACATCTTGTTTGTACTACCACAGTTTGGGTTCCTTTGTTTGTGTGCTGCTGCTTAATATTTTTGTGTTTGGCTCCTGAGGCTTGGAAGTTTATCCTTCACCATGTTGGAAATGCAAGTTTGCATATAGTTTGCTATCTATTCTAGTGCTGCCGTTCTTTTTATTTTTTTGTGATGACATTTGCCAGAATAAAAGGCCTTTTGCTTTCATTTGAAAACATGTCTATTGTTTGATATACTGTGGGGATTATTAGGCAGCAAACCTTTAATAAATATACAATGGGTAATTTACAAAGGACACACTCCTTGGGGGGGGGGGGGGACATTTGGTGTGCCAACATGGTTTAATATTCTCTAATGAAACACCAAAAAAAAAAAAAAAAAATTAAAAATACATGTAAAAAAAAAATAGTTTAAATGGTGACATAACTAGAAACAAAAAAAGAAATTAAAAAAATGCACATTCCTTTACAAAAATGAATACTCTAAATTATGGAGGACCACCAACCAAAACACACGTCTGGCATAGAAAACATTATTAAAGGATTACATCACAAGCAAGAAATGTGACATTTCAGTATGGGACAACTCTATTGAAATTGCATCAGCAAGAGAACGGGGTTATTCTAGCAAGAGAAGAATTAATCAAACGAGGCTTTAAAATGTGGTTTAGTGCGCCTTTTTAAGACATTGTTCTCTTGCTAGAATAAAAGGTTTCTAATGACGAATGTGCCATATCCCAAAGAAACGCGAGTTTTACCTGAACGAGCGCTCCCGTCTCCTCATTTGGACTGAGCATGCGCGGGGTTTTTGTACGCTGCTTTTGTGTACAGACGACCGAACATGTCTGACGGACACGATTCCAGCAGACTGTTTTAAAGCAAGACCAGGAAACAGTTGTTCGTTGGAAAACGGTCTGGCCGACGATTGTTTGCTGGAATTCTGTACGTTACTGCCTACACACGAACGAACATGTCCGCTGAAACTGGTCCGCGGACCAGTTTCAGCAGACATGTTTGGTCGTGAGTACGAGGCCTAACAGGTACAAAATAAAACCAACTTCATTTATAAAGAAATAGGGGCCTAAAATGATTCATTATATTACCCTATCTTTATTTTTATGGTTAAAATATTATACTGCAAACCCACTGTCTCAGATGGATTGCTGGAAAAGGCTCTTATAGGCAGTTTTAGAAAATCCCTTGCTACACAATCCACCAACAGCAAGATGGTTCCAAACAATCAGAGTTTGAATAAGTAGTCTACAGGGAGTGCAGAATTATTAGGCAAGTTGTATTTTTGAGGATTAATTTATTATTGAACAACAACCATGTTCTCAATGAACCCAAAAAACTCATTAATATCAAAGCTGAATATTTTTGGAAGTAGTTTTTAGTTTGTTTTTAGTTTTAGCTATTTTAGGGGGATATCTGTGTGTGCAGGTGACTATTACTGTGCATAATTATTAGGCAACTTAACAAAAAAAAAAAATATATACCCATTTCAATTATTTATTTTTACCAGTGAAACCAATATAACATCTCAACATTCACAAATATACATTTCTGACATTCAAAAACAAAACAAAAACAAATCAGTGACCAATATAGCCACCTTTCTTTGCAAGGACACTCAAAAGCCTGCCATCCATGGATTCTGTCAGTGTTTTGATCTGTTCACCACCAACATTGCGTGCAGCAGCAACCACAGCCTCCCAGACACTGTTCAGAGAGGTGTACTGTTTTCCCTCCTTGTAAATCTCACATTTGATGATGGACCACAGGTTCTCAATGGGGTTCAGATCAGGTGAACAAGGAGGCCATGTCATTAGTTTTTCTTCTTTTATACCCTTTCTTGCCAGCCACGCTGTGGAATACTTGGACGCGTGTGATGGAGCATTGTCCTGCATGAAAATCATGTTTTTCTTGAAGGATGCAGACTTCTTCCTGCACCACTGCTTGAAGAAGGTGTCTTCCAGAAACTGGCAGTAGGACTGGGAGTTGAGCTTGACTCCATCCTCAACCCGAAAAGGCCCCACAAGCTCATCTTTGATGATACCAGCCCAAACCAGTACTCCACCACCACCTTGCTGGCGTCTGAGTCGGACTGGAGCTCTCTGCCCTTTACCAATCCAGCCACGGGCCCATCCATCTGGCCCATCAAGACTCACTCTCATTTCATCAGTCCATAAAACCTTAGAAAAATCAGTCTTGAGATATTTCTTGGCCCAGTCTTGACGTTTCAGCTTGTGTGTCTTGTTCAGTGGTGGTCGTCTTTCAGCCTTTCTTACCTTGGCCATGTCTCTGAGTATTGCACACCTTGTGCTTTTGGGCACTCCAGTGATGTTGCAGCTCTGAAATATGGCCAAACTGGTGGCAAGTGGCATCTTGGCAGCTGCACGCTTGACTTTTCTCAGTTCATGGGCAGTTATTTTGCGCCTTGGTTTTTCCACACGCTTCTTGCGACCCTGTTGACTATTTTGAATGAAACGATTGATTGTTTGATGATCACGCTTCAGAAGCTTTGCAATTTTAAGAGTGCTGCATCCCTCTGCAAGATATCTCACTATTTTTGACTTTTCTGAGCCTGTCAAGTCCTTCTTTTGACCCATTTTGCCAAAGGAAAGGAAGTTGACTAATAATTATGCACACCTGATTTAGGGTGTTGATGTCATTAGACCACACACCTTCTCATTACAGAGATGTACATCACCTAATATGCTTAATTGGTAGTAGGCTTTCGAGCCTATACAGCTTGGAGTAAGACGACATGCATAAAGAGGATGATGTGGTCAAAATACTCATTTGCCTAATAATTCTGAACTCCCTGTATACAAGCCTGAATCAGAACTCTGTTAAACAGACACAATTTAAGTTCCAAGAATTTGTATGGCTAAATTGGAGTATATTGGAGGCATTAATATGCTCCAATTTGTCCATAGAAGTTCTTGGAACTTACATTGTTTTTATTTGCGGGAAGAACAGTTTCATGGCCCTGGGGTTTGAAGCACACAGGAGCCAACACAGGAAGGACTTGGCTAGGTAGCAGAGTGGTAGGAGAGCATAATGGTTTCTCCTAGGGAACTCTCTCCAATCAGAACTGAATCACTATGCTGTACCTATCTACTCCTCTGGCTCTTTCCTTCCATTTCTTGCAGCTCTCTACAAGGACGTTGATTAGCCTGCCCCTCTGAACCTGTTGGTTTCCATCAAGAGAAACTGGCTCAGAACCTGACATGCTGATAGTGGAGGCATTGATGGCTGTATGTGGCCCTAGGGCTGCAATTTTCCCAGGTCTGGCTTAGAAATAGGTGTTTGGAATCATGACCGACAAGTAAGGTAATTGGTGCACAAGGCACTATTTAATTTTTTTTTCTGGTAGATTAGGCTTTAAATAAATATTTTCCAGTCTACTATTTTGGAGAAAAATCACTGCTCTAGAAGGCTTTGGGCCTGTAATAGAAGGCAACATGTGCACTTTGGAAAGCCAGAAGAGGCCATTACACATAATACTGATGATTCCAGCTACTGTCCACTTCTCCAGCAGGTGCAGGGAGGCTGCAGACCTGCTGGAAAATAATGTACACATATTCGCCAGCACACCAAGGATCATTGAAAAAACGTCCAAAAATGTAATGCATAATAGCGATCCAAAAAGCAAAGTTTCGAGGTCACACAGGACCTCTTCGTCATTGCCTGACGAAGGGGTCCTGCGTGACCTCGAAACGTTGCTTTTTGGATCGCTATTATGCATTAAATTTTTGGACGTTTTTTCAATGATCCTTGGTGTGCTGGCGAATATGTGTACATGATTTGCTTTCCGGTTCCCAGCTGGTGATCGTTTCAGCACCCTTTTACTTATTGGCCATTTTCCTGGAAGGTGTGCAGTTGGAATATTTTGTGACTGCTGGAAAATAATTCACACAAATGAATAAACTTTGTGCATTGGAAATCTTCAGAAGGGGAACATAGGTGATTATATGTAACTTGGTCATTTTAATTCTAAAGTCCATTTTCTATTCTCTACCTTTCAGTATAACTCAAACTCATGTTAGATTCTCAGTTTTCGCTACTTGCAAGCAAGGGATTGGAAAAATCCATAGAAATTGCTTTCTTTCAAAACAGACGGTCTGCCAGAGCCTATACTTAACACAATTAATGCTTAGTCACAAGGTACAGTGAGCTGAAATTCAATATCGATCTTTGAGTGGCCTGCATTCTCTGTGTGTTTCAGATACCCAAGGACATAGTAAGACGGGAATAATTGACCACGAGCATTTCACAATGGGCAGATATGATTAGTAAATTCTTTTATAGCCTCATACTGCTCAGCAGCTGATCATCTGTTAAAACATCTACCCTGTGTCTTTATAGATTCGGCTTTCTATGCTGTTATATCTATGGAAGTTTGATAAATCATTTACTGTGACTTTATGTGCTAACACACTTTCTGCGCTAGAAGTCATGGTGGGGTTCAACATAGAACAGCAGGTATATGACACAAATGGCTTTGCAGTTAGAAGTGTGCCTGCTTCTTTCAACTGTGCCGAGTCATTTCACTATAGGGATGTTATATTAACTATTAGGTCATGTGTGCAAATGTCAGCATGTATAAATGATTGATCAGCATGCACTGTAGATCAGATAGCTTGTGTTTTTCCGCTACAGCAGTTATACAGTTTATGACAAACTATTTTGGTCAAAACCAATATAAACCAAAAGTTCATACTGTAAAAATGTTTTAAAATTTTAAACTGATTTATATCTGTTAATATATATATATTTTAGAAAGCTTTTAAGACATTAGAGGAGAGAGTATTAGACACATCCTATCAGACATGACCGTGCCTTGAAAAAGTATCCATACCCCTTGAAATTTTCCACATTTTGTCATGGTACAACCAAAAACGTAAATGTATTTTATTTGGATTTAATGTGATAGATCAACACAAAGTGGCACATAATTGTGAAGAAGGAAAATTATAAATGGTCTTCAATTTTTTTTACAAATAAATATCTGAAAAGTACGATGTGCATTTGTTTTCAGCCCCCTTTTACTCTGATACCCCTAACTAAAATCTGGATGAACCAATAACCTTCAGAAGTCACCTAATTAGTAAATAGAGTCCACTGGTGTGGAATTTAATCGCAGTATAAATATAGCTGTTCTGTGAAGCCCTCGGAGGTTTGTTAGAGATCCTTAGTGAACAAATCGCATCACGAAGGCCAAAGAACACACCAGACAGGGATAAAGTTGTGGAGAAGTTTAAAGCAGGGTTAGTGTAACGGCACCCCAAATGGGACAGGGGTTAAAGCCGTTTAGGATATTCCATTCCCGCACACAAGGCAGCTATCGACACTCCACAGTCTGGCGAACACGACCCATACGAATTCCCCCATTAACGATACAAACAGCTCTGTTTGAGGTTCAGGAATAGACCATGAATAGACCAGGAATAGACCATAGGAATAGACCATCTTTATTGAGAAAGCAGGCTCATATATACACAAAAAAAAAAGAATACTGCAGTAACCAAATGAACAATGACCCAATTCCACCCACAACACCACACAATGGTTCCTAACAAGCCCCAATACACATCCTTTAGTAGACATCCTGACTCCGGCTCCTGACAATTTACATCAGCTAATTAACTACAGCTGATGATTCATATACCTGGCCCTTAGGCTGTCTGCTAACTTACAATACACATTACCATCAATAGACCTTCACACAATACCGGGTCAATTAGCACAAGCCACAATGAAAGATCCTTAGAAGTTAGTCTGGATTCAATACACATTTATCACAGTACTCCTTCACACAATACAGGGTCAATTAGCACAAGCCACAATGAAAGATCCTTAGAAGTTAATCTGGATTAATTTACATCCCAACAGACAGGTGGGCTGCAGTCCAAGACATATTCTGCATGTCCATTATTTTCTGGCTCAATCTGTGCCCAAAAGTGACTCCCGTTCTATGTCTCCCCTTTTGGCAGGAGACTAACACAGGAGCAGACCCCAGACGGGTTGACCCCAAAGTTTGTCCATAGTTCCATTCCTCTAATGCCTGGACAACCCATTAGCATTGCCATTTTGCTTACCGGGTCGGTAGCTGATGGTTAAGTTGTAAGGTTGCAGGGCGAATTCAGTTCTGGAACAGTCATTTGCTTTGCTCTCTCAATGGCCCCCAAAACTTGTTGCTGATGCTCTTGGGAGAGATAAGGCACAACCTGGATGCAAATCCCATTTAACCATTTGAAAATTTCAGCCTGTTTGTGCATTCCAATGTTCAAGCCACGGGACATCTCCTAATACATGACGTAGTGTCGTTGCATCACCGTTTTCTCACTGGCCAACTTGGACACTAAGGCATGGGAAACAACCGTGTGTGAGATGGAGGACATATATATTGCCAACCCCACAGACGATACAAAGAGCCTGGTTAGGGGTACAGTCCATGTCTAGGCAACTGGCTGAAAATAAAAAAAATTCTTACAACAGTCACATTTTGAAGAAGGGGAGCTGACTGGGCATATGCTAGCGGTTTTGGCGCGTGCACAACAGTCCTCATCCCTTATCTCGGCCATTTGTGATGCTCAGGGTACTCCGCGGTCCCAGACCTCAGATATTATGCAGATCTTTAGGGCCTTTTACGCTGATCTATACACCTCCAAGGTCAATCCCACTGACATGAAAATAGATGGCTTTCTAGAAAAATGTGAACTTCCTGGCCTGTCGGCTGGGGGCGCTGCTATGCTTAATACCCCGTTGACCGAGGAAGAACTGGCTGTGGCTCTAGCACAATCTCACAATAATAAATCACCAGGCATGGATGGCCTCCCACCCGAGGTATTTAAACGCTACTCAAGCACATTGTTGCCCTTGCTATTGAGGGTCAATAATGAGGCCTTCAAGGAGGGGGTCTTTGTCCGTCTCCATGAACGAGGCGATTATAATTGTCTTGCTGAAGCCGGGCAAGAACACAGGCTCACCTGATTCATATAGGCCCATCTCCTTGCTTACAGCTGATGTCAAGCTGGGTGTTGGCGATTAGATTGGCAAAGGTAATACACAAATTAGTGCATAGGGGACCAGTCAGGGTTCATACCCACAAGATCCACAGCTCAAAACATTCAGAGGCTTTTCCTGAATCTACAGCTCCCCGTTGATAACCCTGGCAATAGAGCCATATTTTTGCTGGATGCAGCTAAGGCCTTCGAGTGGCCTTACCTGTGGAAGGTACTGAAACACATGGACCTAGGGGCTAGTTTTATCAGCTGGGTTCAGCTGCTGTATGTCAAGCCTTCATCTAGGATCAGAGTCAACAGAGAGTTATCAGAGCCTTTTCCACTGTTCCGGGGTACCAGACAGGGGTGTCCTTTATCGCCCCTGTTGTTCGCCCTGGCCATGGAACCTCTGGCAGCACTAATATGTGGAGATACTAACATTATTGGGTTGCAGCGGAGCACGGGCACAGACGTTGTGTCAATGTATGCTGATGACACTCTACTTTATCTGGGTGACACTCGGAATACACTGCAGGCCGTCATGACCCTCATTAAGGCCTTTGGGGAGCTTTCCGGATTCTTCATTAACTGGAATGAGTTTGTGCTGCTGCTGCTAGATCCCATGACAGCTCCACTGCCAGCTTACACAGAGATGATACAGATAGTGGCCTCTGTTTGCTATCTGGGCATTCAGGTGGCCCCAGACCCATCCCAATATATTGCTCTCAACTCCGTCCCCCTCCTTAACAAATTTACTGCCTGGTGCAAACTACCTTTTTTGTCAGTAGTCGGGAGACTCAATCTATTCCAAATGGTATGGGCACTGCAAATATTATACATATTTAATAACTCCCCAGTTTGGATCCCACGGCGACGGTTTGATAGAATTGATTGCCAATTTAGGGAATTGATATGGCACAAGAAGTTAGCTAGGATTAGATTATTGACACTGCATTACAATAAAGACAAGGGGGGACTGGCGGTGCCCTATTCTAGAGCTTATTACCTTGCGTCCCAGCTACAACAGCTGGGGGCTGGGGAATGCTCGACCTAGCAGACCCTATACGCAGACTACTTGCTATACCAGATGGCAGCGTTACTGCCCCCACTGTGAAATTGCTAATCACATTGTGGTCCTCTGTTAAGAAGATGCTGGGGATACGGGGCTTCCTGACTCGCACACCTCTGTGGCGTAATAGGCACTATTGAAAAATATTGAAACTATAGTTAGGAAATGGGAAGAGACAGGAATAGGATATATCTCGCAGCTATATAACGGCCCTATTTTCAAATCATTCATGGAGATTCAGGCAGAGTTTGGGATTCCACGTACTGTACCAATTTTTACAAATATCTACAGTTGCGTCATGCCGTATAAACACAGACAAAAATGACTACTTTCCAGCTGACTGATCATGTGCTTATACGAGGCATTCTCATGGAAAATTATTAAAAGGGTATGATATCCAGGTGTTATAATATCCTCCTTAGTCAATTGCAGGACCCCTCTAGGTTACCCTGTAGACATGGTTGGGAAAATTATGTGGGAACCATTGATGGGGAGATGTGGGATCATTGCCTTTCTGCCACCCCTCTGGTGTCGGTGACTATGTCTCAGAGGTTGTTGTCCCATCTATATCTACTGCATAGAGCATACAGGACCCCCATGCAACTACACAAATGGGGAACTCCCCCCTCTGCCCGAAATCTAAGCAGGTAAGTATAACATGTTTGCTATTTTTAAAGGAAAATCAAAGAGAGACTTTATAATCACTTTAACTGAACAAGCTGAAGTTAGAAGCCGAGTGGCCACCATGCACAGCTGCACCACATTTTGCACTCTACAGTTTTAGTAAATCAACCTCATAGTCTGCCTATATAAATATTAAATCTGACTATAGTGTCCTAACCTTTTCTCAGATTAGCAGCCCTGTACAGTAGAATACTTATTGCCATGCAAGAACAAGATGGACAGAGGAGTGGTGTAAGCAATCAGAGTAAACCACAGCATTACATATTTAATGTTAATTATCAATGTGAATGAAGGAAACTGATGAATAGTGACAAGAATAACAAACACAAATAAATGTAACCATCAATTTTCCTTCTTCAGTGGTAGTTGGGAGTCTTGGTAATTATATTTTTGTGTTTGTTTATCTGCTTATGTAAATATAATTTGCCCTGGGCATTCGCACTGCCTGAGCCAAATTGCTTCTTGATCTATGGAATTAGAAGTCTTTCATGTACACACTATAATAAAGCAGCACCTATCAGGTCTGACTGATGGTGTCCTGTGCAGTTAACTAATTTCTTTAGCTTTATTTTCAGCTTTGGCACTGGAAGCAAGCAGAGAGAGAATGCTCGTGCTATTCCTCCTCCCTTTTGGAATGATATGAAAAAATATAAATTAGCCTAAATGGTGGTATATTTTTTATTTTAAACAAGCTTGCTTTTATTGTGCTAAATCAGATAATTCAGTTCATTTATCTACAGACAAGATTTAAAAGACAAATAGGTAAATTGGGAATTAGATGTTGTGCCAAAAGATACTGCGGGCATCACCTTTCCAAGTGATTATACAGTGGCAGGTTTGGCATCAAAGCCTCCTTGCAAGTAAAATTTATGCTTGAAACCCTTTCAAAGCACATTGTCCCCATTATGCCATCCTACGTTAAATCTGACCAGGTGGTTTGCTTAAATAGACTCTGATTTTTTTTCTTTTAAAATATTTGATAGTGAACTGGGTACTTTCAAGTAGTATTTTTCTTTAACCTGGATTATAAATGTTTTACAAAAATACATTAAAAGTTTGTGTTGAAAATATTAAATTTATACACTGTTTGGCCCGGATTTACGCAGAGCCGTGTAAAATTGTGCGGGCGTAACGTATCTGATTTACGTTACGCCTCCGCAACTTGCACGGGCAAGTGCTGTATTCTCAAAGCACTTGCTCCGTCAGTTGCGGCGGCGTAGCGTAAATCGGCTGGCGTAAGCCCGCCTAATTCAAATTTGGATCAGGGGGGCGTGTTTTATGCAAAACTACTGTGACCCGACGTGATTGACGTTTTTTCGGAACGGCGCATGCGCCGTCCGTAGAATTTCCCGGTGTGCATTGCTCCAAAGTACGCGGCAAGGACGTCATTGGTTTCGACGTGAACGTAAATGACGTCCAGCCCCATTCACGGATGACTTACGCAAACGACGGCCATACTTAACATTGGCTGCGCCTCAAATAGCAGGGGCAACTTTACGCCGGGGAAAAGCCTAACGTAAACGTTGTAACTTTACTGCGTCGGCCGCGCGTACGTTCGGGAATTCGCGTATCTAGCTAATTTGCATACTCGACGCGGAATTCGACGGAAGCGCCACCTAGCGGTCAAAAAAAATGCAGTTAAGATCCGACGGCGTAAGAGACTTACGCCTGTCGGATCTAATGGATATCTATGCGTAACTGAGTCTAAGAATCAGACGCATAGATACGACGGGTCAGATTATGACTTACGACGGCGTACATGGCGCTGAGCCGTCGTAAGTACTTTGAGAATCTGGGCCTTTGTGTCTAAATTGGGGTCGCAGACATTCTAATGTCATCAGATGCAGAGCCATCAGTCCTACATTACAAGTGAGAAAATTGAGGGCCTGCCCGCAAGTGGGAGTGCCAGAGAGAAAATTAGAGTGCTATATGCAGAGGAGTGTTTTTTTTTTTTTTTTTTTTAAAGTACCTTCGAGAAAAAAATGTTTTTAACCCCAGCAGTGTGGGGAAGCCAGGACAGGCAGCCAATCCTGGGAGAGCTGGAGGGGACGGGGATGTGAATTGTGAACTTTTTACAGAGGCTGTGCATGTGTCCAAGCTAGTGCACGAGATATGTAAATAACCTCTCACTCGAAGCAAGGAGGGCGGAAAGGACTTTTTATTTAGACAGGTTTTTCTCTGCAAGTCCTTTTATTTTCACTGAACAATAAAAGAGGATTGCTCAGAGCTGAATTAACTCTGTGTGGCAAGACTGGGCACAGATGATAGGAAATCTTATTCTCTACATTGTGACATAAAAAAAAAAGCTACTTTTCAGATTTTGAATCAGCATTAGAGAACCATGCTCAGTCCCAGGCCTTTTTGCACATCAAAAATTATTTCCTCCCAGCACATATCTAGCGTAATCTGCTTCCAAGCAGTTATATATTCATGGCATAGGTAAATAACACCTTTAGTATTAACCACTTCCATACCGGGCCTATTCTGGCACTTCTCTCCCTCATGTAAAAATCATAATTTTTTTGCTCGAAAATTACTCAGAACCCCCCCCAAAAAAAAAAAAATATATATATATATATATATATATATATATAATATATTTGTTAGCAGACACTCTAGGGAATAAAGTGGCGGTCATTGCAACTTTTTATCTTGCACGGTATTTGCGCAATAATTTTTCAAACGCCTTTTTTTTGTAAAAAAAAAAAAAACGTTTCATGAATTAAAAAATAACAAAACAGTAAAGTTAGCCGAATTTTTTTTGTTTAATGTGAAAAAAAGCCTTACGTAAATGGCGTATCTGTACTGCGACGGCCGGGCGTACGTTTGTGAATAGGCGTATATAGCTGATTTACATATTCTAGGCTTAAATATACGACAGCGGGGATTCGGACTTACGACGGCGTATATACTGATACGCCCGTCGTAAGTCTACCTGAATCTGCCCCTCAGTGTTTAAAGGCAGGGGCATTTAGAGGCTGGAAAAAAAAGCCTACAGCATGTGTGTCCAGGAGCAACAGAGTTTTGGTAGAAAAAACACTTGAGGCGCGTACATGTGCTGTGTACGCGCCATGTGGTTTCTACTAAAACATGCCAAAGTGCAATTCTCCTTTAGCGCTTGAGTGTTAATTAATTTCAGTAGCCAGAATAAATTATTATTCTGGCCAGTGAAAGAAATTGTCACGCCTAAGCGCGTTACATGAGTTTACATACGTCAGGCATTTTTTCGACCAAAACTCTGCTGTCAGAAGGAAAGAGTCTAGAAGAGCTTGGAAAATATCCAGTGTGCAGAGGCCTAATGGTTCCTGGTGTGTTTGCCACATGATTTTAGACTAGGCAGACAGCAGTGCTTTCACAAAGGTCCAGAGCCATTCAGCATTGTGACTGTAAGCAAATATACTGTTTTAGTGACACTCACAGCTGCACAAGACGAACGTTAGAATGAAAACCAGAGCCAAGCAGCTAAAATCAAATACTTTTTATATTAAATGGAAATGTTAATTTTTGACTGGCTGATTCTTTAATAATCTGGTTTCTCCATGGATGATAGTATATAATGTATTCTTTTTAAACTACAAATATAACCATGTTTGTTTATGCCCTTAAAAGTATTAAAAGTATACTTTGAAGGCAGTGAAAAGGATAATCCGGTTTCTCTATGAAGAAACTAATTATAAAAAATTCTTTCTGAACTTGTATAGCCTTGATTTGATTTAAAAAAGCAACACAGAATAACGCTGTTGCAAAGCTTTCTGTTGGCCCTGGGGCTTTGATAAAACTTTATTTTATTTGCATCTGTTGGTAACTGTTTGGACTGGTAATTCCAGGGCACAAGTATGACATATTGACTTATTTTTGTACTTTTACCTATTTCAGACAGCGGTTCAGTGCTCTGCTTGTTATTGACTTTAATTAGGCTGGTGTAGGTGTCTGCTCTTGTTTGCATTCTTAATTTCAGTTTGTGTTAAGGGACATTAAATTTACAAGGGCCATTAATCTGTGAGAAGAGAGTTTTGTTGCCAGATTTTTGGAAGGGCGGCCATAACATAATAATACAATCTGCTGACATGATTAGCCTTGAACTTTCTGCATTACTTTCAGCTGTAATGCTTGAATGACAAAAGAAACATTCTTTTAAAATACATTAAATTAAATTAAAGGAAAGGTTACCAACAGTGTGAAAAATATGATATAGTATTTGTCTCCTACAGTTGGCATAGTCAACAAAAACTACGGCCTAGAACAGCAGGATGGCCGGGGCAGTGTCCATCCACAATGCACACTATGGGCTAGATTCAGCAAGAATTTACGCCGGCGTATCTATAGATACGCCGCGTAAATTCAAAGCTGCGCCGGCGTATCTTCTTTCTGTATTCAGAAAGCAATATATGCCGAAATTAGGCTAAGATCCGACTGGCGTAAGTCTCTTACCCCGTCGTATCTTAGGGTGCATATTTATGCTGGCCGCTAGGTGGCGCTTCCGCCGTTTTCGGAGTAGAATATGCAAATGACCTAGGTACGCCGATTCACAAACGTACGTGCGCCTGGGAGAATTTTTTTACGTCGTTTGCGTAAGGCTTTTCCGGCATAACGTTGCTCCTGCTTCTATGAGGCGTACGCAATGTTAAGTATGGACGTCGTTCCCACGTCGAATTTTTATTTTTTTACGTTGTTTGCGTAAGTCGTTCGCGAATAGGGCTGGACGTAATTTACGTTCACGTCGAAAGCAATGACAATTTGCCAACGTCATTTGGAGCATGCGCACTGGGATACGTCCACGGACGGTGCATGCGCCGTTCGTTAAAAACGTCAAAAACGTGGGGTTACTACTATTTTACATAGTACACGCCCCCAACTAGCCTGAATTAGGCGTGCTTACGCCGGCCCAGTTACAATGAGCCGCCGTAAGTTTCAGCGCAAGTTCTATATGAATACACAACTTGCTGCTCAAACTTAGAGGCGTAGTGGATCTGAGATACGCTACGCCCCACTAAAGATAGGCGATTCTCTCTGAATCCGGCCTTATGTTGCTAAAAGTCATACATACATACATACATACATTGTTGTATATAATATGACTGGTATTGCAGCTGCCAGTGCAAAGCATCTGGACCCTCTTTAAATTAGTTAATGGTCCTGTTCCACCCATGAAACAATGCTGCCAGCAAATTAGGACGGCTTTTTTTCCTGCTCTTCATTCCTCTGAGTTGTACTGGTGCAGATTAAGCAAACTGTTTCTTTTTACAATGGGAAAAACACACAAATGATTTTTTTAATCAAGTAATGTTGAGTCGGATATGTTGTAATGAAAGGTATAACAGGTCTATCTTTGGCCTTCCTAGGACCTCCATCCAGTAGCGTTGCTCTGTCAATCTTAGCTACCTCGTCTATGGTGGCCTCCAAGGAGCCCAAATCATAACCCTTTTCTCGCAATCTGTTCTTCAAAATATTAGCCTGAAATTTATAATCCTCCATTTCCGTACAGTTTCGTCTCATCCTGACAAACTGACTCTTTGGTACTTACTTCAACCAGGAGTCATTGTGGCAGCTACCCAAGGGTATAAAGGCGTTACTATCAGTTTGTTTAAAATAAGAAATTGTCTTGAAGCAGCCCTCACCTTTTGTTATTGTAAAACATTTATTTTTTCTTGGCTAGCTTCATGAACAAATCTGATCACTCTATCGTTGTCATTAATGAAGGAAAATAACTTGTTCAACTGGGAGATGGTTCCATCCCATAGGAGGAGGATGTCATCAATGTGCCTTGCCCAAAGAGAGAGAGGGGAATGACAGGCAGGAAGGAGGGGGAGAGAGGATAGCTGAGAGCAGGCACCGTATGACGGAGGGACACACTCTGATCATGGTGGCTATGGCTCAGCAGCTGTGATTTTCGTGGTCAGTAAAAAAAGGGCATACAGGAAGTGGCAGGTTCATGGAGGTTTTTTAACAGTTTAGAGAGGGGCAGATGTTTAATCTACTTAAGGGACCAGGATATGATTTTTTATTTTTTTTGGGTTAACATACACTTTACGTTTGGGGTTTAAAGTAAACCTAGCCTATACTCTGATGATCTGCAGCTGTAGGTGATAACCAAAGTCGACTCCACATGGTGGAATTTAAAATTCAGTAAGGCCTCGTACACACGACCGAGAAACTCAACGGGCGAAACACATCATTTTCCTCGTCGAGTTCCTTGTTGGGCTGTCGAGGAACTCAACAAGGCAAGTTTCTCCATTCCCGTCGAGGAAAAAGAGAACTTGCTCTCATTTTGGCTCATCGAGTTCCTCGACAGTTTCTTCGTCGAAAAATGTACACACGGCCGGTTTCCTCGGCAAAAAAAAAAAAACAGCAAGTTTCTTGCTGGTTTTTGCAGAGAAACTCGGTCGTGTGTACGAGGCCTCATAGCATCCTACTTTTCATGTTCTTGTGCAGCAATTATAGCTTTAAATAGATTAGAGCAACAGTTTAGTTCAGTGCGAGTTTAGTTTTAGAGATCACGGATCATGTTACCATGTGCTCAAAAAGTAGAAAGGTTTTTGCAAATGACTTCAATCTTACAATAGAAAGACTTGCTATATGTGGAGGAGATTAAAAAATAATTAGATTTTTAAACATATTTTCTGTGTAATCATAGCTGGATTGCATGTTGCCCATGTATTTTGGCCTTCCTGTAGCATTCTCTCACGATCATAGCTACCTCGGTGGTTTGATATTTTCTGAAGTGCAGACAAGGCACTCAAGCGTTGCTTTGAAGCAAAGAAGGTCAGGAGGTTCAAAAGGCCAGAAAAATAATTGGCATACTGTCAGTGGAGATGTGCAGGAGAAGACTAGGGAAGACTGACATACTGATAGTCCCTTAATGCTGCCCCTGCCTTCCTTATTTACCTTGTTACATTTCCTGTCTGCTCTGTGCTTCTAAGTTCAGAACATTAGAGAAATACGAAAGTCATGTCTGATAACAAGATTCTAGCATTCAGCTTTTACTGGCAAAGCAGTGTCAGTGTGATTGGAACAATATTTATCTACTCTGCCAGGAATTACTTGATAGCATCTGGAGCCTTCTTTTCCCTTCTCTCCGCTTACCTTTGACTCCACTTAACATCTACATTTTTTTGTGTCCATATAGACATTAAGAAATGAATTCTCCATGGCAACAGATGAAATCCATTATTTTCCACCAGTGGGAATGTAACTGATATTTGGCAAAGATGGGTCACAATACAAATGGGAAAGTCATTTACAGAATCCATTAGTAGCTGAGTTTATACAAAAATAAAAGCTGGTTGGGGGAAAAGTATTCAAGAGAAATTATTAAAGATATGTATCTGAAAGGTGCATTTAAATGTACATTTGACAGTTGCTAAAAGCCATATGACTGTGGCACAATTGTAACAGCAAGGTACATGATACATAATTGCGCTGTTTGGGGATTCATAGAAGTAAGTTTAAAGTTCAACCTTAATCAGTGTATTAGAACACATGCACATGATGTTCAAAGATTGTCTCTAGTTGTATATGCCACAACTTTTGTTGCCCTCGTGATATGGAAGTAATTTCTTATGGCATCATTATGGTTCCCCTACCTGTATACAGAGCCAGAGCATGAAAGGAAAAACTGATCTTTTGGGTTTTACCAACACCTTTAGGCTGCTGTTCTCAACTGCTATATCCATGTAACCAGACTACTGCAGATCATGGCTTACATAGAGGATTACAGAACAAAATCAATAGCATGTATTTAATGATTAGAAATAATGTAAGTTTTCTCTTGCCCATCTATTATCTTCAATTTTTTTTTATTTTATTCACTGTCATTCATCTTTTTTCCCCATGTCTCAGACTTTACCCATTGCAGTGACCACTTTATTGTGTTAGTACTGTAGGATACTACTATGCTAAATTCCAAGGAGGAGCAGATTCTCCCTATGTTCCATCCTTGGCAGTGCCGCTTTTCCCTTTGTATCAGTAGTAATTGAATTATGGAAGTTGCATTTGCTGTTTTTTTTTCTTTTCACTAATTAGTGAATCAGCGATCTAGAACAAGCATTCAGCCAGTAAAGTCTGGAGATCCCCATGTTCTATGCCTAAGGCATAGGTTACACATGACATTCAGATGAGCGCTTTCATATAAAAGTCAACAATGGCAGTGCGAGATACCTTGATGAAATAGTAGCTTCCTGATGACGCAACATAATTTACGAAACGCGTAGAGGTTGCTGATACCCACGGGACAACACGCCGATCGTAAGAAAGGCCCGGGGGGAATACGAGAGAGGAACGCTTTTTCTTCCATATATTTGCACACACGGCTGGAGAAGCTTGGTGCCGGCATACAGGCACAACAAAATGTGAGTGAAATATATGCTTTGTATTTTAAATTAATAAATGATTTTACCTACTACACTATGAGGGGCACTCTTTTTCTGTGAGCTTTTATAGAGAAAGAGAGACCATACCATTATACTTAAGACATTTGACAGCTGTGGTGACGCATAATAGGAGTGGTTATCCTGGGAATGAACCAAAGGCATTTTTTGAATAGGATCTGGTGAGTGGCCATTTTTAACGGTGGTGGGACAATCACGGAAGTGGTGAAATCACGTTGCTCTTGAACACCCCACAGGAGGAATACCTATTGTCTAGGAGCACTTGGCTATCACATTGGGACTCCTATATTAAAGGGAAGAGGATCCATATAGAAATTTTTCCCCATATATTCATTTTTTTATTTTGTCATTTTATATATATATATATATATATATATTCTTTGTAGTTCTGTGACACAATATTCTTTGTGAACCTGTAGCAGGGTATTAATTCAGCCAGTAAAGTCTGGCGATCCCCATGTTCTTGCTTATTTAAGGCATAGGTTACACATGACATTCAGATGAGCGCTTTCATATAAAAGTCAACAATGGCAGTGCGAGATACCTTGATGAAATAGTAGCTTTAGGGATGTAATCAGAGGTTCCAAAGAGCTTTGTTGAGCAGAATATCACTTATGAACATTCAGTAAAGCAGCAGCAATATTATTAGCTCTCATCTGTAATTGATATTATATTACAGGTCAATTATATATAAATATATAAAATAATATATAAGTAGTGCTGGTGCTTATTTTTAGCTCTGACAAATCTGTACCATAATGTCTAATGCGGATCTGTGCATTACAGAATTTTGTTCACAAGCTAATTTCTTAACACAGAACTAAATGCTCTAAATCACCATGAACTCTTTTTAATCCTTATGCTGCTAGCCTTAGGTAACTGTTATATTTATTTGTTTTAAACTTTTTATTTTTTTTACATTTCAGTTGCTTCTAAATTTCTGGCCTAGGCCAAAATGATATCATACTTTCTATGAGTCATTATAGGCATTTTTTTTCTGTCATCTGGAGGAGGGGGAGCAAGTAGCTTCCTCAGTTAAGCACGCCCTCCTGCATACCTGTGCTAAGGGCAGACTGATTCAAGGAAGTAAATGCTACATGAATCATCTGCCCTTGCAAAGTCCAGTATGGGAAAAGAAAGAAAGTTTACCGCTCAGTGGTCCCGGAGAACTGCAAAGTGGAGTCCAAACACTTGGGTGCAGGCACTGCAATAGTATGCAAAAATGTATAAGAAAGAAACGGGACAGCAAAAAATCAGGAAAAAGGGCTAACGCGTTTCACACTCTCATACAGTGCTCATTCATAGCTAGCCCTTAGCGTAAGCCCTTTTTCCTGATTTTTTGCTGTGACATATCCATGTTGTGACCAGTTTTTTTTAAAAGGAACAAATTTTTATTTTTGGAGTGCGGCCGTCCCGGTTCTTTCTTATACATTTTTGCAATCATCTGCCCTTACTCGAGTTGGCTATGGCTAGAATTGCTAGGGGAGTGGTTTCAAAGTGATTTCTCAACATGGAAGGATGGGTGAGTTTGCTTTGAATATTAAAAATACATTAAATAGCGATTTCAGTTTGTGGTGCTCAGATACGGTAAAATTCTGCTTTAAGTTTTTAATAAATGATACAGCTAGTATAGTAATTGCTTATTTGTGATATTTTGGAAGAGGCTGGGTTCACACTGGTCCGACAAACGCTCTGACATTAGGAGCTCATGTCGCATGACGTGTGAAAATCAATGTTTGCCTATAAGAGCCGTCTTAACCGGTCTGACACAAGTCGGTCCGACTTTGAAAATGCTCCCTGTACTACTTTGGTCTGACTTTGATCCGACTTCAATGATATTCAATGGGCTGAAGTAGGATCAAAGTAGGAGCCTTGTCCTTACCATCCGACTTTTGACATCCGACATGTGATTACAGCAGCAGTAAAAGGAATTTATCTCACTCTGGGATTGTTTTGATTGGTCAAAGGACAAGTCAAACTATCACAAAGTCGGATCAAAGTAGTATCCTGTTCATTCAAGTCCGATGGATGTAGGACCAATGTAGAACCAATGTAGGACTGATGTCGCAGAGCAAAGTAGGATGAAAGTCGTATGACTGTCGTGTCGTATCAGTGTGAACCCAGCCTGATAGTATGATAGCACATGTGAGGTAAAGACATGCAATTGTTATTGACAGTGATTGGGAGCTGTGCTTATCAAAAATTCTATTGGTTTCCACCTGACATTTTGCATTGGGAGTTATTTTTCTCTGGACCAGTACTGGTGAAGTTTGAAAGAGGTTGAATTTCAGGAATATAAAATTTTCCCAATATTTTCTTTGACATTTGTTTGCTTACTGCAATATATTAAATATTTTGTACCTAATCATTTTTTCTTTATTAAAAATGTATTCATTGAGGTTGTTTCTATATGTCTGTGAACAGTGATGAATGTCATTGGTTGACAAAAACGAAAATTGCAGCCATTATTTTTCTGCAATTACTTATTCTAAAAAACACAGCAGATTTGAAGGATACTGTCTAAAATCAGGTAAAATAACTTGATCTACTTGATCTATACAAAAAGATGGTGAGCATCTTAACCCAGCATGGCTCATGGTTCAAGAGTTTATTAAAGGTGTATGCCCAACCAGAACTGCTAACTGGATCTTGGGTGGATTCTGACGTTTTCTTTTTTTAACCCACCTATGGTAAATTAACTGTGGCTCGTTCTGCACTGCACTGATCAAATAGGCTGAAACAGCTGTATGCCGTTTGGAATAAATGGCTCTATAGTATTAAGCCATATTTTTTTACAATACACCAATGGTTCTGGATGTGCAATTTAGACATTGAGCCAGGTAACCTACTAGCCTGTCTTTGGACAGGAAACTTGAGTCCCCAGAGAGAATGCACACAAGCACATGTAAAATATACAGAATTCATGAAGGTAGTGTCCTGGCTGGGATTTAACCTTAGGTTTCCATGATTCAAGCTGAGGAACCACACGTAAAAGCAGTTGCATAGTACTGCACCCATATAGTAATAACTCTAAACCAGCAGAACTTTTTCCCAGAAGATAGTGTTAGAAGAAAAATATGTATGCTCAATCAGTTACAGTAAAACTCAGTTCTCAGGATTTAGAAATAGAGGCTGGCTTATATGTGCAAGGGAAATGGAGCAATTACAAGTAGGCAAGTATTGCCAGTGGTTTTATTATTGCTGCTAAATTTAAATAGCCTCTAAAAGCAGATCCATACTAGTCACTGTCTGCCCCAGGCTTAAGTAAATTGCAAGGGAAATAAAGCAGTGGGATATTAGTTTGGATATTCAAATACTGTAGCAGCAAACAATATTTGTTATATTTGCATTGGGCCATGGTACTTTCCACATCAGAACAAATTCTCGAGTATGACACCCTTTGTTGTTCCCAATTTGTTTTTCAGATCACCATCAAATGCTCGCTTTATATTTACAAAATATTACATCAATACAATCAGAATGCTAAATAACAATGTATTTTATATTATCCTAAATTGGAATTTTAGTACAGATAAAATATGCCTGATATTTACTGGGGATAGCAATGTAATTTTTTATCGTAATAGCCATAATTTTTTTTATTTTTATTACAGCCCTAGTAAAGAAGTGCAAGATGGCTACCCATAGATGTGCCTTTGAATCTGCGTAACAATACCTTTACATGTATGTAGCACTACCCCTGAAGGAGCCGCTGATTTGTTGTTGGGATCGGCATATTAAAGTGAAGGTTCCACCTGAAAAAAAATATTCCACCAAAAATCTAAAAAAAAAAAAAAAAAATGAAAAAAAAAACCTCACCCTAAATAGCTGTTGCTATGCGGAAGTGCCGAATCTGCATCTTCATCGTCCGCGGTGGATTCTCTTCCTCTTCCTACACTGGGTGTCTTCTTGTGAATGGGGCACGCTGCATTCTGAGAATTGTGTGTGTCCCAGAAAGCAGCCGGCCCATTCACAAAGCGCCGCGCTGCTCGCGCATGCACAGTAGGAAACGGGCAGTGAAGCCATACCGCTTCACTGCCTTTTTCCCTTACTGTGGATGGCGGTACTTGGAGCTGCTAGGATCGAGAATCAGCCTCGGCGGGGGAAGACATCGCTGGTGGCTAGGACAGGTAAGTGTCCTTATTAAAAGTCAGCAGCTACAGTGTTAGTAGCTGCTGACTTTTAATTTTTTTTTTATATGGACCATCCGCTTTAAGTTACCTCAGTGTTGTCTAGGGGTGCAGTTGGAGAACAGAGTATTGAGCGAATGTCCAGACAGTGAATAAAGATTTTCCAATGCTTTATTTCCAGGCCAACATCAACTTCAAATAGGAAGAAAAGGTTGATGAAGAAAGAGGGAGAACTTTGCAGTATCAGGTCTGGATAAGAATCGAGCAATCCTGCTCTCAGTAGTACCAAATTACAGTTCGTCGCCACTCTAGCCAGAGTGGGTGAAGTGCCCCCGGACAGACTCCTGTCACAAGCTTGGCAGCCGAAGTGTCACTTTAGATTGCTGGGAGGAACAGATCTCTCTCTCTCTCAGACCTGGCTCTAGGCCTCTGCCTACAGGCCAATTACTTTGGATGAGCTCAATGGATGAATTGAGCGAATCCTCCCAGTAGGTTTTAACATAGGTCACCGGATGACAGTAAAGCGTACCTGTCAGCATTCCGGTCACCAGATCCCCGATTGGTTAGTTCAAGCCCTGTTGGACAACCTGCTTCCGGGTTCTCCTCAAGCCGACCCCCCAATCGAACGGCATCCAGCCTGGGATCCTCTCAATAGAACTGGGGACCCAGTAAGTCACTGGGGCTCCTCTCGGCAACATAGAGCTCCACGTAGCATTTGACCCTGGCCTGGAAGTCCATCGCCGGGGTCCGTTGGATGCGCGGCACCCTAAAGGTGGATGCCGCACCTGGAACCCGCGGGAAGAACCAATAAAGATGGAGTCTGCCACAGATATACTCTCCCCCAGCATGCCCCGTGAGGGAAAACTCCTCTAATTGGCTGCTGTAGAAAATTTCTCTGCCAGAACCCCTCTAGCGCCACCTGTCGTACCAATTGGGTGACTTCTGAAGGCGATTGGTTCCACTAGATTTTAGTTAGGGATATCAGAGTAAAGGGGCTGAATACAAATGCATGCCACACTTTTCAGATATTTATTTTTATTTTTGTTATTGGTCTATCACATCCAATCCCAATAAAATACATTTATGTTTTCGGTTGCACCATGACAAAATGTGGAAAATTGTCTGTCAATGGATGCAGCAGCAAGACTCGGGAGCGCACCCGCACAGGTGCCCCCAGAGAATGCAGGTCTCTGTGGGGGCACTCAAAAAGAGGAGGCACCAGGAGCGCCACTGGGGGACCCCAGAAGAAAAGGATCGGGGCCCCTCTGTGCAAAACCATTGAACAGAAGTGGTAAGTATGACATGTTTAAAAAAAAATAAAAATTCACGACCCCTTTAACCATTGCATAGGCTACCACGTGAATTTTGCTTCCTTTGTGGGCATAGCAGGCATCAGATCTGTCATTAGCAAACTAAGACCAGGAAAACTAAACTCCTTCATTATTATGGAGACATTCTTCCTTCCACAAACTCATTCATGTGGCAACAGACTGACATTGGCTCTGAGGCAGAATCTGTTTTTTCACTCACTCCTTCATAGGACTCCTTCCTCAGGGACATTTTTGTCCAAAGAGGAATTCTTGACTGCCTTTTCCACTGTGCTGGAGCAACTGGCAGATATCTGTAATGATTTACAGTGGTCCGACCCTACCAAAAAGATAAAAGCCTGGATTCACAAAGCACTTACGCCAACGTATCTCGAGATACGCCGTGTAAGTGTAACTATGCGTCGTCGTATCTGTGCACCGTGCCCACAATCTGAGATACGCCTAAAAATAGGCTTCCTACGACCGACGTAACTTGCCTATGTCGTTGTATAGTGGGCGCATATTTACGCTGGGCGCATTTTTACGCTCCCATTGATTTTCTATGCACATATGCAAATGAGGGAGATACACCGATTCATGAATGTAGTTGCGCCCAGCGCATAATATACGCGGTTTGTGTAAGTCGTACATCCGGCGTAAAGTTATTCCCCATTTAGGAGGCGCAACTCATGCAAAGGTATGGACCAGTGAACACAAGCCGTCATATCTTTTGTCGTTTACGTTGTACGTGAATATGACTAGGCGTAGGTTACGTTCATGTCGTAGGCAGTGATTCGACGTATCTTAGGCAGTTGTTTTGACGTGATTCTGAGCATGCGCACTGGGATGTGGCCACGGGACGGCGCATGCGCCATTCATTTTAAGTACTTCTATGACGCTTGGCCCATCATTTGCATGGGGTCACGCCTCATTAGCATGGCTCACGCCCACTTCCACTACGCTGGCTTACGTTGAGGAAACCCAGCATATCTTAAAGAGCAAGTGGGAGCGAGTGCTTTGTGAATCCAGTGCTTACCTCTGTGCGCTGCGTCGGCATAGCGTATATTAGATACGCTACGCCCGCATAAATATGCGACGATGTATGTGAATCTGGGCCAAAGTCTCTGTTCCCACAAGAGCTACCTTGTGAGTTCCCCCTCCCACCCTAGAGGGGGAGTAGACAAACCCTCTGAAAAGGATACTCCAGATAGTAATGTTTCCTAAACACAGCGGTGGTTTGTAATAATCTAAATCTGTCGCTACATGAACCCTGTTCACGGTGCCCGAGCCAAACCAAATTGCGACATGTAAATCATTCTGGACCTGAAGCACTTGAAGGGATACTAAAGGTTTGATTAAAAAAACAAACAAAACAAATCCTCTTCTAGGGTCCCATGGTGGCTCTCGTGGCTCCTCCCTACATTAGATAACCCCCTCTGGGAAGCTCTCTCCCGAGGGGGTTACCTTGTGGGCGTGCTCCTGAGTCATACACTCGGCATCCATGGAAGCCGAGTGTATGACTCGGCACCGCCCCCGATGCCCGCATTGTTGGATTTGATTGACAGCAGCGGGAGTCAATGCCATTAATGCATTAAGGTGAAAAAACACAAACCTTTACAACCCCTTTGAACAAATCTTTGCATGTTCAAAAGTTCTTTACAGTCAGTAATAGCTTTCCTCCAGCTTGGTGGACATCAAGAATGCCTACCTCCACATCCTCATTTCTCTATGCCATCAACTATATCTGACTTCTAAATGGAAAATAGTTTATCGAGTCATCTTCGCAAACATTATGTATGGAAAGGCTTGCATTTACCAACATGAGCAGGCGTGATATAATGTCAAAGGGGTTACATAGATGTTTTACTATTTTAGTACTGTTAATATTTTAAAATACGTTTTTGTTTTTATTGTTTCCTATTTTCATTTTTGTCTGAGTTTTGCACCAATTAATAAAATATAATAAAATGTGTTTCATAAAGTGCCTCTTATGATCATGGGATTTCAGTTTTTTTGTTCTATTTTAATACAAAGGGTAACAAAGTTGAAAAAGACAAGGTTAATTTTGTTATTAAAACAGAACTCCATCTCCATTTAAAATACAGATGAGGGAACTGTTTTACTGATGAAAACGTTATTACAATAATAGGCAGGAGGGTAACATCACTATTTCTTTTTGCAGCTTGCACCTGGCTACTTGCTGATCTATGACAAAGTTTTATCACACTGTGGAGGTCTTCCCATTAACTTGCACCTCTTATGAGGTGTGTAAAAACTTTTCCATCCAGTCTAATGTATTTGAAAACATTAGATGGTTCTGTTCAATGCAACTTTAGTATTAGTGCCCTTGGTGCACTGTTAAATTGGCCAGACATGTAATGATACGTTTGTTTTATACGTTTGTTTTATATGACAAGTATTTCTATCTTTCAGAATACAATTGCTGTAAATAGTTCCACAATAATTTTCCTCAACAAACCGATAATTAATTAGTGCTGTAATATTTCTATTTATTTATTTACGCTTAAATAAACAGAAGGGCTAACTGAGTATCCAATAAATAAAAAAATATATATATTTTTTTTACACTGGGGGTCTTTTAATTTGTTGGAATTTTTAATAATAAAGGGACATATACCTTTATAAGAAACAATGGATATATATGATACTATATTGTCTGACGGTAGAGCTGGTTCTGCGCCCAACAAATACAGAAATAATTGATAATACTGTATGTAAAGCAACCACAGTGAATTCCATTGTACATTAGGTATTAACTGATTTAATGATCTTTGGAAACGTAACCAACCTAACTGGTAATGTGATTATAAAAAGGTATCCAAGTTGATGTTTGCTCCTTAACCACTTGCCGCCCGCCAATGACAGATTGACGGCGGCAAAGTGGTTGTCTCATCCTGACTGGACGTCATATGACGTCCTCAGGATATTGAGCCGCTGCGCGCCCCCGGGGGCGCGCATCGTGGCGATCGTTGTTGCGGGGTGTCAGTCTGACACCCCGCAACACCGATCTAGGTAAAGTGTCTCTCACGGAGACACTTTACCACGTGATCAGCCGTGTTGAATCACGGCTGATCACGATGTAAACCGGAAGAGCCGTTGATGGCTCTTCCTCACTCGCGTCTGACAGACGCGAGTAGAGGAGAGCCGATCGGCGGCTCTCCTGACAGGGGGGGTTCGCGTTGATTGTTTAAAAAAAAAACAGAAAAAAAAGATGCCAATCAGTGCCCACAAATGGGCACTGATTGGAAACATGGAGTGCCACCCCTCAGTGTCTGTCAGTGCCACCCCACAGTGTCCATCAGTGCCACCCCACAGTGCCAATCCGTGCCCAGTGCCCATCAGTGCCACCCATAAGTACCCATCAGTGCCACCCATAAGTACCCATCAGTGCCACCCATATGTGCCGCCCATGAGTGCCCATATGTGCCGCCTATGAGTGCCCAGTGCCGCCTATGAGTGCCCTTCAGTGCCGCCCATGAGTGCCCATCAGTGCCGCCCATGAGTGCCCATCAGTGCCGCCTATGAGTGCCCATCAGTGCCGCCTATGAGTGCCCATCAGTGCCGCATACCAGCGCCCATCAGTGCAGCATACCAGCGCCGCCTATCAGTGCCCATCAGTACTACCTTATCGGCGCCCATCAGTGCCACCTCATCGGTGCCCATCAGTGCCGCCATATCGGTGCCCGTAATTGAAGAATAAAACGTACTTATTTACAAAAAAATTAACAGAAAAAAACAAAAACTTTTATTTTTTTTCCAAATTTTCAGTCTTTTTTTAGTTGTTGCGCAAAAAAAAAAAAATCGCAGAGGTGATCAAATACCACCAAAAGAAAGCTCTATTTGTGGGGAAAAAAGGACGTCAATTTTGTTTGGGTACAGAGTAGCACGACCGCGCAATTGTCATTCAAAGTGCGACAGTGCTGAAAGCTGAAAATTGGCTTGGGCAGGAAGGTGCGTAAGTGCCCTGTATGGAAGTGGTTAATATCGTCTCTTTTACATCTACAATTTGTTGCTGTCTATCAAATCCCAATTAAGACAGTGGGGTTGATTTACTAAAGTCAAAAAGAAAATTCAGTTAACACCAGCCAAATGTATATTTTTTTTAATTTTCATGCAAAGAATTACTTAAAAGGCTCTATGATTGTTTATCCGTATGTATGGCCAAGATAAGTCTGTTTGTAGTGCAGATAATTCTGGAGTGATAATATAATTACAAACTTTAGACGGTTATTCAGCTGCATTTAAAACACTGTCAATGAGTTCTTATGAACAAATAACTGTACTTTTGTAATAAATGCATAGACTTGCACTATAAAGCCTTTTGATTGGTCAACTCTACTATAGTAAAGAAAATAGTTTTTATTGTAATTTAAGCAGTGATGATCCTCTCCCATGAGACAGAAACCATGTTCTCGACAAAAGATCTGTTGGCATAGAAACTCTTATATGCATGTTTATTTTAAAACTCTTGCTACTGCTAAAATGAAATTCTGTGTCTTTTGTATGTACAAAATGTGCTATAATTTGTACACATGCTAAAAAAGCATTTAGACATACAGTTTAAATGCCTTTAGTATTAATTACTTTTTACACTTCTTAACTTTGATGACACATGTATTTCAAAAGTTCAGAATACTTGTGCTCTGAACTAATTGGCTATTGTGCAGTAAGGTTCTATAAAAAAAAAAGTTGCAATATTAACCCTTTATATAACTACAGAGTTGCTGCAATCACTCAATGTCACTCTAACACCAGTAAATATCTGTGTGAAAAAAAATGTGTGAAAAACAGTGATTCTACATATACACCAATGATTAATAACACAATTCAGTATTCCAGTATGATAATAAAAGCATGTATAAACATTTCCAAATGGAAATAATAGAAAATGAGAAACACACCTACAGTATTTTTTGACTGCACAGTGTGGAGTGGCCTAACAGACACACAGAAACACTATTTAAAGGCACAGTATTAATAAATTATTATTCGCTATTGTCTTCCTGATTCTCCTCCCAGTCAATCAGGAAGCGGGTCCTGAGACTCGATTTGCCATGGAGTCTTAGGACTCCCAGCCAATCAGGTCTAACAACCCACTTCCTTCCTGTTCGGCCGGGAGGAGAAGCCCCGACTCTTTCCTCGGCAAACTTATCTCACATCTCATCCTGGATCCCATCGGCTTTCTTGCAGTAAGGTCTCGTATCGCCGCCTTCCCATCCGTCTCCCACGAGCGGGGGCACAGTGGCTGCGGTGCGAGTGAGGGGGCAGGTTTGTTTGCCGCCCCCACCAAAATGAACACCAGCTGCGACTGCGTATCTAGTATGTAATCTGACACGTCTGGGGTGTGCGTGGCGCTGGCGACCTTCTCCCCCTGTGATCACACATAGCAGGAGCCCTGCAGCATGTACTGTGGACTTGATGTCTGCCGCCACTTGCCAATTATACAGTACACAGGCAGAACTGCGATCTGCCTATGTAATCAAGGCAGATTGCTATTCTGTCAGGAACATGGATCAATGCCTTCCCCTAGTCAAAGCACCTCCCACACCATGAGCAATCACAGGCTAGGCACACAGTTAACCCTTTTCTTGCCCCTGATGTTAACCTCTTCTCTGTCAGTGTCATTTTACCAAAAATATGTAGCAGAATAGATATTGTCCTAAATTGATGAATACATTTGATTTTATTTTTTTGGTCCTGATGGGGGGGGGGGGGGGGGTTAACAATTCCCAGAGCTGAAGTGGTTATTTCCAATCTTTTTATTGAATATTTCAGAACAAACTAAGAGGTAAAGGACACAAAGGCATAAATGTACATGCAAGTGAGACAAACAATCGAAGACAGATCAGGCACTATGCAGAGACTATAGTAAATCCATAACAACAAAAATATATCCCTAAAATGGAGTAGTGTATATATAGCTAGATTTTGTACAATTTTATCAACAGTGTATAAAATGAGATTCAAACAGTGTTCAATCTATGGGTGAGCCAAGAGGACCTTGAGGTTGTAAATTTAGCTAGTGACTCATGTTTGAGGGCATGATGTTCAAATTTACAAATGTTCAAATGTTCAAATTTACAAGTGCGATTTAAAGGGATTGTAAAGGTTCGTGCTTTTTTTCACCTTAATGCATTCTATGCATTAAGGTGAAAAACACCTGGCAATGACGGCCCCCTGTTTTACTTATTTGAGCCCGTTCACGTGCTGTGCACGTCCCCCGACGTCCTCTTCTCCACGGAGTCTGGCAGTTGATTGGCTAGATTGATAGCAGCGCAGCCATTGGCTTGTGCTGCTGTCAATCACATCCAATGACGCGGCGCTGCCACACCGGCTGTATCACGGGAGTGCACCCGCAAGCTAACACCCTTGGGATAGAGCTTCCCATGAAGGGGGTTAGCTCTTGCAGGGAGGAGCTGAGACAGCCATGAGGGACCCCAGAAGACCAGGATCGGGGACACTCTGTGCAAAACGAGCTGCACAGTGAAGGTAAGTATGACATGTTTGTTATTTTATTTTTTATTTTTTTATATTTGAACCTTTAGAACCCCTTTAACCTCCCTGGCGGTATGATTCTTTCAGAAAAAAGGTGCTGAAAGCAGTACCATTATTTGCAAGGAAATTTGGCGTTTTATACTGTAGGCCTGTAATTTTTAGAAATAACTCACTTAAATCTGACCAAACAAAAGACTAGTAGGCATCCCGAGTATGACATTTTTTTAAAAACAAAATTATAATATAATGAATAATTATAAATAATTATAACAAATAATATAATTATAATAAAAATTATTCAATAATGTAAGGACAAGGTAAGCCAGCGCGCGCTGCAGGCTCTGCATAGTTTACCCCGAGCGTGACTCGGGGATACCGATCGCAGCAGAAAAAATCCACCCCGAGTCATGCTCGGGGTTACCGTCAGGCAGGTTAAGTCACTGATTACATCCGAAAGGTTAGGAACTATGGGAGACTTCCAATGGCATGCAATATTTAGTTTTGCTGTTAAGAGATTACAGTATGTATCACAATGACCCTAGATGATTTGGGAATAGAGAGAATGTTGAGATGGAGGAGAGCTAGCTCCACTTTATTAGGTACAGGAGAGGGAGTGAATTCTGAATTAATTTTAAATATCTGATTCCAAAATGATCTAATAGAAGGGCAATGCAGCAGAATGGGAAAGTCTAAACGAAGAGCCGGAACTGCTCATATGTCAAATAATGGTGTTAATTTCAATTTCCTCATTCAGAGCCTTAGCCTTAGCCTGTGAAATGTTGGGGGTGACACACTTTAAGATGCAAGACTGTGATTTCTAGGCATCTGTGTGCTGTACACTTTAGCTTTATTGATTAGAAGAAAGGCAAGTATATTTTAAATTGTTGCTTTAAAGCAGAAAATAACACTTTATTGTGTCATTTAAACCATATACTTGTCACTCTAGAATAGTGACTTTCTTTTCAGTAAAGGGTGGAACTATCACCTTTGTGACTTGGTAACAGTAAACAATGTTGGAAAGTAATAGATACAGTGATAGCAAAAACAGTACATTTTATCTTCCTTTATGCAATGCCTATTGTTACTCCTGTGTATAGTTATTTCTTATGCCTTGAAATATGGTATGACTTTTTTCTCCAAGACACTTTATGCTCTCTGACGTCTCTCTGGAATGGCATGTTGGCAGTCTTTTTCTTTCCTGTGTATATACTGTAACTTAAAATAAACCTACAACAAACTGTAAAGGAGCATTGTCATGGAATTACTGGGCATTTCACTCAATAAAAGTCAAGCACATTGCACTTTAGAATATTATAGCTGTAGTGTGTGTATAGCTTATATAACAGTGTACATTTGCTGTCCCCACAAAATAACTCAACACACAGCCTTTTTATGTCTAAACTGCTGGCATCAAAAGTGAGTACATCCTTAAGTGAAAATGCTCAAATTGGGCCCAATTGGCTATTTTCCCTCCCCGGTGTCATGTGAATCCTTAATGTTACAAGGTCTCAGGCGTGAATGGGGAGCAGGTGTGTTAAATTTGGTGTTATCGCTCTGACTCTCTCATACTGGTCACTGGAAGTTCAATATGGCACCTCATGGAAAATAACTCTCAGAGGATCTGAAAAAAAAAAATTGTTGCTCTACATAAAGGTGGCTTTGGCTATAAGAAGATTGCCAAGACCCTGAAATGGAGCTGCAGCACGATGGCCAAGACCATACAGCAGTTTAACAGGCCAGGTTCCACTCAGAACAGGCCTCGCCATGGTCAACCAAAGAAGTTGAGTGCACATGTTCAGCGTCGTATTTAGAGGTTGTCTTTGGGAAATGTATGAGTGCTTCCAGCACTGCTACAGAGGTTGAAGAGGTGTGGGGTCAGCCTGTTGGTGCTCAGACCAAACGCCACACGCTGCATCAAATTGGTCTGCATGGCTGTCATCCCAGAAGGAAGCCTTTTCTAACAACGATGCACAAGAAAGCCTGAAAACAGTTGGCTGAAGACAAGCAGACTAAGGACATGGATTAATGGAACCATGTCCCGTGGTCTGATGAGACCTAGATACACTTATTTGGTTCAGATGGTGTCAAGTGTGTGTGGTGGCAACTAGGTGAGGAGTACACAGACAAGTGTCTTGCCTACAGTCAAGCATGGTGGTGGGAGTGTCATACTCTGGGGCTGCATGAGTGCTGCTGGCACTGGGGAGCTACATGGAGGGAACCATGAATGACAACATGTGCTGTGACATACTGAAGCAGAGCATGATCAGAGACTGAGCCACAGGTCAGTATTCCAACATAAAGAACCCAAACACACCTCCAAGATGACTACTCTCTTGCTAAAGAAGCTGAGGGTAAAGGTGATGGACTGGCCCAGACCTAAACCCTATTGAGCATCTATGGGGCATCCTCAAATGAAAGGTGGAGGAGTGCAAGGTCTCAAACATCCACCAGCTCCGTGATGTCGTCATGGATGAGTAGAAGAGGACTCCAGTGGCAACCTGTGAAGCTCTGGTGAACTCCATGCCCAAGAGGGATAAGGCAGTGCTGGTAAATAATGGTTGACACAAAATATTGACATTTTGGGCCTAATTTGGAAATTTTTACTGTGAGGGGTGTACTCACTTTTGTGAGATACACTGTGTGTGTGTGTGTGTATATGTGTGTATATATATATATATATATATATATATATATATATATACCGCATTTATCGGCATATACCGCGCACTTTTTTGCCCTGAAATTCAGGGCAAAATCGTGGGTGCGCGATATACGCCGATACCCGCTTCCCGCGCCGAGTTTGAACTACTGCGCCGGCATATACCGAGCGCAGTACACGTGTATAGTCGGGCAGGCTCGGCTCCTCTCGCAGTCACGTCCTGGACGCACAGGACGTGACTGCGAGAGGAGACGAGCCTGCCCGACTATACACGAGTGTACTGCGCTCGGTATATGCTGGCGCAGTAGTTCAAACTTAGTGCGGGAAGCGGAGATCGAGCGATCGAGCGGGGAGGACACCGCAGAAGGACACCGGACCCGACAAGGACACCACCGAAGCCGCAGACAGACGCCGGTCCCGACGAGGCCGCCGATGGACGCCGCGCAAGACACCAAAACTGTAAGTACTAAAATCTTTTTTTCACAGGAATGCGGGTCCACTTTAGGGGTGCGCGCTATACGCCTGAGCGCGCAATACCCCGATAAATACGGTGTGTGTGTGTGTATATGTATATATATATATATATATATATATATATATATATATAGTACAGGACGCCATGGTTGGGTCCTGGACGGGTGCTATACAGCACCACTATTTGGGCTATGGTCCCTTTAAAGAGCTGCGAGTGTTCAGGGGGTCACCCAAAATGGGTGAGAGATTCCTGGCGAAAGAGTTAATCCATAGAGGACTGGCTCGCAGTCCTCTCTGTCTTGATAGTCATTTGGGGCCCGGAATTTCGGAGGTGCTATTTGGGTGGGAAGCCTCCACCCCTGACCACTGGGAGTCAGTAAGCAGGGGGTTAACACTTCCAGAGGACAGCTCATAAAACAGGAAGTGGTGCTAGAGGTGTGTGAAGGCGTATGGGGTTTGCACCTGTGAAGATAAGCTGGGTGTCTGCTGGGATCTGTTAGGAATAGTGGGGTTGGAGATCCCAGCTGATGAGGAGCAAGGAGAGGTCCGCTTTGTACTTTGGTGCTTTGGTGTGGGTCTTTGAGGTACGCTTGCCAACATACTGCATGGCAGGTCGACATATGTCTGGTCAAGCATGTGGTGCCCAAGCGGGTGATGTTTTGGCCACGCGAGATACGCTTGAGACATATGTTGCAAATAGCAGCGGTGCGAGCTGATGCACTTGTCTCAAAAAAAGCCCACACCAAAGAACTTGTGGAATAACGCTGAGATACAGCAGCGCCCTGCACATGCAGAGCTCTGTGTTGTGATGCAGTCGGTTTGCTGCCCTTAAGCTGGCCCCTGGAGGCCATGCTGCCTGGTTGGAGATGTGCCTCCTCCTCCTGTCTCCTACCAGGCACCCACGTGGAGTCAGTGACCTCATCATCCCCTCCCTCATCACTGTAGAAAACCTGGCAGTATGATGCAGCTGGGGGAACATGACTGCCAGATTGCTGTCCTTCTTGGGCACCCCCTCTCTCTGGGCTCACGTTACTGCCTTCCTCTAGCTGTGTACCATCATTGGAGCCTTCAAAACGCTGCACATTCTCCTGCAGCATGTACCCAACACTGTGGTCAAACAGTTCGGGGGACTCCTCAGGAGGACATGGTGGGGCTAGGGAAGAAGTGACTGATGCCATTGAGCAGAGGGAAGAGGCCGTGTTGGCAGCTGCTTTGCCAAAGTACCCTGAGCCTGGGTGAGAGAGGATGAGGACGACTTGGTCATCCACTCTACCAAGTCTTCGGCGTGTTGCGGCTCAACACAGCCAGCTGCCGAAAAAAATTACGAGCATGTCCCACGGCCACGTGCTGATGAGAATGCACCGTGTCCACGACCAGTACTGTTGCCTCTAGACGCAGAGCCTGCTTGCCCTTTTTTATCGGCTTGTGACTCTCTGCCTCTCCTTGTTGTCCTTCCAGACATGCTGGCCTGCAGGGAGATGTAGCTGCACAAATAATGACAATACCTGCTGACCCCTGCCTGTGGTATTAATATGAGCAGATCCCTGCCTCTAGGAATTAATATGAGAAACACCAGCTTTACATAGCTTTAGGTGCACACTGTGCAGAGGACATAGACAATACACCACGTGAAAGTACTGCAGCTAGCACAATCACCTGCCTGCCTGTCAGTGTATTAGGAAGAGTGGATCTAGCTAAACTCAATACAGTGTATAAATATATATACAACACATGGGATGCATATATATATATCCACACTGTAACTCTGACTAGCCTGCCTGCCTGCCTGCTCTAGCCAACTCCAAAAAAATGACACTCTCTCTCTCTCTCTCTCTCTCTCTCTCTGTGTCTCTCTCTCTCTGTAAACCACCGCAACACACTACACAAGGCCGACTTCCAGGCGGCCTTATATAGTGTGGGGCGTGTACTAAACCCCCTGAGCCATAATTGGCCAAAGCCACCCTGGCTTTGGCCAATTATGGCTCTCCGTTTTTTGCAAGCGGTGATTGGCCAAGCATGCGGGTCATAGTGCATGCTTGGCCAATTATCAGCCAGCAATGCACTGCGATGCCGCAGTGAATTATGGGCCATGACACGCCACTCAAATTTGGCATGAACGGCACATAACGTTTGTTATTCGACGAATGGTCGAACATACAATGTTCGAGTCGAACACAAAGCTCATCCCTACTCTCCAGTAACCAATATCTATTTTTGGAGAAACTTTGTTCAGTTTTGCCTCTGGAGTAAGGCTTTACACTGCTGCTGGTAAATGGACATTTAGGAGCAGTTGGACGTTACTATCTGTCGTTCAGGAGAGGTTTTAAAACGTCCCGTGTACATTAAGCCTAAGTTAGAGGATGATAGTAAATATTTGATATGTTTCTTTGTTTAACCAACTTCTGAACCAACTTTTCCTTAAAGCTGACATATGGATTTTGGCCATTTGCACAGTAAAAATTAATCCGCTGTAATGATGTGTACGCAGTCTCTTACTCAGCCGTTCCAGCTGCAATACAGATATCACAGGTCACTAGCTAAGCACCTCTTTCATTCCGAAAAAGCCTAACGTTCTGTGAATGTTGAGGGGGGAGAGTGTGACATTCATCTGCACCTCCTCTACTTTCAGAATGTTCGGTGCTGACAGGAGCCTGCTGCCCACTGTAGTATAAGTAAAATCTGTAAAAAATGCAGCAGCAGCCAGAGGTAGGACTGGCATCATTATTAGGGGTATCGTTCAATTTCTAATATCCAACAATAAGCAAGCAACACAATCATTTATAATTTTGTTTCTGGAGCAATTAAGTTTTGTTTCAGTAAGAGAACAAAAACAAACATTTTGATTTATTGTGCCTGTTTTTAAAAGGATTAAAGTCTGTTTGCTTTGTTAAGTTCATTTTTACTTTACAAGGGATTTTTCACATTTCACATTATATTATTTCAATAACATTTAAATCTGTAAATCAGACTTAAAGTGGAGGTTCACCCAAAATTTTTTTTTTTAACATTACATTCAGCCGAGTTGTCCTAATGACAATCAGCTGTTTTTTTTTTTCTTACATACCGTATTTTCACCGCCGCTTCCGGGTATGTCTTCTGCGGGACTGGGCGTTCCTATCTGATTGACAGGCTTCCGACCGTCGCATACTACGCGTCACGAGTTGCCGAAAGAAGCCGAACGTCGGTGCGCAGGCGCCGTATAGAGCGGCACCGACGTTCGGCTTCTTTCGGCAACTCGCAGAGGAAGGAAAGGCAGTTTGGAAATAAGTTAGAGATTTTTTCCCTGAACCATGGTAGGAAAAGCATTTCTGCCCCTTGTACATTATTCATTACCATTGGGTCAAATGACATTAACAGCTAGCAAAGATTTCACTATGACTAGCACTTGTAATATTAAGTTAATACTTTTGTATTCATGGTATCCTGACTATTAGGGCACTGCAGGGATATCACTATGGTTAGGCAAAGGCCAAAGAAAGAACGTAAACTACCTGTACTAGAACACAATTGTACGTTTTACCTGCATTGAGAACTTCTGTTATAATCTGGTACTGCAGATGTATAAAATTTACACATTTATCTTGCAATATAGTTTTGTGTACAAATTAGCCCATCAGAAGATATAATACAATTAAAATTAGCGAATCAGAAGATTTAATAACCGTTTTTCCCGAATATTGATTTTGAATCCGGAACTGCAGTACTTCTTTTCCACTAGTAAATGTCCATAGTCTTCAAGGCTGTATGGCTGTTACCATCGTGTTGCTTCTTTTTCTTTCTCACTCTGTGCTCTGCTGTACAGGGACTACAAGAGGCTAATATGAAATACAGGTACTTACAGGTACCTAAACTGACCTGGTTCAATTTCAAACTTAAAACTCTACTCAGAGTGAAACAGATTTTTTTTCCACTCCTCCCTCACACCCCTCTCTAATCTATGCTGACAATCTTTATTGCCCCTGATCTGGTAAAAACCAGTGATACTCACTTAAATCCCCCACACAGGTCCTGTACTACTATCTATTTTGGAGCAGTGGACTATTAATCTAGTGCTGCGATGGCACCCCAAGACCTCCAGACCCCTAGCATCCCCCAGTGGATGACATCAGTGCTCTTCTCTCTCTGAGAGAACCTGCAAGTAGCTTTTTTCTAGAAAGTCTTGCAGGCAGTGATGTGAACACCTAAAGAAGGACCGCAAGTAGAGGTAAGCAAAAGAGGGATAGACTCCAGGACAAAACTGAAATGTCTCACTTCCTTCTCTCTTTTTTTGGGGGGTGGGTTGCAGGTACCTGATTTTGACAGGTACCCGATCCCCCTTCTGCTTGGATAGTCTAGGTGATTGCCTAAATTTTCCCCCTCTTTTGCCCGCACCCTTCTGGAACATGTCACAGGGCCCAGAAGACTATGGGACTGTTCAAAATAAGGGCAGTGTAGCTTGCACATGACGAAGAGTTGAGAGCCTTAGTAAAATATACCAGCACTGGGGACCCAAAGATTGATCCAGAACCGGCCTGGGTAAGGAAAGCGCTGGATTTGTGGACAGGTAAGTATCCTTTTAATAAAAGTCATCAGCTACAGGATTTGTAGCTGCTGTCTCTTAAGTTTTTTCATAGAGCCTGATGATTCTGTTTAAGGTAAGTATAATGGGCATTTAGATAGGAGTGGGAGAAATGGATGGGTGTGGGGGTCCCACAGTGGGGCTTTAAATTCCCACTTAAACTTCTGAAATGAATTGATGAATCGGCTTCAACATGTGTATGGCATACAAACACTTTTTTCTACCAGTGAATGCAAAGAACAGTACAAGTGTCTTTTTTGTTTTGTGCCTAGTCTTTCAAGATTGTTGAGATGGTGGGGTGCAGATGCCAAAACAATGGATTGTTTTTTTAAAAGGACATTTTTTTTTCTATGTAATACTGCTCTCCATCATTTAGCAGATACTATATCATTTGGCATCAAATGAGTTGCATGTAAGAACATGTTTATTAACCAGCAACACTTTATATTCAGAGGCAACGCTTACCTCCAGGAGTTGTGAGAAAAAAGCTTTAAACTCTGCCTGTTGTCATTATACTTTAGAACTGCCATCATATTGCTCCATTTAGGCTGCTCATCCTTTTTACTGAGGTTTTTTTCCTACAATTGATTAACATTCCGCCTTGATGTAGTTTTGCTGCGGCCTGAGGCTCAGCTAGCCTTGTGCAGAACGGAAAAAAAATATTAAAGATTTAAGATCAAATATAAATTTATTTTCGTTGAAATTTTTATAGCTCCCAGGCAGACAATCTTTGTAGAAGGTTACAATAGATTCATAGCATTCTGCAAATGCTTTTAGACCTTTGAGCCATTATATGTATGAATATATTGCAATTATATAAAGATAGATACTTTCTGAGGTCAGCCCAAAATCCACACATGTAATATTTGCATTGGCTGTAGTGTGCCTACAAACTACAACAGTTACGAGGAAATCATTGCTAAATAGTTTTTTTATTATTAAATCAATGCTCCACAATCCAGGTTATTCTAGAATAGAGGAGAAATATAACAAGAAATGAATCAAATATATTTTGTTTTGATGCTGCTTTTATTAAGTTCAAAAGCCAGGAACATGAACATTTTAGCTAGCACTGTCTCGTAGAACAGCAGTGGTCGCAGAATACCAGAGTCTTTTTATCTGAGTTGTTTCGCTATAGACCATGTTACTCACAGCCCTTGGATGTAGGGTAATGGAGTATTAGAGCATGTAAACAGTTGAACCTCAGTAGAAGTTTGTACATGCAGTAGAGCTAAAGCGGGAGACCACCTTTGCGAACTGTTACGTCAACCACAAAAAATAATGTTTGTGTCTTAGGAAGCAGAGTTTGGTGCTAATATTAGGTGCATATTTAGCTTATTGCATCGATTTGGTGGGTGTGGTGAAATTGCACATTATGGGGGGTTTTAATGGGTATGTGTATATAGACCTAAGCCTACTCTACTACAGGTTAAAAGTGAATAATGCATAGTGCAGGGATCAGAAGTGCAAAGAGTGCTGGAGTCAAGATAAAGTAAGTGAGTGCAGTAATAAATGAATCAATTGGTATTAGTATTGAAAAGGATAAATGGTGTTTGGAATTCAAATGATTCTAATGCCTCTTTTTTTTTTTAACCACTTCAGCCCCAGAAGGATTTACCCCTTTAATGACCAGGCCATTTTTTTGCAATACAGCACTGCGATTGCGAGGTCGTACAACGTTTTACCCAAACTAAATTTATGTCCTTTTTTCCACACAAATAGAGCTTTCTTTTGGTGGTATTTGATGACCTCTAAGGTTTTTATTTTTTTGCGCTATAAACAAAAAATTACTAACAATTCTGAAAAAAGAAATATTTTTTACTTTCTGCTTTAAAAAAAAAAAATCTTCATAAGTTTAGGCCAATATGTATTATGTTACATATTTTTTGTAAAAAATAAAAATCGCAGTAAGCTTATATTGATTGGTTTGCGCAAAAGTTATAGCGTCTACAAAATGGGGGAAGGATTTGGGGACTTTTTTTATTGTTTTTTTTACTAGTAATGGCGGAGATCAGTGATTTTTAGCAGGACTGTGACATTGCGATGGACAAATCTGGTCCTAAGTGACACTTTTTGGTGACCAGTGACACCAATACAGTGATCATTGCTATACAAATGCACAGGCAGGGAAGGGGCTAACAAATGCGGGGCGACCAAGGGGTTAAGTGTTCCCTAGGGAGGTGTTTCGAACTGTCAGGGGGACGGACTGACTGGGAGTAGAGCGAGATGATCACTAGGAACAGCTCATCTCTCTTTCCTCCCCTGTCAGAATGGGGATCCGCCTTGTTTACATAGGTAGATCCCTGTTCTGCCTCTCTTCTCTGCCAGACCAGTGGGCCCACACCTGCAGTACCACATGCACAGATCAACGTACAGGTACATCTGTTTGCACGGCCGAGCCGCCTTACGCAGTATATATGCGGAAGTCGGTCAGCAAGTGGTTAAAATAAAAACAGGATATCTGTACAGTGGGTATAGAAAAGTATCACACCCTTTAAAATAAACACATTGTGTTGCTTTTCAGCCTGAAATTAAGACAGACACAGTTTTTGTTTCATCCAGCTACTAGTGCAACGTATAACATCCAAGTGAAAGATATAACACCATCATGTCAGAAAAAGAATGTAAAATAATTCAAAAACAGAAGTTGGAAAAATAATCACCCCTTATATTTTGCTGGACCACCTGTTGCTTTAATTACAAACTTTAGTCTGTTGAGATATGTCTCTACTAACTTTGCACTCTATGTATGGGTGAATAGGAATGGTGGCGCTGCCTAAGTGTGTGCCTGTGTCTGTGTGGACCTAAAGGTGGTCCACCCAGACCGGGGTCAACTGTGGAGTGGCCCAGTGGTCCCAGTTGGGCTAAATGGGAACTACGCTGGTGAGAGTCCCAGAGTTCCACAAGGACTTGAGAGCAACCACTCTGAGGCTGTCGGCTACACTTAAAGTGCTCTGTGGGTAATCCCTAATGCTAGATGCCAGCAGAGATATATAGAGGGTATGCTACTAGACAATGAGACGCCTCAAGGTGCCAGAGTGCACCTGGGTTGAAACGAGGGGTGCTGTCTCTATGTAGCAAAAATACCAGATGTAAAATTCCAAAGTATAAGCGGATACCTATAGGGGGAACAATGATGTGAGACAGGTATCTTGTACCAATATATGCAGATAAAAGGTATGTCAGGTTGTAAATGAGTATATACCAAAAACCATCAATAATATAGATATCACAGTAAAATGTGTAGCAAATGCACAAATCCCAGTATCAACAATCCAGCCTGTGATCAAGCCAGGCAAATATGCTCAGTATTGTCCGTGACCCTAGAATGTGAAGAAAAAACTGATGGTATATAGCAACCTGTAGATATCACATATATAGTCCATACATGTCCATTAAACCATTAAAGCATAGAAAATAAAGGAATCCTGGTAATGCAATTGGAGTCCGATAGCAGAGTATAGATGTGGTATAGGGGTGCTCCTACAACACACTGCGGCGTGATCCCGGTGCTCCCCTCAGGGTTCCCCACTCACCAGATAGAGGTCCCCTCTTGGGGTGGCGTGCATGTATTGTGGGGTCCTATATCCGTTGCTCCGCTCCTATCCTTCCTCCAGAGAGATGTCAGGCTCCCAATGTTCCCAGGTCTCTGCTTCCTTGTTTCCTCAAAAGAAAAATCCAAGAGCTCCAATGGTGTGATAAAGTATGGGACCACGTGGTGTAGCAAAAAAATGTGGTAGTTTATTGGTTGATAAAAATATAATATATATATATATAACCTGCTGTGGGGCTGGCTACTGCAGCAATACAGACAATACCAATGACCACACTACTCCAATAATGGAGTGTACAGGTAAGGGTAAAAAATCATATTTAAAATGTTCATAGTAAAATAACAGATATAAAAAGCAAAAAGTAAAAAACAAAACCAAAAAAAGGGGGAAGATCCGTGGTCAACAGCGGGCAGCGCTACAGGCTTCAGGTAGCCAGCGTGTGTCAGCACTGGCTTGTCTGTGAGGCCAACGTGTGCTGCCTAGGTGTTTGGCGTGCGCTCCAACCAATATGTTAGTTTCATTAACACAGTATAACTCTTTTTACAGCTGAGGACATAGAGACAGTACATTATCTCATTGAGCACTATTTTTATGATTTATAATCACGTGCACAATTATCACTAGGATAAATAATATATTGAGTTCACGATATGTTTCTGATCACTATTTAGGACACATTTCAAATGTCCACTTATTCATTCATCTATTGCAGACTCACACCATGAGCACATAGATATGCACTCTTAGTGCACTTTTAGTACCTACGTACCAGCTACCCTCTATTCTTGTCAGCTTATGTGACATCTGTCACATAACCATGGACATCACTTACCTCATGATCATCCATTGGGGTACACATAATTTTGCTCATAGGTATTTCTTTAATTGACTCCCTTATAACACTCTTTGTATATGCTGTATGCATATAATAATATTCCCATAGGTTGGATTTGCCCTAATAGTCTCACAAACCTCTCCCCATATACTAGATGTCACTAGTTGTGTCTTGCTAAACAACACTGCATAGATTTACTACACCCTGTTTAGTTCCTTTTATGAGTATGTATATGGGATACGCCGTGCCGCGGATATATAACTCCCAGGGTCTATCTAGCCCCCATTAATCCTGCCCGACCATTGGCTGTTGCGCGTCAACAGGGTAATATTATTGGATGAGCCCCCAGTGGGTGGGTGGTACGTTGCGGCCCGGCGACTCCCATAAATACCAAGAACTGACGTTACACTGACAAGCCTCAGAAGACGAACTAGATTTCGAAACGTACGTCAGGCTACGTCACGTGCTACGTCACTTCCGGGTTACGGCTGGTGGTTTGGTTGGAGCGCACGCCAAACACCTAGGCAGCACACGTTGGCCTCACAGACAAGCCAGTGCTGACACACGCTGGCTACCTGAAGCCTGTAGCGCTGCCCGCTGTTGACCACGGATCTTCCCCCTTTTTTTGGTTTTGTTTTTTACTTTTTGCTTTTTATATCTGTTATTTTACTATGAACATTTTAAATATGATTTTTTACCCTTACCTGTACACTCCATTATTGGAGTAGTGTGGTCATTGGTATTGTCTGTATTGCTGCAGTAGCCAGCCCCACAGCAGGTTATATATATATATATTATATTTTTATCAACCAATAAACTACCACATTTTTTTGCTACACCATGTGGTCCCATACTTTATCACACCATTGGAGCTCTTGGATTTTTCTTTTGAGGAAACAAGGAAGCAGAGTCCTGGGAACATTGGGAGCCTGACATCTCTCTGGAGGAAGGATAGGAGCGGAGCAACGGATATAGGACCCCACAATACATGCACGCCACCCCAAGAGGGGACCTCTATCTGGTGAGTGGGGAACCCTGAGGGGAGCACCGGGATCACGCCGCAGTGTGTTGTAGGAGCACCCCTATACCACATCTATACTCTGCTATCGGACTCCAATTGCATTACCAGGATTCCTTTATTTTCTATGCTTTAATGGTTTAATGGACATGTATGGACTATATATGTGATATCTACAGGTTGCTATATACCATCAGTTTTTTCTTCACATTCTAGGGTCACGGACAATACTGAGCATATTTGCCTGGCTTGATCACAGGCTGGATTGTTGATACTGGGATTTGTGCATTTGCTACACATTTTACTGTGATATCTATATTATTGATGGTTTTTGGTACATACTCATTTACAACCTGACATACCTTTCATCTGCATATATTGGTACAAGATACCTGTCTCACATCATTGTTCCCCCTATAGGTATCCACTTATACTTTGGAATTTTACATCTGGTATTTTTGCTACATAGAGACGGCACCCCTCGTTTCAACCCAGGTGCACTCTGGCACCTTGAGGCGTCTCATTGTCTAGTAGCATACCCTCTATATATCTCTGCTGGCGTCTAGCATTAGGGATTACCCACAGAGCACTTTAAGTGTAGCTGACAGCCTCAGAGCGGTTGCTCTCAAGTCCTTGTGGAACTCTGGGACTCTCACCAGCGTAGTTCCCATTTAGCCCAACTGGGACCACTGGGCCACTCCACAGTTGACCCCGGTCTGGGTGGACCACCTTTAGGTCCACACAGACACAGGCACACACTTAGGCAGCGCCACCATTCCTATTCACCCATACATATTTATCCTGTCCCCGAGGGGATAGTCTTTTTAGGAAGGCAGCAGCCTTAGACCTCTGATATCCCAGCGCAGGTTTCTTTATAAACTTTGCACTCTAGACTTTGCAATATTTGCCCACTCTTCTTTGCAGAACTCCTCAAGTTCAGTAAAATTTGATGGTGACTGTTTGTACACTGCAGTCTTCAAGTCATTTTACAGATTTTGGGCTCTGACGGTTTTTCCTCAAGAATTTGATGGTATTTTGCCCCATCCATGTTTCTTCTATTCTGACAAATGCTTCAGTCCCTGCTGCAGAGAACACCCCCATCATAGGATATTACCACGTCCATGCTTTACTGTAGGAATGGTGTTGTTTGGATGGTGAGCTGTATTGGATTTCCGCCAGACATGTTGTTTGGTGTTAAGGCCATATAATTAAATTTTAGTCTCATCTGAATGAATGTTCTATGTTGCACTAGTAAATACAGCTGGATAAAAAAAAAAATATGTGTGTTTTCATTTCAGGCTGCAAAGCAACAACATGCGATTATTTTAAGGGGGGGGGATTATTTTCTTTACCCACTGTACATGCTCTGTGCAACAATATTGCGCAGAGCTGGTCTCTCACACCTTCCTTGGTGTTCCACACTAGCTCTCTCCTTTCCCTATCCCTGCAAGTGCCCCCATAGCAAGCCATTTGCTATGGGCACACCTGCAGTGTGCATCCAAATATGTACACATCATGGTTCAGCCACACACCCTGCTCCCTCCTCACAGGATTTGAGTGACAGCAGCAGGAGCCTGTGACTCTCGCTGCTCTCAGTGAAGCCTTTGAATCCAGGAAGAGAGGAGAGCAGTGCTGCCAATGGAGACAGTGCTGAATCCTAAAGAGGTACCCGGTATGTGTTTGGTGGGGGGAATGGGGGGAAGGTGTAGGGGGAAGAGCCTTTTGAACCACTTTAATTGGGAAAGCATTTAGCCCCAAATTAACGGTTTTCAAAATCAGCACTCACCTCTTTTTCTCTCTATCTAAAAGCGATCTCTAGTTATTAACTTTGTGATACAGGATGATCCTATTTTAAACAGGATGGGTGGCAACCCTTAGGGCACTTTTAAGTCAAAGAATTGTTAAAGTTGTGCTAAAGTAATCACCGTATATCTAAGAGTAAACAGTAATAAAGTGTTTGCTAGTAAATTGTAAGTTTGTTAAAGGTCTGTATTTGCTGGATTATGAGGAAAGTACACCATACTAATAAAATATGCTCTGCTATAACACACCACCTTTGTAGTAACCTCTCTATGTACAGAATCTTAAGCGGTTTATATCACCATTGAGCAGGAAAGCAGGATATCGCTGCAAAAGGCAACCAGTGTTTCATGGCAAAGTTGCCTCTTCTTTGATAACTTTACGCTTCCTAAAGAGAACCAGACACTACTTGGCCTTTCTTCACCTTGCTGTAGTCATATTAGTAATTATTGAATGCTCATTGGCTGCCTTGGCTTACTGCAATTCCGACATTGTTCTCTCTATTGGTAAAAATGACTGCGTAACGAAAAACACCTTACTATTACTCTGTATTACCTGTTCCTGCATATTTAATCTGTCACATTAACAAAATGAAGGAAGGTGTCCTATAAATTAAATATTATATTTTCGTGTCGGCTTGCTTTCATAATAACTAATTTAAATACAAGTCTCCTTGTTTTCAGTTTGCAGCTACAGTCAGGGCCGGACTTACCATTGGCCTTGACTGGGCTCAAGCCCAGGGGCCCCACCCAATAGGGGGCCCCCTTTTAAAAAAAAAAAAAAAAAAAAAATTTTTTTTTTTTTTTTTTTTTTTTTTTTTAGGGGTCCGGAGGTCCCCAGGGGCCCGGAGGCCCCCAGGGCCCCGGACGGCAACCCCCCTTTTTTTTATTTATTTTTTGTAAAAAAATGTTTTTTTTTATATATTTTTTATTTTTATATATATAATATTATATATATATATATATATATATATATATATATATATATATATATATATATATATATATATATTTTATTATTATTATTAAAGGGCCCAGGGGTCTCCAGGGCCCCGGATGGCAACCCCCCTTTTTTTTATTTATTTTTTGTAAAAAAATGTTTTTTTTATATATTTTTTATTTTTATATATATATAATATATATATATGTATATATGTATGTATATATATATATATATATATATATATATATATATATATATATATATATATATATATATATATATATATATATATATATTATTATTATTATTAAAGGGCCCAAGGGTCTCCAGGGCCCCCGGATGGCAACCCACCTTTTTTATTTTTTTATAAAAAAAATTACATTTTTTTTTATATATATATATATATTTTTTTTTATTAAAGGGCTCAGAGGTCCCCAGGGCCCCATGTGGCAACCCCCCCTTTTTTATTTTTTTTATAAATGTTTATTTTTTTATTTTTGTTTATTTTTTTATTTTTTATTAAAAGGCCCAGAGGTTCCCAGGGGCCCAGAGGTCCCCAGGGCCCCCGGGTTTGGCAACCTCCCTTTTTTTATGTATTTTTTATAAATGTTTTTTTTTTTATTATTATTAAAGGGCCCAGAGGTTTATTTTTTCTTTTTATTAAAAGGCCCAGAGGTCCCCAGGGCCCCGGATGGCTACATATATTTATATATATTTGTTTTCTTCTTTATTTCTTCTTTTTTTTGTAAAGGCCCCCCCGCTTCTCAATTTGCGGCAGCCCCCACGCTTCTCAATTTCAGGCGGCAGCACCCCCACCCCCCCTAGGTTCTCTGCTTCAGGGGGCCCATGCCTTAAGCTGTGCAAGGGGCCCCAAAATTCCAGATGGCGGCCCTGCGCATACCTCCCAACACGCACGGATTCTGTGGGACTTTCCCGCACAGACAGCTTCTTCCCGCAGTCCCGCAAAAGGGTTAATTTTCCCGCACTGCAAGAGGAGGCAGCACGGAAGCAGGAGGAACCGGAGTGGTGTGTGGAGGACTGTGGCTGCTGAAGGGAAGATAGCCGAGAGCCGGGCTAATGACAGTCTGTGGCCCCGGCTGTTGGCACAGGTGAGAGGCACCCCCCCCCTCAACAACTGCAAAATCCCCCCCCGCTCAACAACTTTAATGCGCTCCCCCCGCTCAACAACTTCAATTCGCCCCCCCCCCCGCTCAACAACTTCGATCCCCCCCAATTCTCGGCTCCAGGGGGCCCCTTCAACACTCAAGCCCAGGGGCCCCCACCACCCTAAGTCCTGCCCTGGCTACAGTACCAGACATTATTTTTAGAAGATGTATTTCCTTCCCTTAACATTACAGCCCAGAATCATTAGTTACTGCTTCCACCAGACAGCAGTCTGAGCCATTTCTGCTGTTATCACTTGTCAGCTTCTGAATTTCTGAAACAGTAGATGTCTGTGGTTCCCCTGGTGACATGAATAATGCAATTTGATTTGACGCATTACAGCCCAAAATGACACTGCCAGCTCAGAAAATTGTCTTCTTTTGAAAATGGCTATAAGCATATTTCCCAGTTGGATTTTTCTGAAAATTCTGCAGGGACAAAAAAGCCGGTCGTTTCCGAGAATGAGGCAATAGAAAATCTATAATGTTTGAAACTGCCAATAAGCCTTTTAGGGAAATGCACAATGTTTAGAAGTTTCTTTTATCCTGAATATTCAGTTTGCAGCTGTGAAATCCACCCATAAAGCCAGGGAAAATCATGATCTTCCTGAATGCCAATGAAGTTGACTTTATTTAGTTATAGGTCACTGTATATTGAATGCTAATATTGTCATAATTAAAGATGAGCATCCATTATACGATCCTCCGAGGCTCAGTTATGTAAATCCAATGTGTAGTTGTGTAAAAGTTCCTGAAGACTAAAGATGTCCTTTCATTTGTATGCAATTAACGGTTTGTATGCAATCTGAATACAAAGCAAATAAGTACCCCTTAACAGGCCTATGTCGACTGACTTTGGTTCACTATTGATGGGTTTTGCATTCCCATACAAGTCTATGAAAATGCAAAACCTGCTCGAAGCAAGTCAGGTACAGGTCAGAAGGTGGTGAAATGCAGCTTTCAAATTCTGAATAATATCAGAAGCATGTCAAGCTGAGGCTCTTAACAAAAGCCCAAAACCAACACAGGCCCTAAATCTAGCCTTGAATAGATATTAGTGAACAGTTAGACATACGTGCAAGACCTGCTCATCCCATGTTCAGCATATTGCCAGAAATTACATTTAGCTTTCTGTGGGATACTGGGAAAATGAAGGGTCCCAAATCTCACAAGAATGCGTTCCTGACATTTCCAGTGGTGTCAAATTATTGTATCTGCCCACTGTCTGTCTCTTTAGAGTAGGCGGTGGTTGGAGAGCCACAATGCACAGCAAGAAGACATGTTTAAACACATTTTTAGCATTGCCACTAACCCTAATGGTGAATATTATACATGGATATAATGGTGAATATTATACTGTATATGGCATAGATAAAATTACGAATAATATACGTGGATATAATGGTGAACAGAGATGGGCCAAACACCCCCCTGGTTTGGTTCATGCCAGAAGTTTGGACCCGAACTGGGAACCCCATTAACCACTTCCATACCGGGCCAATTCTGGCATTCCTCTCCTACATGTAAAAATCATATTTTGTTTGCTAGAAAATTACTCATAACTCCTAAACATTATATATATTTTTTTTAGTAGAGACCATAGGCAAAAAAAATGGCGGTCTTTGCAAATTTTTATGTTGCACAGTATTTGTGCAGCAATTATTTAAACACATTTTTTTGGGGAAAGAAAAAAACACTTTCATAAATTGGGAAAAAAAAAAAACACAATATTTACCCTAATATTTGTGTATAATGTGAAAGATATTATGCAGAGTAAACAGATACCTAACATATCACTCTTTAAAATTGCGCACACTCATGGAATGGTGCCAAACTTCGGTACCTAAAAGTCTCCATAGGGTACTTTTTAAACATTTTTACAGGCTACCAGTTTAAAGTTATAAAGGAGGTCTAGGACTATAATTATTGCTCTTGCTGTAATGTTTGTTGCGATACCCCACATGTTTGGTATGAACACTGTTTTCATATGCGTGTGCGACCTACGTACACGTTTGCTTCTCCGTCCTAGCACAAGGGGACGGGGGCGCTTTAGAAAAAAAAATGTTTATTTAAAAAAAAAAAAAAAATTCTCTTCATTTTTTGATCACTTTTATTATTCCTATTACAAGGAATGTAAACTAAAAAAAAAGAAATAGAAGGCACATGGTCTGATGCATAGTAAAACTAACTTTTTTTTAAAAACATTTTTTAAAGGATATATGCATCAGGCCACACTCCTATTTTTTTTTCTGCTTAGCATTTTGGACTTCCCCCAGTTGGCTGAGGCAGCAGGGTGTGCATGTTCAATAACACAATACCATCCCGGAAATACTGCTGCCTTTTTTCTTAGGCCCTCCCCACAAGTGCAGGAGAGATTTGTATCTGTCTACTAAGCAATGTAAACATCCACTGTAATATAAATAGGGCATGACAGGTTCTCTTTATGTCCCCAGATCCTCTATGTTCCCAGATATCTCCTCTTATCTAGAAAGCCTGAGATCGAGAAAAAAATTGCTCTCAGGATTTTCTGGCTTCCTGATCTCACAGACGAGCCGTGAGAAGCATCGGGGGGGCGGCTGGAGGGGGGGGAGTGTCCCCTCCCACTGCCTGTAAAAGCAATTAATCGGCTAAATAATTGCTATGATTGGTTTCACTTTGTAGGGAATCTCCGGATAAAAAAAAAAGATATCTGAATGATGCCTGCAGCTTTAGATATCCCACTCAAAGTCCAGGACATCTTATGATGGCCTATGGGCAGGAAGTGGTTCTATGGGACCAAAACGTCAAAAATCAAAAGTTTTGAAGGCTTCGATGCAAGTTATTGGCCATAAAAAGGGTATGGGAACCTGAGTACTGCCCTGGGAGACATGTACCAATGCAAACATTTTTGCATATTGTTTTTAAAGGAGTATGGCTTTTAATAATGCTTAAAGTGAAAACATTAAAAATGAAAAACTAATTTAAATATAGTGCCTGGGGGTCTCTTTAGTCTTCCTGTAAAATGGGGCATCTGTGCCATGTATAGAACCTGCTGCAGCAAAACTGACATTTATAAAGAAAAAAATGACATTTAAATTGATTTTCCCTGCAAGCTTTCTTTATTTAGTAAACAATGGTTTGGGGGCCACACTTTAGTGGATAATTTCTGGTGTCTCTTTGGCAGACTTTAAATGGAAATAAAGTTTTGCACCACAGTGAGCAAGCCTTATGTAAAGAAGCCAAATTATAGTACCCTCAGGCCAAGATTAACAATTCATTTTTTTAGATCGTCTGGTGTCTCTTTTGCAGACTTTGAATAGAAGTAACAGGTGTAGAACAATTGGGCTTTGGGTGTTGGTGCCTTCAGACTGTAACTCTATAGAGATACTCTTGATGAAAGCAAGAATTGCCCTTGCTGTAAAAAAAAAATATTTGATACCCCTTTCACACAGTTGCCGAAAAATTGGTCTTTGGGTGTTGGTGGTGCCTTTACCCCATTACCTTCTAGAGGCAGAATAAGCCACCCTGACAGCTGCGGTGGATTGTGCACTAGTGTCAGCTTGGGTGACGGAGGATGAGCATGGTTTAATAAGCCAGTCCACCACCTTCTCTGCATGCTGTGGCTGGATAGCATGGGCAACATCACTAAACAGAGGCAAATGTGCCCTGCCTAAGGATGGACCACATCCAGATTTTGCCTGTGGTCACAGAGACTGCTGGTCCCCTCAAAGTGGCATATGGGAACGTCTTCCTCTCCTTGTTGGCCTCCCAGACATGATGGAGGGGCTTATTACCCAAATTTAATAGAAACTGGGAAATGTGTGATTGGAAACACTTGAATGAAAAGTGGTGCTTGGTGCACTTTAAATTGAGAACTGACGCTGACAGAAATGTAAACACCATAAAAAATAAAATAAAAACGGGGAACACTAGCATCAGTGAGAAAAACTGCAACTGACAAATTTAAAAAAAGGACATGCAGGGGACAGAAAGCAAAAACAAAAATACACACAGCAACCAAAAAAATAAAAAGTGCACTGTACACAGCCCTAAATGTTATGTAATGATGTGTTAAACACTGCACTACACTAAAGCACTATACTGACACTACACTATACTGACACACTATACTCACATTATATTAACACTACACTAACACACTACAGTCACAATAAGTTAACAAACTAACTCACTAGTAACAAACTGAGCCCTGCTCTATCTATCTCCACAAAAGTTTCCCGTGGGAAGGAACCTTTTATAGTGTGGTGTGGGACTATGAGTACTGAGCCGTGATTGGACAAAGTCATCATCACTTTGTCCAATCAGGGCTCTGACAGTGCTTTGTGCCCTAATTTTCAAAGCCTTGCCTATCCAATTAGGGCCCTAGAATGCTCTGTGCAGCACGCAGTGCATTGTTGGGCAATCGGCAGCGAACATCCTGCCGAGCACCCTACATATTCGGGTGTTCGCCAGACGGGCGAACAGGTGATATTTGGACCAAACTTTTGCTCAGCCTGAACTGTTCTCCCAATAATAATGGTGAATATTATATGTGTTTTGCCTTGAACTTATGAATGTGTTTTACTAAGCATTATTAAATTAAACAGATTATTAGATGGTGACATGCCCCTTCAAAAACTTACAGTAATTTTAGTAATCATTTAGAATGAACTCAGTGTACTGTATGTACTTTAGTTCCCCATATATTTAACAGGGCATATTGCAAGCTGTGAGCTAGATATTGTTTTACGACTAAATAGCTTTGATGGTGGATATGTAAGAAGCAGTGGGCCTATAATAATTCTGCTATTAGCTGCAGTAATTATACCCTGGGCAACCCTTAATTAATTTCTGTTTTTCCAGAAATTAACAGCTACACATATAAAATATCTATATGTAGGTTTTCCTTGTAAGTAGACAACTTTTAAATTTGAATACCAGGCAGACGGTTAAACTACATATACAAGAGAATTTGTACATAGTAAAGGATTTGAATTTCTGTCCATTCAATCCCGAGATTTGCACTGCTGTGCCCCACAGCACAGCACGGTCTAGCAGTGAAAGGGACCTTATTTTTTTCTTCTACAGTTTAATTTTCATTTACAGGTCCCTTTCCCACTTCTACCCTGTGGCTGAACAGTGAAAGGAGAAATATTAGAATGATGAGTTCACCTCTCTGTCACTGGGCTCTTTCCTATTATCCTGCTTCTTGCACTGGAGCACACAACTGATTTGCTGCTTGTGCTGCTTCTCCCTCACTGTCTTTGAGCTTTTCAGTATGCAGACTGCAAGAGGTTGATACCAGGCCAGATTCGGGTACTTACACTGCTTGCATTTACAAATACATTGAATATTATATTATTGATTACAAAATTGTATCATTCTGTGTCTTTTATATCTAGCTAGTTGTAGCACCCTCTAGTGTGCTAGAAGGATAGTGCATGTTTAGTGAGAGTAGGTAAATTTCCAGGCTTGGCTGGCAGCTAAGCCTGGGTGTGTTTTTGATCTGAGTTGGGAGTGACTTAGAGCAGAGCTGGGTGACTTGCAGGCAGCATCATCAAGACTTCCCACTTTCTTTCCAAAATGTTCTAGTCTTTTCTGGAAGGGAAGAAGGAGAGGGTAGGTGGAGCTCTCTGGGGTGTTCCTTGGATCCCTGACCAATACTCAACCTGGATTGGCAGGGTCAGCCCAGCTATGGAGGAGTTGTTCAGTGGAAGCTGGAGATGGAGTTCTAGGCTGTCAGGGCCTTTGAAGGAGCTCCCCAGTCTGGGGGGGGGGGGGGCGGGGAGTGACCTTGGGCCTGGGGCTCGGGTGTGGACAGAAACCTTCTCATGACAAACAGAGGTGTCCTGGACAGGTGGCACAGGAGCAAGAGAGGACAGCCAGAGAGCACTGCCAGGAAAAGTCTTCAAGAGATGAACAATAGGTTGCAGCCAAGAGGGTTGGTGAGTGACACACAGTTGGGAGAGGACTGGGGATGCACACCTGAGGACTGGGATGATTTCAGTCTGAGATGGGTGCAGAGCCAGTAGGATGGACTGTGGTGTTATGGGCAGTAAAGAGAGGAAGCTGCAGCCAGGAGGGCTGGCAGGGCCTGAAGATGTGGTACTGAGCTCAGTAGCCACATGGACTGCTATCACCAAGGACTACCATATTTTTGCTACACTATAGGGGCCGCAGTCTTTGCCTGCAAAGCGCATTTGCTAAGGCCTGGCTGTCTATCTGTGCCGGCTGATCTGGGAAGTGAAAGCAAGTGATGTACTTGAGGTGTTGAGGAGAGATATTCTAAGTGCAGCACTTCCCTGAAAGTGGTACAGGGAGAGCAGTGCCCAGTGAAGCATGGTTTGACAGGTTCTGAGATGAGCTAGTCACCGTGAGGTAGCAGGAATAGACTAGATGAACTGTAAAGCTGGTGTGCTTGCGGAGTACCAGGTAAGCTTGACAGAGTAGCAACCGGAGACAGAAACGAGAGCCAGTCCGGGGGTCATGCATAGTAAGATCAGTTCAGATGATGATATTGGATAGCCGGGGTTATACACAGGAAGATGGATGTGTAGCAGAGTCAATAAGCCAAGCCAAGGTCAGAAATCAAGAGATCAGGCTCACAGGTCAGAGCAAGCCAGGTCAATAACAGAAGTTCAATCAGGATATACAGGAACACTGGATTAAGGAGAAGCTGAAGATAATCCAGCAATGAGCAGCTCCAGCAGTAGGCTTAAATAGACCAGGAAGTAAGTCATGTGATCTGTTTAGGTTACAATGAGGACATACCGCCCACATTAGTCACACTGTGAACAATGGCGGCCATGATTGTCTTGAACGGAATTGCCAGTCCTTTTTCGGCCATTTCCCTGACAGTGCCCCCCCCCCCAAATGGGGCAACCTTTAGGATGCCTAAACTTGCCCATTTTTCAGGCTGTCTGTCCCGTAACTCCTGTAGTAGTCTAGAGGCATACATGTTACCCACTGGTTCCCAAGAGTTCTCCTCTGCCTCTTAGAGAGGAAGCCTCTGATTTTGTGCATTGGATGGAGGCATGCTCAATTGATGCTCTTAAATCATGTTGAAGTAACACAAAGTTCTGGCGTGGCAGAATTGTGTTAGGTATTGTTAACTTTGGGGTGTCGGGAAACATCCGTTATAGAGCATTGGCTTTTCTATTCTTTGACCCTGGCCGATAGGTAATGTGGAAATTGAATCTGGACATTTGGCTGTTTGAAGATATTCCAGATTTTTATGGTCAGTGAAAATCATAATGAGGTGTGCGGCTCCTGATTTATTAGTGTGATTCACACTTAAAGGGGCAGCTGTTACACGTATTTACATAGGGTTGGCGCCTTTTATATTTTGAAATAATTTGATACTTGGATTTAGTGGATATTTTGCTGTACACTAAACACAAGCTAACTATTGGCTATTCCATAACATTTATACAAGTGTACCTGAGGGGTTGTTGCTTTCACTATTCATTTCATCCTGTACGGAGGCTGACTGCAGTACTATTTAATATTATTACTAGACTAGGAAATAGATGTATATAGTGGCTACTATAAGTGATTGCTAGAAACACAAACTGCCAGTCTTTTTTTATAAAGGGACCATATCTTTTGTTCTTGTAAGACAAATACCCTCAAATCCAGATGCCATTGTAAGAAAAACAAACAGGAAGCATCTTTTTATTCCAGTCTGAAATCTCATATTTGTATAAACTGCTCAAGTGTGTTTCATTGCCAGCAGACATGTTATCTGGCTTAATAGTTGCCTGAGAAAAATGTAGCAGCATGGTGTGTAACCAGGACGATTCTGTTTATGAAATGCTTGCAGTGTTTTGTGTTATTATTTGTTCTGATTGCCTCGGGCTCCATAATAACAAGGGCCTTTATAAATTCTGAACAGCAGAGAAGACATATGGACAATAAATAATGCAAAACTGTCTATTTTTTTTATTTATTTTTTTGCTGCATTTTTACTTATATACCTTCTCTGCGGCAGATGCTAGAAACAAGATTACGGTGCCATTTCTATTAAATAAATGTTAGATACCTGCCTTCTGCTCCCTGAGATCATGAATAATAATAATGCATCATATTTATCTTTCTGTTAAGTTTCTGTCAAAGCCTTTGGAGAGAAGATCTTGTTAAAATAGCACTAAGCCTTTAAATGCAGATTAGGCCAATGTAATGTATCTCTTAAAAAGAACCATTCACTTTAGGGCATCTTTAATGAGTCTCTACTCTTTAATTCTTATAATAGGGCAGCTTTACCTCTCAAGGATTTTTTTTTATGTTGCTTGTTAGAGCACAATTGTCAGGCTGTGTGTAAGACTGTAAGGTCATCCTTCCTCATGCCTGAGCTTAGGGCTGACTACAGACACACAAAAAAACTATCTAATAATTGTTTAGTTTTTCACCTGGTTTTCCTTAGTCCCTGGCGGTAATCCCGAGTGTGGCTCGTGGTTAAATTTTGGTACCATTATTGGTAACTCCGAGCCACACTTGGGATTGCATCTTGGGATCCTGGTCCAGGTTACTTACCTTGTCCCCAGGATCCTGCGATGTCCCCCCGCTCTGTCTGCGGGCTGCGTCCTCCGCCTGGTGCTCTGTATGCTGGGCTCCGTTCCCTGCGAGTTTCGCGACGCATGGGAGCAGAGCTCGATGGCAAATTCAAAAAGTACAAAAAACATAACGCATACAATACACTCTAATCTTACAGATTACATTACTGTATCAAATCATTTCACCTTACCTTTGTCCCTAATGCTTTGTCCAGTGCCTTGCATGCAGTTTTATATTATATATACTGTTGTTTCTGCCTGGAAACTTGGAAATGTCCATGGCAACCAAAAAGTGTCCTTTTTATGTCAAAAATGGTTTTAGACCAGCTAGAAAACAGTGATCGTAAATTGGAACACTTGCAGAATTCAGCGATTGTTAATCGTGGGGAAATGTATTTTATTATTATATTATTTTTTTATAATTATTGTTTTTACTATATTATAATTTAAGATTTTGTGTTTCAAACGTTATCATACCTGGGATGTCTACTAGACTCTTGTTTGGACAGATTTAAGTGTGATTACAGGCCTACAATATAAAACTCCAATATAAAACTCCAAATTTCTATGCAAAACAATGTACCGCTTTGAGAAAATCTGACATAATCATACCACAAGGGAGGCTACGTTAGCTTGTGATTTCTTACTTTCGCTATTATATGTCACTGGTATCACTGGTCATACATAGTATGAGACTTTCCAAACAAAATTAGTTATGAATGTATATATTTCCTTCAGCCAATCCAGTAGGGTGGTTATGCCACTGGTGCATGCTGGGGGAGAATATAAACATTTGGCACGGGCTGAGGCCTGAGAAGGTGCTGCTTGATGGAGTTTTACTTTGTCTGTGTTTGGGCTTAACATGTTCTATAGTGGTCCTGAAGATGTCTATCCTGATCTGGAGGAAGCTGTACCAATTAAGGAGCAGACCTAGGATAGGCCCCTTTGCAGGAATGAGCCAGGAATAAAGCTGGTTTCTCAGAAGGGCTAGGTGGCTCGCTTCAAGCATGCGCTGAAATTTGTAAACGTGCTTAGTGTTGCTTGGTCAGCTTAAAGGTTCTGATGCTGTGAAGCTGGACATTGATCTGGATCGGCAGAGTCTGTATGTAATCTGCTATGGTATTTCAGACCCCTAACCCTCACCCCCTTAACTGTTCTGCGAAAAAAGTTAAAAAGACAAAAGTGACTGACGCCCTATATCCTTTCTTGGTCCCCCCCATTTTAGCCATGGACTCCTGAAATGCTAGCCTACCCCTGCCTCTGGAGGAGCTATCCTGCCTTTTGCGGTGTCAGATGGGTGCTACAATTACATGAAAGAAGATGAAAGGTTCTGTTAATTGACAGTTTTACCTGGAAAATTTGTGTTCGATTAGCGCATGCAACCAATTTATCACATGATATTCACAGTAAACCTCTACCATGTTTAGGTGCCATTAAAATGAATGGCAGCCAAACATGCATTTTGCCATTACAGTGCTATTTGAGATCACTGTCCGAATTGCAGTGATTCTGCCCGAGGACAAATTACACACCAAACATGACTTATGATCACCACATATGCTTTTTAACTACATTGTTTGATAGCCCCAGCTTTTGGGGCAGTACTGGGCTCCTACTTGTTCCATTAGTGAATTAACAAATATTTTAATATTATTCAAGATTACTTTTCCAACAAAGGCATATATACCCTATAATTTCTCAGAAATCAATGCCAACTTCCTTAACCACTTAAGGACCGCCTCCTGCACATATATGTCGGCAGAATGGCACGGCTGGGCACAAGCACGTACTTGTATGTCCTCTTTAAGTGCCCACCCGTGGGTCACACGCGTGCACCCGTGGGTCACACGCGAGCTGAAGAACGGGCAGAGGTGTGTGTAAACACACCTTCCCAGTTCTTCAAAGTGGCGCTGTCAATGATCGTCTGTTCCCTGATATAGGGAAAGGCGATCAATGACGTCACACATCCAGCCCCGCCCCCCTACAGTTAGAAACACATATGAGGTCACACTTAACCCCTTCAGCGCCCCCTTGTGGTTAACTCCTAAACTGCAATTGTCATTTTCACAGTAAACAATGCATTTTTATAGCATATTTTCCTGTGAAAATGACAAAGGTCCCAAAGATGTGTCAACAATGTCCGATGTGTCCGCCATAATGCCGCAGTCACGATAAAAATCGCTGATTGCCGCCATTATTAGTAAAAAAAAAATATTAATAAAAATGCAATAAAACTATCCCCTATTTTGTAAACGCTATAAACTTTGCGCAAACCAATCGATAAACGCTTATTGCGATTTTTATTTTATTTTTTTGTCAAAAACATGTACAAGAATACGTATCGGCCTAAACTGAGAAAAAAAAAAGTTTTTTACATCTTTTTTGGTGGTATTTATTATAGCAAAAAGTAAAAAAGTATTGATTTTCTTTCAAAATTGTCACTCTATTTTTGTTTATAGTGCAAAAAATCGCAGAGGTGATCAAATACCACCAAAAGAAAGCTCTATTTGTAGGGAAAAAAGGACACCAATTTTGTTTGGGAGCCACCTTGCACGACTGCGCAATTGTCAGTTAAAGCGAGGCAGTGCCAAATCGCAAAAACTGCCCAGGTCCTTTACCTGCGTAATGGTCCGGGTCTTAAATGGTTAAGCAGAGTTATTCAGGTTTATACAAGTTCAATCATTTCTGCAGCAGCAGCTTTCATCACCCATGCAGATTTCATTGGAAATATTATTTAAAAATATACTGGTTATAGCACCACCCTATACATTCTATTACATTTCAGAAGTTGTCCTATTTGACTGTTGTCGAAAAGAGTCTCAGCAAAACTTTTGAACTATTGGAATGACATGAAATAGCTGTGAATTCCCCAGAAGTTTCTGTTAACACAACGTTGATAGAGGAAAATGTAAAGCTTATGCCTCTGTGGTACCTAGTCTCTACTAAAATGGCTAAATTTGCTCCTCAGAGGTTGAATTTGCTGGCAATTTAAACTTTCCTCCTTGCAATATTTACTGAGAACTAAACATTGACTTGTAACAAAAGTCTTTAAGGTGTAATTTCTTCCTTCATACATGTAAAAACAAGCAAAAGAGTACTTGGCAGTTATTAAAAATCTTAAAAAAACTTACCTCCACTGTGCAGTTTGTTTTGCACAGAGTGGCCCCGAACACCGACTTCTGGGGTTTCTCTTCGGCTCTCGCGGATCCACCTCACATCAAATAACCCCCTGGGAGAAGCGCTGGGGGGGTTTCCTTGCGGGCTCACTCCCGAGTCATTCACTCGGCGTCCATAGCCGCCGAATGTATGACTCGGCCTCGCCTCCCTGACACCCGCGTAATTGGATTGGCAGCTGCGGGATCCAATCGATGCGCTCAAGAGCCGGGACCCCGTGGAGCGAGGGACAGCGTGTCCCCACTGACTTAATTCCAGGGCTCAGGTAAGTAAAACTGTGGGCTGGGGGGCTGGTGACTGCCAGGTGTTTTTCACCTCAATGCATAGGATGCTTTAAGGTGAAAAAACATGAGGGTTTACAACCCCTTTAAGCCAAATGTGCATTCAAAATGGCACAGCTAAAGTCTAAGGGGCAGATCCACAGAGATCTGCACCCGCGCAGCGTATCAGAGATACGCTACGCCGCCGTACCTTACCTGGCTTTAGTTCGAATCCTTAAAGATTTTGCGCCGTAAGTTACGGCGGCGTAGTCTATCTCTATCCAGAGATAGACTACGCCGCCGTAACTTACGGCGCAAAATCTTTAAGGATTCGAACTAAAGCCAGGTAAGGTACGGCGGCGTAGCGTATCTCTGATACACTGCGCGGGTGCAGATCTCTGTGGATCTGCCCCTTAGACTTTAGCTGTGCCATTTTGAATGCACATTTGGCTTAAAGGGGTTGTAAACCCTCATGTTTTTTCACCTTAAAGCATCCTATGCATTGAGGTGAAAAACACCTGGCAGTCACCAGCCCCCCAGCCCACAGTTTTACTTACCTGAGCCCTGGAATTAAGTCAGTGGGGACACGCTGTCCCTCGCTCCACGGGGTCCCGGCTCTTGAGCGCATCGATTGGATCCCGCAGCTGCCAATCCAATTACGCGGGTGTCAGGGAGGCGAGGCCGAGTCATACATTCGGCGGAGCGTAATTCAAATCGGCGATTAGGGGGCGTGTTTCATTTAAATGAAGCGCGTCCCCGCGCTGAATGAACTGCGCATGTGGCGTCCCTAAATTTCCCGCCGTGCATTGCGCTAAATGACGTCGCAAGGACGTAATTTTTTTTAACATAGACATGAATTACGTCCATCCCGATTCACGGACGACTTACGCAAAAATAAAAAATAAATTCAAATGGAACGCGGGAACGACGGCCATACTTAACATGGCAAGTCTAACTATATGCCGCAAAACAGCAGCTTTAACTATACGCCGGAAAAAGCCGACGTAAGAGAATGCGACGGCCGCGCGTACATTCGTGGATCGTCGGAAATAGCTAATTTGCATACTCAACGCGAAAAACGACGAGAACTCCACCCAGCGGACGCCGAAGTATTGCATCTAAGATCCAAAGGCGTACGAAGCCATACGCCTGTCGGATCTAACCCAGATGCCGTTGTATCTTGGTTTGAGGATTCAGACCAAAGATACGACGTGGGAAATTTGAAAGTACGCCGGCGTATCAGTAGATACGCCGGCGTACTCTCTTTGTGGATCTGCCCCTATGTATAGTAAATTTTTTCCCCAGGTAAATTAGTTAAAGGGGTTGTAAAGGTACAATTTTTTTTCCTAAATGGCTTCCTTTACCTTAGTGCAGTCCTCCTTCACTTACCTCATCGTTCGATTTTGCTTTTAAATGTCCTTATTTCTTCTGAGAATTCCTCACTTCCTGTTCTTCTGTCTGTAACTCCACACAGTAATGCAAGGCTTTCTCCCTGGTGTGGAGTGTCCTGCTCGCCCCCTCCCTTGGACTACAGGAGAGTCAGGACGCCCACTAGCACACAACTCCTTTATCTGCAATGTAGAGAGTGAATACAGTGAGTGATGAGCGCAAAAATAATCAATGAATGGTGCACTTAATATATAATAAATAAAACGTCCAATGTGAAAAAGCATATAAAATCCTCTAATGCCAGAGGAAATTAATGCATGAATGTGATAGAGTTCATCTGTGCCAATCACTCAAGTAGTGAATGGAAATAAACTGTCCCAAATAGTGAAGATGTGTCCGAATGGTGAAGATGTGTCCATATGCAAATAATGAAGCAATCCTTATATGCAGCTGAGTTCACAGAGCGCTTACCTCCATATCATGGGAAAACAGCGTTGGATACCATCAGATGGGGTATGTCCCAGAGACTGACGCCTCCCCGACTTCCTCCCCGCTGGATATGGAGAGAGTGTCCTGATTCTCCTGTAGTCCGCATGTGGTTCCAGTGCGTTTTTTAAAAGAAGTCCCGTGCGGTTTTGTTCAGGTGCGAGTTAGGTCCAAATTTTTACTTGAAAATGCACTTGAACTGGACTGAAACCGGTAACCGAGCCTCACACTATAGTGGTGTATCTGCTAGGACAGAAGTAAGTGAGAGGCATGCCTGGCAGTTGATCTCACCAGTAGACTTTTTCAAGTTTTTTATTCATGTATATACATGTTATTAAAAGATGTACGAAAAAAGATAAAATGCAGTGCACTCTTTTTTTGAAAGTCACAAACTTGCTGTTCTACATGTTTCATCTAATTAGGCTTCTTCAGAAATGCGTAATGACTTTTATCTAAAATATAAACAATTTGTAAGTATACAACTTTAACACCAAAATTATAAATAACATTTCATGGCAAATATCTGAATCACCTAAAACTCAGGGGTACTAGAAAACAAAAATCTAATTTAAAGATGTGGATAACAGTGATGAATAATGTTATCGCAGATCGAAGAATATGTCACACGACAGGTGTGTCCTGTCAGTAAAACACTATTCTCTACCATGTAAACAGAAAAATTATAAAATAAATGAATGCATACCATGGAAATACATGGGTATGCAGTTAGAGTCCCATAAATGCCGAGGCACCCTATTCATAATTAAATCAGAAAAAGTGAAAATAATATACAGTATATATTCATATTTATTTCATAACAAAACAGAGCATGCTTGTTGAGTGTTGACTTATGTGAGTTGGACACCCTGTTTTTCAATTTTAACTTTTATGGTGTCTCCCATTTATCCCATCAGGGATTTAGGATTTTTTTTGGGTTTCCCATGAATGCCAAGGTACTGGTTTTTATTGTTTTAAGTGATTCAGATATTTGCCATTAAATGTTATATTTATAATTTTGGTGTTAAAGTTGTGTACTTACAAATTGTTTATATTTTAGATAATAAAAGTCCTTACACGTTCCTGAAGAAGCCTAATTAGGCGAGTGTGTAAAACAGCAAGTTTGTGACTTTCACGGAAAGAGTGCACTGCATATCTTTTTTCGTACATCTTTTAATAACATGTATATACATGAAAAAATGTTTACATTTTTAATTAAATACTTTCTTTGATCCATCTTGTAACGTTATGTTTAAGCACCCTTAAAATCCCTTGCACTTCCCCTATTGGGGCTTTTTTTACAACTCTCTTACAATGTTATATCAACTCTGACAATAGGTGGACATCGGTGGTATCATGTATATGTATTGGAGGCAGCTTGATTCTTGATTTGCCAAACCATCTTGGATATGTGTACCTCATTTCACAGGTGCCTGCCCTTTATAACGAATGAAGTACTATAATTGGGCAGGTAGGCTTATTTGTGCCACTGCAATTTCTATAAATTTAGATAAACCCTACAGTAGATCTCCTTGTTGAACTAGGAAAAGTCCTCTAAATGTTTGCTATATTTTTTTATAAAATTAAACCAATAACATTTTTTTGCTTGTGTTGCTTCCACACAAGTGTGTTAACTGGCTTTATGACTGAGCTGTCTATTGTATAAGCCTCTGGTTCTTGATTTAGTGGCCCATTGCCCTGTAAGGCATATACCCTTGATTTTTGTATATGTGATGATGTTGGTATGACTTTGTGTGATTATAAGCAAGTATGTTTTGTTTTTAGGAGGCACCACTTTGCGTCCCAACTTATTTAGTGATTAGCTTCTTTGAGCCCATTTAATGTATTCTAATTGAGTTTAATGATTATACTCTCTTGTTGCTGTACGTAGGTAGGAGCATTGCTTTGCATAATACATGTTAAATAACAAACTTGATTTATATGCAAGCATAATTTGTGGAAATATACTCTGAACATTTTCTGTGCTTTGACAAGTGGTCCTGGATGCACGGTTGGCCATGAGAATGATTTACATTTTTGTACTTCCATTCCTAAAACAAACTCAATTTTCTTGTGTTTGGATTTGTGATGTTAGTAATAACCTATAAACGGCTAACATTTTAGGAAGACAGTACTATGCTATAAACTATAGTTATGCTTGACAGATTCCCTCTGCTATGTCAAAGTAACTATACCATGCAGACACCCGTCAGCATAATATAACGCACCACTTTTATATTTGTATTACCTTAGCCAGTGTTAACGGTTGTCTTTCTTGCCCTAGTTCATTTTAGGCTTGTCATATTACTCTTATTCTTCAAATCTACTCTAATTTCCCCAGATTCTGACCTCACCCTGAACTCTGATGATGAATGACCACTAGTGACCCATTTTGTCAGCTTGAATCTAGCTAGTCTATGTGAAAGTAAGGGCTGGATGCGAGTTCTCCATCAGGACCTGTCTGCTGCTGCAGCTGCTATGACTGACTTAATATTGTGAATAAAGTGACTGATAAAAAAGGAAGATAATGCCATTATTTGTGTGACAAATCACAGTGTGCTTTCCAGTGTTACTCGGTGCACAGAAAAGCATTAAAGACATTTCTTAATTCTATAACATTGAGGGACACTATTTTATTTTTTGCGATACAGAGAAAAACAAAGCGACAATTAAAAAAAACAATAAGTGTATATTGATTGGTTTGGTCAAAAGTTATATTGTCGCCAAACTATGGGATATTTTTTATGCCATTTTTCTTTACTTTTTTTTTACTAGTAATGGTGGTGATCGGCGTTTTTTTTGCGGCAGACAAATTGGCCATCTAACTAACACTTTTGACACTTTTTTTTGGGAACCAGTCACAATTTTTCAGTGGCCTGCGCGAGAGCCGATGTTATATTACGTGCTCTCGCGCAGGGGAGCCAACCTGCCGCCGTAAAACGATAGCGGCAGGTTGGCAAGTGGTTAAAAAAATTCTTTGGAGTTTGCCCCCAAAGGAACAAAGACTGTCTGGAATGTGGCCTTCTCATGGGGTCCTGCATTGGCGCTTTCAGATACATTGTTGCTGGCGAGGGCCCTCTCCAAACCAGTACAATAAGTATGGGGGCTTTCCTTTTCTATGAAGCCTTGGGTATGTACTATGCCTCCTGGTTTTATCCTCAAAGGGGTAAAAACTTTGCACAATCTGTGTTAAAACACTTTATTGTCACAAACACACTGAGGGGGTAAGGGCTGCAACATTCTTTTAAGTTGTGACACACTCTTGGGATTGTGCTGTTGGTCTCCTGCTATTCTTCTATAGGTGCTGATGCTTTGAAGGCCTGTAGTGAAACACAATATACTGTATGTGTTGCAAGCACTTTGTGAAACATGGCAGCAAATTTTTTTTTTTTTTTTACGTTTCATGCGGGTCGTATTAGTACATCTGAGCCACGCTGCCCTCTGCTTCTCCGAGCTTTGGCCTAAAAAGGATTATCACTGGCTCCTTACAATGGTATCAAGGTCAGTCTACTTCATGGTTACCTGAAGTGACTTCATGACAGAAGATCACATAACTTCTACAGGAGTCATAAGTACCCTTGTTGGAATATCTCGCTTTTCCATACTAGCAGTATGGCAGATCCTATGTGTAAGGGCACTTATCATGTGGTTCTTTCCATCTCATAATTCACTAACGGCTCTGGGGTGGTTGGCAGCATTCCTCCTCATGGACCTGAAAGTCTGGGTAGTTGTCCTTTGTTTGAGTTCAAATTCTCCTTTGAGTCTTTCCTTGTTCCATCTGACATAGCTCCCTCTTCTACATTATCCATTTTTTTTTTTTTTTTTTTGTGAATGCAGTAGGTTTTATGGATATGTCTCCAGTATAGGCAGTCCCAGGGTTACAAACAAAATAGGGTCTGTAGGTTTGTTCCCAAGTTGAATTTGTATGTGCAGTAGATGATGCTGATATTGTGTCAATCTCGCCGATAAAAGCTAACACCCATGAGCAATGTCGCAGTAGCCAGCGCCGAGCTCTGTCGCTCCTCCGCCTTAGTCGACCGCCTAATTTGCCTAATTAAAGAGCCGCCTCTGAGCACCTCCTCGTTCTAATGCTGCGTGCACATGGTCGTTTTTCATCATAAAAAACGACGTTGCCCACACACCATCGTTTTTTTAAAAAGATGAACAAATCGCGGTGACATACAACACGTACAGCGGCACTCTAAAGGGGAAGTTCTATTAGCTTTTTGGCTGCTTTAGCTGATTCCTTGTTGGTAAAAGACGATTTGCGATTTTCTGTCTGTTACAGCGTGATGAATTTGCTTACTCCATTATGAATGATCGTTTTACCAGAACGAGCGCTCCCGTCTCATAACTTGCTTCTGGGCATGCGCAGGTTTAAAACGTCATTTTAGCCGTTGTCAAAAGCCGAAAAACGATGTGAAGCCCACACACCATTTTAAATTACGTTTTTAAAAATGTCATTTTTTTTTATGACGAAAAACGACCGTGTGTACGCGGCATAATGCTTCACAAAATCTTCACAAGGAAGGCCACACACTGATGACATTGTTCCTTTAGAATACGTTTATTTGAGGTCTATTTGCTGATGGGCCCTGGTGCATTTCACCTTGATTGGGCTTAATTGTAGAAATTGGCATGGTCAGGATGGCAGCACATACTGTATGTGTATATATTTACCTCTTGACAGAACAGTACAAGCCAACATAGCTTGGTCAATGGCTTATATTTACACACAAGCTTTTGCTCTTAAAGCGGGGGTTCCGCGGGTTTTCGTATTTTTTTTTTTAATCCCTCGGGCGCTCTTACCTTCTGAAAACAGCCACTCGTGTGTCCCACTGTTATAGCTGCCCGCATTGTGTTTGGCCCGCAAACGATACTTTATAAAATTAGTAGATGGACATTTCCATCTTCAGTGTGGGCACTCTGAAGCCCAGCAGGCATTTACACCTGTGTTCCCTCAGCTAAAATGGTGAATTAGGATCTGCCCTGGTCACATGACCCGCTTGCCGAGTCACGTGACCCGCGAGATTACACTACAGCGCGTCTCCTGGGAGTCGGTGGTGGTGCGGGGGTTCAGTTAGAGGCAGCGGTGGTGGTGTGGGGGGTGCAGTCAGAGACAGCGGAGGTGGTGGGGGGATTCAGTCAGAGGCAGTGGTGGTGGTGGGGGGTTCAGTCAGAGGCAGCAGTGGTGGGGGGTTCAGTCAGAGGCAGCGTTGGTGGTGGGGGGTTCAGTCAGAGGCAGAGGTGGTGGTGGGGGGGTTCAGCCAGAGGCAGCGGTGGTGGGGTTCAGCCAGAGGCAGCGGTGGTGGTGCGGGGGTTCAGTCAGAGGCAGCGGTGGTGGTGGGGGGTTCAGTCAAAGGCAGCAGTGGTGGTGGGGGGGTTCAGGCAGCGGTGGTGGTGCGGGAGGTTCAGTCACAGGCAGCGGTGGTGGTGTGGGGTTCAGTCAGAGGCAGTGGTGGTGGTGGGGGGGTTCAGTCCGAGGCAGTGGTGGTGGTGCGGGGGTTCAGTCACAGGCAGCGGTGGTGGTGGGGGATTCAGTCAGAGGCAGCGGTGGTGGTGCCGGGGTTCAGTCAGAGGCAGCGGTGGTGGTGTGGGGGTTCAGTCAGAGGCAGCGGTGGTGGTGCGGGGGTTCAGTCACAGACAGTGGTGGTGGTACGGGGGTTCAGTCACAGGCAGCGGTGGTGGTGGGGGGTTCAGTCACAGGCAGCGGTGGTTGTGCCGGGGCTCAGTCAGAGGCAGTGGTGGTGGTGCGGGGGTTCAGTCAGAGGCAGCGGTGGTGGTGCGGGGGTTCAGTCAGGCCCTGTACACACGACCAGACATGTCCGATGAAAACGGTCCGCGGACCGTTTTCATCGGACATGTCTGCTGGGAGCATTTGGTCTGATGTGTGTACACACCATCAGACCAAATTCCCCGCGGACAGAAAAGGCGGTGACGTGGCGGCGACGATGACGTGACAACGTGCGCGAACCAGGAAGTTCAATGCTTCCACACATGCGTCGAATCACTTCGACGCATGCGGGGGATTTCGGTCCGATGGTTAGGTGTACTAACCATCGGACATGTCAGACGGACAGGTTTCCACCGGACAAGTTTCTTAGCATGCTAAGAAACTTTTGTCCGCTGGAAACCTGTCCGCTAGGCCGGAAAAATGTCCGCTAGGCCCTACAAACGGTCGGACATGTCCGCGGAAACTGGTCCGCGGACCAGTTTCAGCGGACATGTTCGGTCGAGTGTACTAGGCCTAAGAGGCAGCGGTGGTGGTGCAGGGGTTCCGTCAGAGGCAGCAGTGATGGGGGGGTTCAGACAGAGGTGATGGTGGTGGTGGGGGGGTTCAGACAGAGGCAGGGAGGATCAGGAGGGCACACACCAGGGAGGGGTCAGAAGGGAATACACCAGGTACAGTTAGAAAGGTACTAGGGAGGGTCAGGAGGGCACACACCAGGGAAGGGTCAGGAGGGCATACACCAGGTACAGTTAGAAAGGTACTAGGGAGGGTCAGGAGGGCACACACCAGGGAAGGGTCAGGAGGGCATACACCAGATACATTTAGAAAGGTACTAGGGAGGGTCAGGAGGGCACACACCAGGGAAGGGTCAGGAGGGCATACACCAAGGAGGGGTCGGGGATGGTATTAACCAGGGAGGGGTCAGGATGGTATACACCAGGAAGCGGTCAGGAGGGTATACACCAGGGAACGGTCGGGAGGGTATACACCAGGGAGCGGTCAGGAGGGTATACACCAGGAAGCGGTCAGAAAGGTATACACCAGGGAGGGTGATAAGGGTATACACCAGGGAGGGTATACAGCAGGGAGGGGTCAGGAGGGTATACACCAGGGGGGGAGTGAAAACCTGGAGACAGTGACAATTATTAAGTCCAATTGTCTGCTAGTAGGCAGAACTTCCATGCTAATTTGCAGTAATACAACAGATTTATCATAGAGGTGCATGCAAGCTACACGAGGAACTGCAAGATGATTTACCTCCACACACTGACTTGTCTTCCTCTGACACCAGACGGGCACGATCTTGTAGGTCAGGTGAATCCCCATCCCGCCCACTCAAACAGCAGAGGTAAGGAGACACCTCAGGGATGTCACTGTATTCATGCAGGACAGTGGCGGTGCTGAAGGAGTGAGGTGGGGGGTGGTACGGGGGGGTGGAGATTCCAGTCCCCATCTACAGCAACGCGATGAATAAGAATAGCAGTGGCTGTAACAGCAGCGGTGCCGAGCTTCCTTAGTGTGGAAAAAGCAGCGGACAGGCTGGCTTGCGGGTGGCAGTTCTGCCACTGCTCATGGACAGCAGTTTGGTGCCCCCCTGAAAGTGCCGCTCGGGACCCATGGTGCCACTGGGTCCTATGGTAGGGCTGGCCCTGCTGTATATGCACTTACTTATATTTGGGGATTTAAGCAAAGTCATATTAAGTAAAACGTTTAAAAAGGCATGCAAATCAAGTGTGTGTCTATATTTGTGTGTATATACACAGTATATAGAGTGGGGGAAATAATTATTTTATCCCCTGCAGATTTTGTAAGTGTTCCTACCTACAAAGAAATGAAGGGTCTAGAACTTGTATCATAGGTGTATTTTAAATGATTGAGACAGAATATCAACCAGAAATCCAGAAAAAAACCCGTAACAAAAAAGTTGCAGTTATGAGAAAAATAAGTATTTTGACCCCCAAGCAAAACATGACTTAGTATTTGGTGTAGAAACCCTTGTTGGCAAGCACAGACATTTCTTTTAGTTGGTTACCAGGTTTGCACTCATCTCAGGAGTGATTTTGATCCACTCTTTATAGATCTCCTCTAAATTCTTGTTACTAAACCCAAAACTGTAAAATCAGTCTTTATATGCAGTAAAGCATGTTTGTTCATACTCGCTGTGGAACCTAAGGGGTTAATCCTCTGCATTGTGTAAAAAGACTGCTTGATCCTGTATGCCCGATCCTCTTCTTCCGCTAATTCCAGAGCAGATCCGAATAAGACAGAGCCTTTGGAGTCACTCTGCACATGCTCAGTTTGGTGTGTATTGCTAAAAGGTGTTTTTTTGGGGGGAGGGTGCATGTGATCAGCACAGAGCCAATCGGCACTGTCCGGACAGAGGGTCAGGGGTCCAGTATCCTGATAGGACAACTAGTGCAGTATGACAACAAGCTTTACTGGGTTTAGTAACACTAAGGTTTCTTGGCTATCGGATGGCAACTTGAAGTTTCAGCTCCCTCCATAAATGTTCTATAGCAATAATGTCTGTAGACTGGCTAGGCCACTTCATGACCTTAAGGTACTTCTTTTTGAGCCACTCCCTTTGTTGCCTTGGTGGTACATTTTGGGCCATTGTCATGCTGGAAGACCCATCCACGACCCATATTCAGTGTTCTGGCTGAGGGAAGGAGGTTCTCATCCAAGATTTTACAATACATGGCCCCGTCCATTGGCCCCTCAATGTGGCAAAGTCATCCTGTACCTTTTAGCAAAGAAATGGCCCCAAAGCATAATGTTTCCACCTCTGTGTTTGACTGTAGGGATGGTGTTCATAGGGTCATAGTCCGCATTTTTCTTCCTACAAACAAGGTGAGTTGAGTTAATGCCAAAGAGCTCAATTTTGGTTCTATCTGACCACAGCACTTTCTCCCAATCCGTCTCTGAATCATTTAGATGTTCATTGGCAAACTTTAGATGGGCCTGTATATGTCCCTTCTTGAGGAGGGAGACCTTGCGGGCGCTCCAGGGTTTCAATCCATGGCGGCGTATTGTGTTATCAGTGGTTTGTTTGATAACTGTGGTCCCAACTGCCTTGAGCTCATTCACAAGCTCATCTCATGTATTTATGGGCTGATCCCTCACTTTTCTCATGATCATCTTTACCTCATGAGGCAAAATCTTGCAAGGAGCTCCAGACTGAGGGCGATTGATATTTTGTATTTCTTCCATTTGCAAATAATCACTCCAACAGTTGTCTCCTTCTCAACAAGCTTCTTACTTATGGCCTTGTAGCCCATTCCAGCCTTGTGCAGGTCTACAATCGTGTCCCTGATGTCCTTTGATGTAGCTCTTTGGTCTTGCCCATGACGACAAGATTTGAATGGAAGAAAGATTCTGTGGACAGGTGTCTTTTAGACACATAACAAGTTGTCGTTGGGAGCACCTTCTTAAACTGACAGGACTAATCTGTGTACCACATGAGCACATACTGTAGCCAGTCTGTGGGAGCCAGAATTATTGTTGGTTGATAGGGGAGAAAATATTTATTTTACTCATTGAACTGCAATGCAATTTATAACAACATTTTTTATTGTTTTTTTTTCTGGATTTGTAGTTGATATTCTTTTAAAATACACCTACTGTATGATAAAATTGATAGACCCTTCATATCTTTGTAAGTGGGCAAACGTACAAAAATCTGCATGGGATCAAATAATAATTTTCCCCATAATGTACGGTATATACAATTATTTATATAATACACTTTTTTTCTTCTAATGCTGTCTTCTAAAGAAAAACACTAAACCAATGAATACTTCTCCATGTGACATGACTAATACATCTTCAAAAGCGATCTATAACCTCATTACAACCTCATTACAAAAACCATGCCATATTCCCCTCCTTTACTCTTTTACCCTTTCCTTTCATTACTGTCCTCTATCTGTTTGTTTCCTGTTATCTTTGGAGGTTTTTTTTTTTTAAAACTCTCTTAGAATTTTGTTCCTCTTGAAATAATAATACAACTGTTTATAGCTATGGGAGCAGTAGGTTCCATATGAGTGATATACAGGGGTCAAGTCCTGGGGAAAAAAGCGTGGGAACTCCCACCCAAGATCCACTCCCCCACCAAAAAAAATGCTCATATGCATATATATTTTACAGAAAATACTGGTGCTGGCCTGGCTGGTCTCGGTACTGGCCTGATTGGTTTCGGTGCTGGCCTGGCTGGTCTTGGGATGCTGGCTGGCTGGCCTCAGGGTACTCTGTGCTGGCCTGGCTGGTCTCAGGGTGCTGGCTGGCCTCAGGATGCTGGTTGGCTGGTTAATCTATCTATATATATATATATATATATATATATATATATATATATATATATATATATATATTATAGCAGGGTACAAAAAGGCTTTTTTTTTTACAGCTCACTGCACACACTGTCAGGGCAGAGTGTGTGTGACGGTGTGAGGAGAGGAGACGCGGGCTCACCCTAGCGTTGCTGTGTGACTCCGCCTCCGCGTGATGTCACATGCAACCGGCCTCGCACTTAAATCGGCTGTAAACCTGCATCCCACCGCGTGGGAGATTTCAATCCGGCATGGGTCGGCGGGGCCGGCCCTTCAGCCGAGGATCCCCCCTGCGCATGCGCCGCTGCAATCAGCAGCGCATTGCGAGGGGAATATCTCCTAAACTGTACAGGTTTAGGAGATATTCTTTATACCTACAGGTAAGCCTTATTATAGGCTTACCTGTAGAAAAAAGTAAAAAATGTGGGTTTAGAACCACTTTAAGGACAGGTGGCAGGCGAGGTCGGAGCCTGGAGGAGGAGCTCCAAGTCTGCTCGGCTCAGTTCGCCTGCCCCTGACAGTGACTCGAGTCTAGTCCTTCACTATGCAGCGATGGTGGGCATCGCCGCATAGTAAAGGATCGGCTTGGCTGTGGCTCGACACTGGGGGATCCCAGAAGTAGGGCAGAGAGACTGAACATGCTACACATGCCCTGTGTACAATTATGTCTTTTTTTTGATGCATGTAGTTACAAACCAGTTAAGAAACTTGTATTCGGGTTATACAGTAATTGTATGCAAGAACACCAACACGTATGCAATCATATAAAAGACTTTGATAGTTATTATTTTTGCTACTGCAACTTTTGTTAGTTCTTTACACTATGTCCCCAAGATCTGACTTGCATGAAATAGACTGGTGAGCAACTGAGGACAGATTGATTATAAGGACAATTAAGGCTAAAAAGTAATTCCCTGAGTACTCATCCCTAGTAGTGTACTAAATATGCCGAAAGTGCTCCTGATTATTTAGGTATACTTTATGTTAAGATAAAGTACAGTATTGCCACAAACTGCAAGGTTACACAAAAAGAGGTCACAGAGGGGCTATTTTAATTTTGCTATGGGACCCCAATAATACTGTATGTAGTTATGCCGATGTGTCTAGTTCTACACAGGAAATGAATGTAAATTACGATTTTACAACTATTTTTACATATATTTCCCTTGTATAAAACCTAAAGCTTAAAGTGTATATAAAGACAAACTAGTTTTTCTCAAGTTTATTTACATAGAGTGCTGGGGAGTTCAATCTTAATGCTGACTGTGTCCCTTACTCTTTTCTGTTTGTCCTGGTGTCCACTGTAGAGCGGGAGAAAATACAAAATTTGAGTTGTCACCAACTCTGGAATTAAGGAGAAATCTTCCAGTGTTGGATCCTTGTTTCAGTGACAGCCATCTAAGGCCTGATTCACACCTATGCAGGTTGCAGTTTTCATATTGCAGGTGCATTTTGCGTTTTTCAATGCTTATTTTTGATCCATTGAAGTCTATGGGACCAAAGACCGGAAGAAAATCGCTGCCCCTATCTATAAAATGCACAGATGTGAACTACATCCATAGGAAACCATGTTACATAGACTGTAGTGTACTGCAAAACTGAAAACGCACAACAAAAAAAAAAGGCATAGATGAACCAGGCCTTAGAGGACATTTCCCTAACTTTGGAGAGATTTCCTCCTCACTTTCTGTAGTGTCTTTAAGGTAGAAAATGAAGGAAACTCTCCCCACTGGGGGGAAAAAAACTGGCAGGGGTTCCAATTCTAATGCCGCGTACACGCGGTCGTTTTTTGTGATGGAAAAAAAACGACGTTTTAAATCATGAAATAAAACAACGTTTTTGAAACTTAATTTTCAAAAACGACGTTGCCTACACACCATCGTTTTTTCACAATGCTCTAGCAAAGCGAGGTTACGTTCACCACTTTTTTCCATTGAAGCTCGCTTCATAACTAGCTTCTGGGCATGGGCGGGTTTAAAAACGTTGTTTTAAACGTCGTTTTTTGCTACACACGGTCAATTTCTGTGAAACAAAAAACGACGTTTTTTTGAAGACATAAAACAACGTTTTGCCCACACACGATCATTTTAAATGACGTTTTTTAAAACATAGTTTTTTTTTCATCACAAAAAACGACCGTCTGTACGCGGCATAAGTCATAGGTTTAGATACATTTTCACTTGATTTTTCTGATAAATTTAATTTTGTAAAGCTGAGCAACAAAATAACAGACTTCATAAATATAGCTGTTGGCACACTTGTTCCTTTTGCGTGCAGTCCTAGAAAATCTTTTGTAGTAGGTGGGAAATGCTTTATCAAATTGTCTCTGTGAAATGAATTCTAGAAACTAATGGCAGTGTCAATGTAAACTTTCCACACACCATTGAAATTGAATATAGAACGTTTTTCACATCGTTTCCTGTGCTGTTGGCAACAAGCAGACTTTTAGCTTGATTGACTTGATGGCTGTTTTAAAAACATCTAAAAGCACACTTTAGCAAAATCGGCTATAAATATTGATTGCTCTGTGTGCAATATCAGTTTTGCCATAAATGTTAATATGTAACTGTTTTCAGCTGTATATTGCAAAAAGTTGAATTATAGTAAATGATAAAAGGTAAGTTTATTTTCCAAACAAGATCTAATTTTTTGTTTGTCTTTTTTCTAGTTCGATATTAATTTACAGCCCAAAAGAGAACCCGAATGCTTTTGATGCAGCTGCTTTCTTCCAATGTGTCGGCAATTTCCTGGGAATCTTTGCAGGCTCATTTGCTATGGGCTCTGCTTATGCAGTTGTTACTGCTTTGATATCCTTTATAACTTTTAATTATTGAATTATTTTACCATTTCAAATATATTCTGTTTATTTGTCTTCTGTTGAAGCTTGTTAATATCTTCATATGTACTTGTATATTGTTGAGATTCCATGCAGTATTGTTTTACAGAACCTAAAAGGACAATGATTAATGAAGCATCACATATATTAAAGCAATATTAAAGTAAAAGACAAACCAAACATGTCATACTTGCCTGCTTTGTGCAGTGGTTTTGCACAGAGCAGCCCCAATCCTTCTCTTCCCTTTTCCCCCATTGGCTCTCCTGACCCCTCCTTTTTGTCAAGTACCCCCAGAGCAAGAAGCTTGCAATGGGGCACCCGAGCAGGCTCGCTACCGAGCCGCGACTCTGCATGTTTATTTACACACAGCCACAGCTTGGCCCCGCCCCCTCCTCATTGGCTCACTGGTTGTGATTGACGGCATGGAGAGCCAATGGCTTCCGCTTCTGTCTTAGCAAATGAGGAGGGAGAGTCCCCAGAGAGCTAAGGCTCTCGTGCACATTGCTGGAGGAAGATCAGGCTCAGGTAAATATTAAGTGGGGCTGAGGGCACTGCTGCACAGAGAAGGTTTTTTACTTTAATGCATAGGATTTGTTTACAAACAATTTAGTTCCGTAAAAAAAGACATACAGTACTTCATTCTGCAAATTCTGCTAATGACAATGTTGGGGAACCTTAATTTATATTGTTGAATATGAGATTATTTTATGTTAAAGTCTAAAACAGAAAATATAAAAGGCCTTAAAGTGTTTGTAAAGTCTCATTTGTTTTAAATAAAAAATAACAAACATGTTATACTTTCCTCCTCTGTGCAGTGGATTTGCACGGAGCAGCCTGGATACTCCACTTCTCGGGTCCCTCTTCGGCTCTCCTGGTTCCTCCCTCTTGCTGGTGCCCCCACAGCAAGCAGCTTGCTATGGGGAAACACAAGTCCATTCAGACACGGAGCTGCCCCCTTTCTATTGTCATTTGCTGGCAGCAGGAGCCAATGGTGCTGCGCTGCTGTCTCAGCCAATGAGGAGGGGAGTCCCGGATGGCCGAGATATTCCTACAACTTTGCTGGATCTAGCTGGACCTCAGGCAAGTGTTTTGGGGTGCTGGGGGGGGGGGGGCTGCTGCACACAGAAGGCTTTTGTTCTTAATGCATGGAATGCATTACCACCTCATTGCACCACATGCCTTTACAACCACTTTAAGATGCAACTGTGGTTGGACTATGGATGTAATTTACATAATTATAACAAGCAGTAATTCATCAACAGAAGTACTGTATCTTTTAGCATCTCAGCAGCTCAGATTTAGCAGCCTGACAGTCTTCCAATCCCTAATATAAACAGTTTCACAGAAAGAGGTAGAAAACAGAGTGCAGAGGCCATATTTGAAGGACTTTGCTGCTTTTCTTGTGAAAATCAAGGATGAATGTTACCAATGTGCACAGCTACAGATGCCAGTGGTGCCAGATTCAAAAGTCATTTGACTGCCCATAGCCTTGTTATATCATACCTCCCAACATTTTTAGATGAGAATGAGGGACACCTACTAGCAAACGTATGTAAGCATAGGACACGCCCCCTGCCACACACCCTTAAAGGAAAATTAACCAAAAAAAGGTTAATTAAATCCACAAGGGCTTTTTTTACTACTACTATTCCTTTATATTGGCTTTTAAAAATTTACAAATGCAGCAATTTAGAATTTGGATGAAAGGTTTAGCACTGGGAAACACTTTTTGAACGTTAAAAAGTGCATTTTATATACAACTATATAGATCAGACCAAAATGAGGGGGAAAGAGGGACAGAGGGACATTGCTCCAAAATCAGGGAAAGTCCCTCGAAATCAGGGACAGTTGGGAGCTATGCTACATTCTTCTTTAAAATGGATGTAAACCCACTCATCATTTCTAAATTACTTCCATAGTGCTGATCTATAGGGATATACAGGTGAAACTCAAAAAATTTGAATATTGTGCAAAAGTTCATTTATTTCACTAATGCAACTTAAAAGGTGAAACTAATGTACAAGATAGACTCATTACATGCAAAGCAAGATAGTTCAGGCCACGATTTGTTATAATTGTGATGATTTTAAATAATCTGCACAAGAAATTAGTATTTCCTACATGCTTCTGTGTTTCCCATGCTTATGGGTAACTCTGCTACCAGATTGTTGCCTATGATGTTTTACATATGAAGGGATCAAGTACTGGTGTGCAGAGTGAACCAGGCAAGTCAAACTAGTTGCTTCCTGTTTTTAACATCATGAACATTAATGGATGAGCAGTAAATACATCAAGTAAATATATAAATGTCAGCCAAAGACCAACACTTCTGGTCACTGTTGAGTTTATGATTTAAATGCATATGTAAAATCAGATCCATTACTGCTAAATATCCAGGAATGAGCAAAACCTCATAAAAGCTAAGAACAAAAATACGTCCAAGGTTGTACATGATCTGAAACTCTGATGTAAAGTTTGATTCACATCGAAAGAACTGGATAAGAGTGAATACATTTTTAACCACTTCAATACTGGGCACTTTCACCCCCTTCCTGCTCAGGCCAATTTTCAGGTTTCAGCACTGTAACATTTTTAATGACAACACAGTCATACAACACTGTACCCAAAGGAAATTTTGATAATTTGTTTTTCTCACAAATAAAGCTTTCTTTTGGCGGTATTTGATCACTGGTGCGGTTTTTATTTTTTGCGCCACAGATCGATAGTTTTGAAAAAAAACACAATATTTTTTACTTTTTGCTATAATAAATATCCCAAATTTATTTAAAAAAAACAAAAAAAAACATTTTTTTTCCTCAGTTTAGGCCGATATATATTCTTCTACATATTTTTGATTAAAAAAATTGCGATGAGCGTATATTCATTTGGTTTGCACAAAAGTTATAGCGTCTACAAAATAGGTTATTTATGCCATTTTTATTTTTTTATTTGTTTACTAGTAATGTCGGTGATCTGTGATTTTTATCATGACTGTGACATTGCGGTGAAGAGATCGGACACTTTGACACTTTTTTTTTAAACTATTGACATTTATACAGCTATCAGTACTATAAATAGCCACTGATTACTGTGTAAATGTCACTGACAGGAAGGAGTTAACACTAGGGGGCGATCAAAGGGTTAAATGTGTTACCTGACTTGTGTTAACTGTGGGGGGATTGAGACTGACTAGGGGAGGAGACCGATAAGTGTTCGTATATATTTGGAACACACAATCTTACTCCTTACTCCTGACAGGACGTGGATCTGTGTGTTTACACACACAGATCTACGTTCCTGCTCTGTCACGAGCTATCGCATGTCCCCGGTGGACATATCGGCCACCGGGCACGCACATCAGCTCCTTGGCGCCCCCCAATGCCAAGGACATCATATGATGCCCGCCGAGATGAGAGAGCCAGCTAACGGACATCGTATGACAATATGGTATGGTTCAGGGTGGGGGGGGGCGTGCTCACTCATCCCCCCTTTACAAACCTGCGGGGCTGCATGCTCGAAAAAGAGTCTGGTATGGATTTTGGGGGGACCCCTTGCCATGTTTTAAAAACAAAATTGGTGTGGGGGCTCCCCTCAAAATCCATACCATCCCAATGTTGATTGTTAATCTGTCCCATTACTTTTGGTCCCTTAAAAAGTGGGAGGCACATATACAAACTGTTGTAATTCCTACAGCGTTGACCTGATTTGGATGTAAATACCCTCAAATTAAAGCTGAAAGTCTGCACATAAAGCACATCTTGATTGTTTCATTGTGGTGGTGTATAGAGCCAAAAAGATTAGAATTGTGTCAATGTCCCAATATATATGGACCTGACTGTATACTATAATTATGAGGCCCAATTCTTGGAAACATGATTCTTTAAAATGAATTGAGACTTTTTTAAACTCCGCTTTTCCAAGGTTTTTAGGAATGACTGATAATAAATTTGGTATTATTGGTATTAGCTCTGTCCCACTATAAATAAATCAAAGCCTTAGTAAGACACTCCCATTACAGCTTTATCAAACTAGGTTTATATACCTTTTAGAAATGGCAAAATGTTTTCTGCACTAGATTGTTATATAATGTATTTCTAGATTTAGTTAGGAATTGTAGAGATGATTATGCACATATGAATTTTCTTGTGTTTTCCTTAATGCATTTCTTACTTGACAAAATTTACCAAGTTGTGTGAGTTTCCTATGCTGGAAACAGGACTATTTTTCCTACTTTCATGGAGTGCCTTCCTATCTGCAGAAGCTGTGGGGCTAACAGGTATGTGCATTATGTTCCGACATGATTATTTGCATTCCAGTGGGGGGGAACACTCTCTCCATTTCTCCATGCATGCACGCTGATGATGTACGTAGGCGAGGCCAAGTGCCTGGAGGCATCTGTACATATTCTTGTTGGTCCATGCAACTTTGGAAATGGTATCAGAGCCTATAGTCTGATTGCACACTGTAACACTGGATTGTGATTCTGCTTTTTCTGATTGTTGTAGTTACTTACTGTGCTGATCCTGACCTCAGTTGAGCTACTTGCCAAACTTCAAAGCAGCCAGCCTTTGCAAAGTGTTCATATACAGTACAAATTGCTTCCCCCGGCATAAAGATCGAAAAGATTAATGTTTCTCCATATAAGGTTTAGTAAAGCTAGGTACACACACAATTTTTTTTTCATGTTCAACCCAGCGGGCTGAACAAAAAAAAAAGATCGAAAAGTCGCTATACTAACACATCTGATGTTAGTGTGGCAATCTCCTCCGCTGAGCTATTGTGTTCTGACAGGGGAACCATTGGCTGCAAGCGCCGATCAGAAGATGGTTTTCCAGCATGCTAGTTTGAGACAGGTCAGACAGGCTGCTGTACACACAGGTCGTTTGTTGACCAGTTTCTGTTGAACTGTGTTTACCAGCCCTAAGATGGTACAGCTCAGCTTGCTACTACTCCTGACTTTTACTGTTATGCTATTTCTTTGGTTCTTAGCTTCCTTGTTTCTTCCTTGGCTATAAATCATAGCACAACTTTCAATTATGCTGCCCTGTCATCCTTTGGTACTGGGGTGACCCCCTGATAGACATTGGCTACCTTCAATTTCTATTGTGTGGACTGTCTGATTACACCTAGGCCCACTTTGTCATATATTACGCCATGCCACCCATCTCTAAGTACAGATGTCTAATGCAGACACTGTATTTCATGGCCAGATTCCTGGCACACACATGCACTGGACCATACTGACTACAAGGTAACTGTTAAACGTGAAATCTGCTAATGCTTGAAGTTTTTGCAGGTGGTTGCTTTGGCTTAAAATGGCCATATGCAGTCTTATAAAAAAAAAAAAAAAATCTGTGGATTTGAGCATGCATTGTAAAAGTTGGTGTGTAGGGTATAACAAGAAAAACTATAAATATTATTTAGGAGATTGTTTTACATTTTTACTGTACAATGAGTTCGACAGTTGTTTTTATTTGGAATAAAATAATGATTCTTTTTATGAAACTAGCCCAAAATCCTAAATCATTCAAGCTGACAGATGATTGCAGCAATCTTGTTGGTGCAGTAGCTCATGCAAGGAGGGACAGACTTCTTGTCACATGATGTTCTCAGAGAAGATTCTACCTGCCTGTGGCTGCCCTTATTCAATTGTGCACGGCATTATTATTGTTTGCACTGTATTGTGCAATAAATTAAAAGTGCTAAAAAACGTTCTTATTGGTTTTACTGTAGATGTCCAGAAGTTTTAAGATAGTTATGGTATTTAATTACATGCAGATTTTATCATAAAATTTTATCTTATCAATTTTCTTTTTAGGCTTAATTTACAGGATTGTTCAGTTTTCATTTTTATATTGCAAAAGGCAATACAAAATAATTTGGGATAAATGGCAGAATTGCGTGAGCTAAGAAATGTTTGAGTCTAATACATCACAATGCAGTGTAAAATTGTGCCTGTAAATCATAGATTATGTGCAGGACTTCAAGAGCTCCGACTTTGCTCCAGGCTGGAATCTAATGATAGCTGCACAGAGCCAGACCATTTACACATACAAAAAAGATACAGTTCATTTGTTGCTGGAGATTAAGGGGCTATAACAAAAATAAAATGCATTCCTTAAAAATCTAAATCTTAATTGTGGGTGGAGTGAAGGGACAGATACAGTGGATGTAATTTATTCATAATTGCAGCTTCTCTGTTTGAATTCCACACTCATTAGTTCCATCTTCAAACCTACCCAAATGTATCTGCAGATGGCCATTCACTGTGTGGATATTTTAAAAACTTTTCAAGTTTTGATTGAGAAAAAAAGTTGTACAAAAAAAATAAATAAAAGGACCATAGCAATCTGCCACCCTCAGTTTTAAATGTTTTTCAAGTTTCAAGGCAAAAATAAAATAAAAAATTCAATTGTTTGATCACTTGAACTTGAGAAATTATTGAAACTGTGAGTGGTAAATTGATGATGGGAAGCTTCCATAATTTCCACATGTTTGGCTAGCAGTAACCTCACTGACTTCTATGGAACACCTCCATAAATCCATATGGCGTATATATATCTAAGCGTATCTTTTGGTTTGGAAGCTTTCATTGAGGACACTTCACTTTTGCCTTTGTTAACTAGAAAATATTTATTGAAAGATGACTCCACCTTTGACAAATTGTTTTGAGGAGTTAAAGCACATGTACATTTCATTATATATGTAGCTGTTTTAATTTTGGTAAAATTATTTTTTTCTCTTTTTAAATCAGCACATGGAACTCTACTCACATTCAATGTGAAGTGTCCCTTGGCTGCTTTCTTAGTTAAAACCCGTCCTCAGCTTACCATCCTATACCCCGGCAGTGGCAATCTTCTATTGCTGCGGGGCTAATTAAAAGCACTAGATCCACCCACCCATTCCACTCCATTTACATTTATCTTTGTAAAAGTTGTACTATAGCTTCTGTCAATGAATGCAATCTATAAATAGAGAACAGTTGGTTGAATGAAAGGTCTGCCTCCTTCGTTCATAGACCACTTTTCACTGATGGAAGTACAGATTCTATTGATGGAGGAGAGGGGTGGAAAGTTGGCACTTTTGACAAGTACCTGTGACAGGTCCAAGACTTGTATTAACAGCTGCAGCACCAGAAGATTTCAGCCCAGGGGGAAGAGGTGGGGGGATCAGATGACTTCAGATTTCAACTTAGGGGGCAGCCACCAGTACAAGGCACAATTGGCTTTGAATATAAGTACCATTCCTTGTACAGAACACAGGATGAGTATTTATAGACCCTGGGTTATCAGGCTGGTACCTTCATGTGATTGGATTCCTGCTCTTATAACCCTGCCCCACTCTGAGTTCTCTGTGTTTTGCTAGAGTCTTAAGGTGATGGACCTCTTCCTTATGGAGAAATCTGCCTAACTATTTTCTTTTTGTTTTCTTTTTTTTTTTCTATCACCTCTTCAATTAACCCTTCACTGTCTTCCAGCATACAGCCTGTGATTGACAGCCTCAGCTCCATTCCTGTGTGCTATGTGGAGAGGGGTGTGTCCCTTCCCTCCAATCAGCTCTGAGTTCCCCTCATTGAGCTTTGATGTCAGTTAAGCTCTCCACCCCTGCTCTTCGAAAGCTCAGACAAGCTGTATAAATTCTGCACTTTGAACACTGTGAATAAGAGAGGACTGAAAATAGTCACTTCATTGGGTATATGTAAGGGTTTACAACCACATTAAATGGCTTCCATTACGCTAATTCTAAGCCCCTCCCCTTTAGACTGCAGGCATAATGCTTTTGTACAATGGGAAAAAGTGCGGGTATTCAAAATCTGCATCATTGTGCAATTTCCCTGCTGTGTTTTAAACAAACTGAAGAAAACAAAAAACATTTATGCTGTAGGCAGCAGAGAGAACTGAAGGGTAGATGCGAATGGCTATGTGTAGTCTTTAAGAGTCAACTGATGATCTTTTGTTTTAGAGATGTGACCCACAGTCTACCATTGTAATCACACTGGTGCTGCAACAAGGTGGAAAAAATCACTGTGCTTGATTGGTTTTTGATGAGAAACATTTTCATTATGTTGTCCTGACAAGTTTGATTTAAAAGCAAACTGCAATAAGCTAGGCATTTGAGGTTGCAGTTTTGTAAATGACAGCAAAGGCTTTACATTAAATTCCCGTATCGATTGTTTTGATATTAAAAGAGCCATTTCGAAAATATGTGTTCTATTGTCCATATGTCACAATCTGTTTCATGGGATTTGATATTGATAATAACCATTTGAATTAATGGAAACAGTCGTTTTGCACTGCAGATGTTAATAGGAGCCATCAATTTCAGTTTGCCAGCCTATTCTTATGCTTTTCTACATTTAGACAGAGTCAATCCCCTAAATGGGAGATGCTATTAACCTCAGAGCAGTGCAGAAATCCTCATTTTTTTGATTTGATGCTAAAAAGCACAAAACACTAAATTACTGATATACTGCATAAGTTAATTACAATATGCTTTGTATGTGCTTCTTAATTGCCTTGACTCTGTACCAGCATTACTCTTATCAGAATGAATGCTGTGTTAATCACCACAAAATTCAATTGGATTCATGAAGGAATTGATAAGCATGCCATTTAAATAGCATGAGTAAGATTACCCTGACTTTGCAGTAGTGTGTTAAGTATTAAGTCAGTCAGTTCCTCATTGGTGCATCTTATGTGAGCTGCATTGACTTTTCAGATTCTGTAGCTGTAAAGTGAGCAGGCTATATCAAAGGCGTATGTACGAGTATAGAGCCAACAATCCTACTTTTTGCTACAATGCCATTGAATGCACGTAGAGAAGTCATGCAATGGCGCTATTTGGTACACATATATGGGCACACTTTTTGAAAGGGACCCAGATGACCTACATTCCTGCACTCCTAGGATAGCCATTGGGTAGCGGTTAAGCAAGGAATGTTTCAGCAGGTGATTTGAACAAACCTGTGTGGACAGCTAAGTATATTCAGGACTTTGCAGTGTCTATCAGTATACAGTGCCTTGAAAAACTATTCATACCTCCTTGAAATTTTCCAAATTTTGTCATGTTAAAGCCAAAAGTGTTAATGTATTTTATTGAGATTGTATGTTATAGACCAACACAAAGTGGCACATAATTGTGATGATTGTGAAAATAATCAATGGTTTTCATTTTTTTTTTTACAAATAAAAATGATACAAGTGTGGTGTGAATTTGTATTGAGCCCTCTGATACCCCTAACTAAAATCTCAGTATAAATACAGCTTCTCTGTGAAGCCCTCAGAGGTTTGTTAGTGAACACACAGCATCATGAAGGCCAAGGAACACACCAGGAAGGTCAGGCATAAAGAAGTGGAGAAGTTTAAATTGGGGTTAGGCTATAAAAAAATATAACAACATATATAAAAATATCCCAAGCTTTGAAGATCTCACTGAGCACTGTTCAATCCATCATCCCAAAATGGAAAGAGTATGGCACAACTGCAAACCTACCAAGACATGGCCATCCACCTAAACTGATGAACAAGGAGAGCATTAATCAGAGAAGCAGCCGAGAGGCCAATGGTAACTCTGGAGGAGCTGCAGAGATCCACAGCTCAGGTGGGAGATTCTGTCCACAGGACAACTATTAGTCGTGCACGCCACAAATCTGGTATGGAGGAGTGGCAAGAAGAAAGCCATTGTTGAAAGAAAGCCATGCAAACTCCCATTTGCAGCTTGTGAGAAGCCATGTGGGGGACACGGCAAACATGTGGAAGAAGATGCTCTGGTCAGATGAGACCAAAATCAAAATTTTTGGCCTAAAAGTAAAATGCTATGTGTGGTGGAAAACACTTCACATTACCCTGACCACACTATCCCCACTGTGAAACATTGTGGTGGCAGAATCATGTTGTGGGGATGCTTTTCTTCAGCAGGGACATGAAAGCTGCTCAGCATTGATGGGAAGATGGATGGAGCCAAATACAGGGCAATCTGAGGCTCCGTACACACGACCAAGTTTCTCTGCAGAATTCAGCCAGAAACTCTATCGGAGCTGTATTCTGCCGAGAAACCCGGCCGTGTGTACACTTTCGGCCGAGGAAACGGATGAGGATCTCGTCGGGTCAAATAGAGAACATGTTCTCTATTCCCTCGTTAGTCAATGGGGAAACTTGGCTCGCCGAGATCCTCGGCGGCTTCACAAGGAACTCGACGAGCAAAACAATGTGTTTTGCCCGTCGAGTTCCTCGGACGTGTGTACGGGGCCTGAGAGGAAAACCTGTTTGAGTCTGCAAAAGACTTGAGACTGGGGCAGAGGTTCATCTTCCAGCAGGAGAACAAATCTAAACATACAGCCAGAGCTACAATGGAATGTTTTAGATCAAAGCATATTCATGTATTCGAATGGCCCAGCCAAAGCCCAGACCTAAATCCAACTAAGGATCTGTGGCAAGACTTGAAAATTGCTGTTCAGACGCTCTCCATCCAATCTGACAGAGCTTGAGCTATTTTGCAAAGAAGAATGGGCAAACATGTCACTCTCTAGATGTGCAAAGCTGGTAGAGACATCCCCAAAAATACTTGCAGCTGTAATTTCAGAGAAAGATGGTTCTACAAAGTATTGACTCGGGGGGGGGGGGGGGGGGGGAATGAATTCAAATGCACGCCACACTTTTCACATATTTTCTTTGTAAAGAATTTTGAAAAACAATTATTATTTTCCTTTCACTTCACAATTATGTGCTACTTTTATGTTGATCACATAAGATCTCAATAAAATACATTCACATTTTTGGTTGTAACATGACAAAATATGGAAAATTTCAAGGGTATGAATAATTTTCAAGGCACTGTATATAGCTCATAGGCTGTGTATATATATATATATATATATATATATATATATATATATATATATATATATATATATATATATATATATATATATATATGTATACCCCTTTGTATGATGGATTTAACTCAGAGACTTTATATGCTCAAGTAATAATCTCTGATTATAAAGTTCTGTGCACAAATCCTATGCATTAAAATGTACTTGGCACTGAAGCTAGATGTGCCTGAACTAAAGTGAGTTTTCAATTTATTTGTCAGTACAATGATTATACCTATCCATTAATTATTTAAAGTGTAAAGGTTCGTACAGTCTTACTAAGCGGCCTAGACATTGATGAAAACTTCCTCTTTGATTCCATGTCAACTGCTACTTATTGATGTTGGATGTGTCATTTGCTGGACTGACACAGCTGAGCAGCATTATGCCTTTATGTATGATCCAACTTGGCATCCTTTTGATCAAGATGTGGTTTTGATTCAGCTGTTTTTGGATCATGCTCCCTTTGAGAGAAACAATTAAGTCATTCATTCTATGTGGGATATTACAGGGCTGTGTTTGAATTTTTTTTTTTATTTCTTTTTTGTGTTTGAATATTTTCACATGCACTGGGATAGTGAGGATAGTGGAAACAAACTTCTGGCAAGCTCTTGTTCCTAGGAAGGGAGTGTCTGTCTGTGATACATTTGAGACCACTTAAAGTGGTTGTAAAATCACAAAGTTTTTTTATTGTATTACATTCTATGCATTAAGATAAAAAAAACCTTTTCTGTGCAGCATCCTCCACAGCACCCCTAACACTGATCTGAGCCCCATCTCTCTCCAGCGATGTCAACGAGTCCCTTGGCCGTCTGGGACTCTCCTCATGATTGGCTGAGACACAGCAGTGGTGCCATTGGCTCCCACTGCTGTTAATCAAACTCAGCCAATCAGGAGAGAGAGGGGTGGGGCCGAACCATGGAGCTTCATGTCTGAATGGACACAGGGAGCTGTGACTTGGCTTGGGTGCCCTTATAGCAAACTGCTTGCTGTAGGGGCACTCGACAGGAGGGAGGGGCCAGGAGAGCCAAAGAGGGACCTGAGAAGAGGAGAATCCGGGCTGCTCTGTGCAAAACCACTATGCGGAGTAGGTAAGTATAACATGTTTGGTATTTTTAGAGAAAAATACCATCACAAATGGGTACTAAAGGGCATCACTGATAGGCACTGGCAGGCATCACTGATGGGGCTGCACTGATTATCAGTGCAGATGTCCCAACTAAGGAGTCAGCGTGAGGAGGGAATGCTGATAACTGTAATTTTATATTTACACTGATCAGCTGTGATTGGACACAACTGATCACATGGTTATAGGCTCTTTAACATGATCTGTGATGTTCCGTGTCCGAGGGGGCCGCCCCCCCCATAAATAATATGAGTGTAGAGTATATGAAAGTTGCTACAGTATATACAGTAAATCTATTGAAGAAATAGCATAGATACTGTAGATCAGGGATAAGCAATTAGCGGACCTCCAGATGTTGCCAAACTACAAGTCCCATCATGCCTCTGCCTCTGGGTGTCATGCTTGATGCTGTCAGAGTCTCGCTATGCCTCATGGGACTTGTAGTTTGGCAACAGCTGGAGGTCCGCTAATTGCATATCCCTGCTGTAGATGTATAGATGTAGGCATTAGTGTCTTTAATGTTTCTACATTTCAGTAAGAAAAAATAATGATTTTATTCACATTGCAGGCTAGCTAAATTAGGATTTGATATTCATGCTACTGAAATATTTGGTTTGTAAAAAATTTATTTTGTGGCATTTGTAAATCTAACAGTTGTTCCCAATGGGGTGAAAGACCACAGTAAAAACCTGACAGGCGACATTTACATTAAAGAGGGTCTATCACTAGAATAATAAACAATTATCACATAGCATTTTTCCCCATTAAAATACAAGCAGTGGATGCTATGGTAACTAAACTAAGGGCCAGATTCTCAGAGACTTACGTCGGCGTATCAGTAGATACGCTGTCGTAAGTCCGAATCTGCGCCGTCGTATATTTAAGCGTATTCTGGAAACCAGATACGCTTAAATTTGGCTAAGATAAGAGCGGCGTAAGTCTCCTACTCCGTCGTATCTTAGGGTGCATATTTACGCTGGCCGCTAGGTGGCGCTTCCGTTGTTTTCCGCGTTGAATATGCAAATGAGCAAGATACGCCAATTCACGAACGTACGTACGCCCGTCGCAATTAGTTATGCAGTTTACGTAAGACATACGCCGGCGTAAAGATAAAGCAGGTCTCTAGGTGGCGTAGCCCATGCAAAGTATGGACGTCGGAACAAGCGTATCTTTTTACGTTGTTTGCGTAAGTCGTACGTGAATAGGGCTGTGCGTAAGTTACGTTCACGTCGTAGGCAGTGTTCGACGTATCTTAGGCATTCTATCCGACACATGCGCACTGGGATACGTCCACGGACGGCGCATGCGCCATACGTTCAAAACTTCATTTACGTGGGGTCATGCTTTATTTGCATAAAACACGCCCACCTCTTCCCAATTTGAATTAGGCGCACTTACACCGGCACATTTACGCTACGCCGCCGTAACTTAGGACGCAAGTGCTTTGTGAATACAGCACTTGCCTCTCTAAGTTGCGGCGGCGTAGCGTAAATACGATACGCTACGCCCGCCCACTCTTACGCCGGGGTACGTGAATCTAGGCCTAAATCTTTATTTTTTATGCCATTGCTGGCTGTAGCTCCGCTTCCCGAAGCTTAAAAATGTGTCTCCATTCTGCAGTGCTTTATGTCATCATCTCTCTTGTTTAGTACATATAACGTCCAGACCTGCTGCTTGTTTCTCAGGGGAATGGAAATGATGGAAACTGGCAGCTTGTATTGTGAATCATTGCAGCTGGAGAAGAGGATTTTCATTCACAAAAACACAAGCTGACAATAACACACATCAACTACTAAACTTGTCAGAGACAGCTAGTGTGGTGATATTGTCAGCTTGTATTCTTGTGAATGAAAGTCCTTTTCTCCAGCTGCAATCATTCACCACACAAGCTAACATTTTCTATTTTTTCTGTTGAATAGTTGGCTGCAATATGGACTTTATGTAAACTAAAATGGAGAGATGAGGAGACAGCATATTTTGTCTATCAGCTTAGGAGGAAGGGGCTGTGCACGCTCTGTGTGCACTGCCTGTCACAGCCCTTCCCCTCCTGAGCTGAACTCCTCTGTTCCTCAGTGTTGTTGGAGCAACATGGCCTAGTGGAGGGGAACAGATGCTTTTTGCCCTACCAATGATAAGGGGGTTAAAAGGTGAACTTTGGGGAAGAAGTGCCAATGAGGATATTTAACCAGTTAAGCCCCGGACCAATATGCAGCCTAAAGACCCAAGGTGTTTTTACAGTTCGGGACTGCGTCGCTTTAACAGACAATTGCGCGGTCGTGCGACGTGGCTCCCAAACAAAATTGGCGTCCTTTTTCCCCCCACAAATAGAGCTTTCTTTTGGTGGTATTTGATCACATCTGCGGTTTTTAGTTTTTGCGCTATAAACAAAAATAGAACGACAATTTTGAAAAAAATGCAATATTTTTTACTTTTTGCTCTAATAAATATCCCCCAAAAACATATATAAAAACATTTTTTTTCCTCAGTTTAGGCCGATACGTATTCTTCTACCTATTTTTAGTAAAAAAAATCGCAATAAGCGTTTATCGATTGGTTTGCGCAAAATTTATAGTGTTTACAAAATAGGGGATAGTTTTATTGCATTTTTATTAATTTTTTTTTTTTACTACTAATGGCGGCGATCAGCAATTTTTTTCGTGACTGCGACATTATGGCGGACACTTCGGACAATTTTGACACATTTTTGGGACCATTGTCATTTTCACAGCAAAAAATGCATTTAAATTGCATTCTTTATTGTGAAAATGACAGTTGCAGTTTGGGAGTTAACCACAGGTGGCGCTGTAGGAGTTAGGGTGCACCTAGTATGTGTTTACAACTGTAGGGGGGTGTGGCTGTAGGAATGACGTCATCGATCGTGTCTTCCCTATAAAGGGAATGACGCGATCGATGCGCCGCCATAGTGAAGGACGGGGAAGCCGTGTTTACATACGGCTCTCCCCGTTCTTCAGCTCCGGGGAGCAATCGCGACGGAGCGGCTATAAACAAATAACCGCGCCGTGGTCCCGGATCGCTCCCCGAGCGGACCCGACCTCCGCATGTAGCGGGGGGGGGTCCCGATCGGACCCCCCACCCGCTAATAGGCGAGGACGTACGTGTACGCCCATGTGCCTGTACGTGCCATATTGTGGACGTATATGTACATGCGGGGGTCGGGAACTGGTTAAAATAGAAACAGAGAAAAGTGACAGAAGAAAAAAGACCAAAAAGTGGTCCATTGAGTCTTCCCATTTTTTTTTTTTTTTTATACATGTTCTTGTATTTTTTATTTTTTAGTTTTTTTTTATATATTTTTTCCTTTTTTTAGAATAAATCTATGTTTGTCGCAAGCATGTTAGAAGCCTATTGACTCACTCACTACCCCTGCTATAAGTCTATTCCAAGCATCAACTAACTACCCTTTCAATAAAATAATACTTTCTAAGAGTAGTTTTGAACTTTCCTATATCTGCTTGGAATCAGCTCCATAGACCCTCTTGATTTTCCTTAACATTTTAAGGATCTATATATTATTGTACAACATGCATAGTTGGACCTTTGGCTCATCTGGCTGTCTCCCCCTTTTGTGTGGGGGGTGATTTGGCTCCATTAAAGAAGCGATGAAGAAGACAAAAATGTACAGACCGGCATGTGCTTGTTTATGGAGAAAGACATTTAGTTAGTACTACTTAATATTTCTTGCCAAAATGAAAATCCAGTGTGGCAACTACAATCTCACCCCGTTTTATTGGAGGTATCCAGAGATACACTATATTATCAAACATATTGGGACTCCTGCCTTTACATGCACATAAACTACAATAGCATCCCCATCTTAGTCCATAGGGTTCAATATTGTGTTACCCCCCCTTTGCAGCCATAACAGCTTCAACTCTTCTGGGAAGGCTGTCCACAAGGTTTAGGAGAGTGTGTATGGGAATATTTGACCATTCTTCCAGAAGCACATTTGTGAGGTCAGGCGCTGATGTTGGACTAGAAGGCCTGGCACACAGTCTCTGCTCTGATTCATCCCAAAGGTATTCTATTGAGTTGAGTTCAGCACTCTGCAGGCCAGTCAAATTCCTCCACCCCAAACTCGCTCATCCATGTCTTTATGGACCTTGCTTTGTGCACTGTTGCTCAGTCATGTTGAAACGAGAAGGGGCCATCCCCAAACTGTTCCCAAAAAGTTGGGAGCAATACACTGTCCAAAATGTCTTGTTATGCTGACACCTTATGAGTTTCCTTCACTGGAACTAAGGAGCCAAGCCCAACCCCTGAAAAACAACCCCAAACCATAATATCCCCTCCGGCAAATGATTTGGGCCAGTGCACAAAGCAAGGTCCATAGAGACATGGATGAGCAAGTTTGGGGTGGAGGAACTTGATTGGATTGGCCTGGCCAACTCAGTATTGAACCCTACGGACTAAGACTGGGATGTTGTTAAAGTTCATGTGCTTGTAAAGGCAGGCGTTACAATACTTTTGACAATATAGTGTATGTACTGTGTAGTGAGGATTCAAGTGTTGGAATTCTCACTGTTGTGTTCCTGAAGCTCTATCACTGGTGATACTGAACTCTCTGAGTAAATTCAACATGTCTTCTGTTGCATGGCTAATACAGAATATCATTTTCTCATATATAGTAGGAAAGCACATCTTTCAGTTTTAGAAGGCAAATGATGAGTTAGCACTCATATATGGGGAATGAAATCTCATGCTCTCTTCACTTACTATAATCAAAGTAGCTGCAGTACCCAAAGCATACATACTTTGTAGATTCACGTATATTGGCCTAACTTAAGGGCGGCCTAGCCTAGCCTTTTTAGGCTACACCGCCGTAAATTAGTTAGGCTAGTAGTGATTCACAATCTACTTACCTGCTAATCTACGGCGGTGTAGCCTAAAACGAGCGGGCGTAAGGGCGCCTAATTCAAATGACTTGGAGGGGGGCGTGTTGTATGGAAATGAGGCTTGACCTCACGTTTTTTTGACACTGCGCATGCGCCGGGCGACTACATTTCTCAGTGCGCATTGCGGCTAAGTAGGCCGTACGGGCCTATTGATTTTGACGCGGACGTAAACGACGTAACTCCCGATTCGCGGACGACTTACACAAACGACGTAAAAAATTCGAACCTCGCGGCGGGAACGGCAGCCATAATTTAACATTGTTATTCCACCTCATAGGTGGAATAACTTTAGGCCGCCTAAGGCCTTACGGAAACTACGTTAATCGACTGTGGCGGGCTCGCGTTCGTTCGGGAATCGTCGTAAAAGCTCATTTACATAATCTAGGCCGGCCGCAATGGAAGCGCCACCTAGTGGTAAGCCAAAACATTGCATATCTTAGATATGTTTAAGTGTATCTTGTGTATATGTTTAAGTGTATCTCTGTTAGAGAATACACTTAAACATAGGTCGGCTTAGATTCAGAGTTAGGTCGGCTTATCTGTAGATAAGCCGGCCTAACTCTTTGTGAATCTACCTACTAGTGTGTTTTTTGTAGCCAGAATTAATAAAAGACCCGGTCTTATTTTCGGGGAAACACGGTATATATACATTTTCTAATGATGTTATCTTAAAATTTCCAGCACCCATCTAGAAAATGATTCTCTGCAGTAGAATAGTTTATATATTTTTTTAGCATAAACCTGGTCTAGTACCTATCAAGGAATTTAAACAGATTTTTCTGCACATGGCTGTGTTCTGATTTTGATAAATGTACATTATGATGTTATCTTCATGTGAGAGATACCAATTTCCTAAACCGCTTTTCCATTACATTCTGTAAGTAGCTTGCATCAACAGTTTAGGAGGTCATTTTGAAATGTTGTGGGGTCAAATAGCAACTGTTAGATTCATATCTATATATTTTCTAATCTCAGTATGGCACCAGATAATACTTGATACTTTGACAGCACAGTCATGCTACAAGATCATTTTCAGCAGGAAGTGGGTAACATTTCAACAGCTGGCAGCAGACTTGTAAACAAAAGTATCAGGACACCACAGTAAAGTATTTTTAGGGTCTCGGACCTTACCTAGCATTTCCTGTGATGTATCTTTGGACTTTCATAAAGAGCGACAGCCTGGATAAGGGAGGATTTGTTGTGCGCAGCATGGTGCAGAGAAGAGTGGGCATAGGAATATGGGGGGAGTATTGACCGTGGGTCTGAGTCTACACACAGTATACACTGCATTTGTAAATTTGCCACTGCACTTCTAATAGGCTACTTAGAAATCAATTTTGAAATGACACTTTGGTCAGGAGTATGTAACATACATTGCAGCATAAAGACTCAAGACATAGCGTCATGCTAAAAGCAATGGATGTAATAAAACAGAATAACTAAGATTATTATACAGAGCAACATCTGCTTCTTTAGCACTGTTACCGATTGTATAGGCTTCAATGTGGTGCATGTTGCATATTTTGTCCTGCACATCCAGATCATATGTGAAATAAAGCTGTATTGACTAATTATGAATATCACTCAGGCTGCAAGCTGGCTATCTGCACAGTATTGTTCAGAGGCACAGAGCCTGAAATAGACCTGAAATTGGACCAATGCAGGCAGTGGTGGATGGTGCTCAATATTTTTGGAGGGGTGCAAACAAACTGAAAAAAAAAACATCAATTGCAACCACTGTGCCCATTAAACGCTGCCACTGTGCCCATTAAACGCTGCCACTGTGCCCATTAAACGCTGCCACTGTGCCCATCAAGCGCAGCCACTGTGCCCATCAAGCGCAGCCACTGTCCCCTTAAACTAAGCCACTGTGCCCTCAAACGCATCCACTGTGCCCATCAAACGCAGCCACTGTGCCCATCAAACGCAGCCACTGTGCCCATCAAACGCAGCCACTGTACCCATAAATTGCCGCCACTGTGCCATCAAACGCAGCTACTGTAACCATCAATTGCTGCAAGTGTGCCCCATTAATTGCCGCCAGTTTGCCTCATCAATTGCCACCAGTTTGCCATATCAATTGCCACCAGTTTGCACCATCAAATGCTGCCAGTGTGCCCCCCGCCCGGCACTTGCCTGTGTCGGGTCACGGCGCTGTCCACCACGCTCCCTCTGAGTGCTTGATGTCTTCTCTCATCCTCTTCTGCTATGATTGGATGCCGGACATTAGTGATTGACAGGTGCAGGAGAGAGGGGGCGGCGATCCTGCTCCCTCTATGGACACACCGCCACTGAATGCAGGATTGATGTACTATATGCAGTGTAAAGAGCCAGTGAAAGACTACTCCTATGCAATCACTTGGGGAGATAAGTAGAGAAAAACCAGCTCTACATGTACAGTTGCCAGACTTCCTGTGAACTCTAGAGGGTAAAAGAGTTGAGAAGTGAGGTGCTTCCAGCAAGTTAAAAATTACAGGATCTTGATGGGTTGCTGAGATCTGATCTACATATACAGTATGTAAGCAGCTTGACATGCTGGTGCGTGAGACAGCTGCTGCCCCTGCCAGGAGGGAAACCATTAACCTGTTTCCTGCACTGTCTACGGAACTCCGCCTTTCTCCCTGTGCTTATAATAAAAAGGGGAATGGTTCTGCAGAGACAGACAGTCTGCATGGGAGAGAAGACACAGACAGGACACAGCAAATAATCTCCGGCCACATCACAGAGATGCTGCAGCTACGCCCCTAGGAACCGCATATAGGGGGATCACTGGGACCTATTCGAAATGCTTGCTTGCAGTGTTTTCCCTTTCCATAAACATTTTCTATTGATTAGCAATGTGCCTCTGAACTTGCTGGAATGTTTGACTGTTATGCCTTCCGAGTGTGTAGCCCCATCAGTTTTTTCATCGGAAATTCCAATGAATTCCATCGGAGTTTAGATATAGAACACGTTCTATATTTCTCCTTTGGAATTCTATCAAAATTCTGAAGACATTTGGCCGGGCAAAAGCCTGATTGTGTGTGTGCGCGTGGCCGGAGCTGATGCGCATGGCCAGCAGCTGCGATGTCCCCCAGCCATCCGTGATTGCTCCACAGAGCCAAAACAGGGATCAGCCAGTGTAAATAAAGCAGCTCCCTTTTCTGACAGGGGAGTAGAAAGTGATCGTCAGCGATCTCTCTTTTCTCCTAGTCAGTCCACCCCAGTTAGAAACACATCCCTAGGACACACTTAACCTCTTGACAGCCCCCCCTAGTGTTAATCCCTTCCCTGCCAGTGTCACTTATACAGTGATCACTGATCACTTATACAGTGATCAGTAGATATTTTTAGCTCTGATCACTGTTATAATGTCACTGGTCCCAAAAAAGTGTCAAAAATGTCCGATCTGTCCACCGCAATGTCGCAGTTCCGCTAAAGATCACTGCCATTACTAGTAACAACTAAATAATAATGAAAATTCCATAAATCTATCCCCTATTTTGTAGACACTATAACTTTTGCACAAACTAATCAATATATGCTTGTAGCAGAATACATATTGTAATTTTCACAGTAAACAGTGCATTTTTATAGCACTTTTCGCTGTGAAAATGACAATGGTCCCAAAAATGTTTCAAAAGTGTCCGCCATAATGTCGCAGTCACGAAAAAAATCGCTGATCGCCCCCATTACTAGTAAAAAAAAATATAAATAAAAATGCCATAAAACTATCCCCTATTTTATAGACGCTATACATTTTGCGCAAACCAATCAATAAACGCTTATTGCGATTTTTTTTTTTGCCAAAAATAAGTAGAATACGTATCGGCCTAAACTGATGAAAACTTCTTTTTTTTATATATATATATTTTTTGGGGATATTTATTATAGCAAAAAGTAAAAAATATTGAATTTTTTTTCAAAATTGTCGCTCTAATCTTGTTTATAGCGCAAAAAATACCAAAACAAAGCTCTATTTGTGGGAAAAAGGGATGCCAACTTTGTTTGGGAGCCATGTCGCGCAATTGTCAGTTAAAGTGACGCAGTGCCGAATCGCAAAAAGGGGCTTAACCTGCATAATGGTCCGGGTCTTAAGTGGTTAAAGGGGTTGTAAAGGTTTGTTTTGTTATTTTCTAAATAGGTTCCTTTAAGCTAATGCATTGTTCACTAACCGTTTTCTTTCGATTTCCCTTGTAAATGTTTTTTTTCTTTGTCTGAATTTTCACTTCCTGTTCCTCCTCAGTAAGCTGTTCTGGCTGACTAACCCCCAGACAGAATGTCTCAGATGATGGTGGAAAGCTTACTGAGGAGAAACAGGAAGTGAGAAATTCAGACAAAGAAAAAAAAACATTTAGAAGGGAAATCGGAGGAAAAGGTAAGTGAACCAACAATGCACTAGCTTAACCACTTGCTTACTGGGCACATAAACCCCCTTCGTTCCCAGGCGAAATCTCCGCGTCCGGCACTGCGTCGCTTTAACTGACAATTGTGCGGTCGTGCGACGTGGCTCCCAAACAAAATTGGCGTCCTTTTTTCCCCACAAATAGAGCTTTCTTTTGGTGGTATTTGATCACCTCTGCGTTTTTTTTTTTTTTTGCGCTATAAACAAAAAAAGAGCGACAATTTAAAAAAAATATATATTTTTTTTTACTTGTTGCTATAATAAATATCCCAATTTTTTTTAAAAAAAAATCTTTTTTTTCTCAGTTAAGGCCGATACGTATTTTTCGACGTATTTTTGTAAAAAAAAAAAAAAATCGCAATAAGCGACTGGTTTGCGCAAAAGTTATAGCGCCTACAAAATGGGGAACAGAATTATGATTTTTTTTATTATTTTTTTTTTTACTAGTAATGGCGGCGATCTGCGATTTTTATTGGGACTGGGATATTGCGGCGGACGTATCGGATACTTTTGACACAAATTTGGCGCCATTCACATTTATACAGCGATCAGTGCTATAAAAATGCACGAATTACTGTATAAATGTGACTGGCAGTGAAGGGGTTAACACTAGGGGGTGAGGAAGAGGTTAAATGTGTAGCCTGGGTGTGTTATAACTGTGTGGGGGGAGGCGGGTGACTGGGGGAGGTGACCGATGCTGTGTCTCTATGTACAAGAGACACAGATCGGTCTCCTCTCTCCCTGACAGGACGTGGAGCTCTGTGTTTACACACAGAGCTCCACGTCCCTGCTTTTACCTGCCGTGTCACCGACGATCGCGTGTACCCGGCGGACATCGCGGCCGCCAGGTACACGCATCGGGTCTTCGGCGATGCGCCGGGACAGTTTTTACCCGCCGCGCGCCACCCAGTGGCACGCGCGGGTAATGCACATAAAAGGCCGTGTTTAAACGGCCACTTGGCACTTGAGAGCCGCGCTGCGGAGGTATTTTGTCTATAGCGCGGATCTCAAGTGGTTAAAGGAACCTATTTAGAAAAAAAAAAAAAAAAACCTTTACAACCCCTTTAATGTGTTTGAATATGTCCTTATTTCTTAATGCCTGGTAATCTCCAGAGTAATCTCTGGTCAGTAATTATGGACCAACTGTACCAAGCGATGATCAGAACCCCCCATGAGATTTCCTTTTACTTTTGTACTTGTGATTTTCACCAGACAAGAAGTGACAGTCTGAAACTGGGACAAGGTCAGCAATATAAACCTGACAGGGGTTCTAGCCTCCCCTTACTCTACAAAAAAAAAAAAAAAAAAAGTGATTGTGTTCCTGTTTGTCCTGTCACTGGGGAAATTGTTTTCTAAGAGCCCTTATAGCCCCATACAAAAACATATTTTTTTGTAACTTTTTCTTGGGTTGTACACTTTAATGTGTGTTACTGCAATGTAAGTGTACAGTATGTTATAATATTGAAGTATCTCTTAGAATGTGACTTTTAAAAGGCAAGTAAAGATATATAATATATTATAAAAGTTGATTTTATTAATATCACTTTAAAAACTCCACAAGTGGTGATACCCAACACCATAAATGGCTGTATGATCAAATGTTTATTGCCAGCAGTACATGGAATGGGCTATCCCTGTAAATGTACAGTATGTTGTCATTCATTCTTGAGTACACTACAAAACATACTGTATATAGTACTGTAGCGCCCCTCCCTTTTTAGTTAGTGGGGCGTTACGCTAAAGTTATTGGGGAATGGGAGATTTCACTTGCTCCCATTCACTAATTGTTAGTTTGTGCTGGTGCCAGTTCAGAACTGCCTCTTGGGTCAGTCTGTGTGTCCAGGGAAGCGCTTCCACCCCTGGGCAACAGTTGGCGCTATAGGGGTTCTGACGGAACCATCCTTCCCCAGCAGCCAATCAGAGGATTTCCCCTCTTTGGGCATGCTGGCGGGGGGTATATCTGGAGCACCGGCCATTTTTTCGGGTAGTCTGCGGGGCCCGAGTTCCAGGTGCGGCATCCACCTTTAGGGTGCGCGCATCCGCGGGCCCCATCCTCATGGCCGGTCAGGTTGAGGCTGTGCACCTCACGGAGCCTTCCGTTGATGAAGAAAGGGACCCCAGCGGCTTGCTGGGTTCCAGATCCTAAGCTGGAGGCTGAACGGTGGGGATTGGCTCGGGAGAACCTAAGTGCAGAGGTTGTCTGTGAGGCCTGGACGAACCACCGGGGATCCGATCACCGCGCTACGTGACAGGTATTTTTCTTCTGCTGTCAGTGGGTGATCCTGTAGAACAAAACTTACTGGGAGGATTTGCTATCCTTACACTTCAATTATACCAACAAAATTTACTACGCCTGTGGCAGAGGCATTGTTTCCTCCCAGTGATCTGATTATTGCGAGCGACCCTTTGGCTGCCAGGTCCAAGTTAATTGCCTGTCCAAGAGGCACTTACCCACCCTGTCGAGGGTGGCAACGTTTGAATTATTTGAGCCGAGAGCAGGCTTGCTCTCTATGTTTTTGATATCCAAGGCCTGACGCTACAAGTCCTTCCTACTCATCAACCCTTTTTCCTATACTGTGTGTCATGTTGATGTTGGCCTTGTTGGCCCTGGAATAAAGCATTAAAAACTCATGCTACCTGCTGGACACATGTTCTTTTATCCACACTCACAAGCATCACTGCACTGCAAACACATTCTCACAATGAATACTTCTACTGTAATCACTTCTGTACAAATCACTGTATTTTAGCAGGATATTGTTAGATTAAAGAGGTTCTGAATGCTGGGAGCTGTGCCCAAAAAAGGACTAGTCATAAGTATTTTATGTGGTCTCCCAAAAGCTCATATTTTCTCTTGACATGCAATAGAAGTTATTTACGAAAGGCAAATCCACTTTGCACTACAAGTGCAAAGTGCACTTGAAATTGCACTGAAAGTGGAGTAGCTGTAAATGCAAATGGAAGTGCAGTAGCTGTAAATCTGAGGGGAAGATCTGAAATGAGGGGAAGCTCTGCTGATTTTATCATCCAATCATGTGCAAGCTAAAATACTGTCTATTTTTCTTGCATGTCCCCCTTGGATCTACAGCGACTGCACTTCCAAGTGCACTTTCAGTGCAATTTCAAGTGCACTTTGCACTTGTAGTGCAAATTGGATTTGCCTTTCGTAAATAACCCCCAATGCCTTGTTCTGCACTGCACTAGTTCTTTGTGTGGAGACATTCTGATAGAGGAATGGGTTTGCTTCTTCATGTTAGAGTCACCAAGAAGAAAGAGTAATGAGCAGCACATAAGTGACATCACCAAATCTTGCTCCATAGCTCTCAAAGATAATAGGATTAGCAATACATTCAAATTCACACTGCAGATATACAGTTGTAAGGCTGGAAGCATAGGAAGTGCACTGCTGAGGCACAATTGGCATCTGTAGATGGTCCTTCTACATAGCAAATCTTCACTTTTGAGTTATTTTCATTGAGTCCTCACCCGAGCTGGCTCTTCTAGTCTTGGCACCGGCAGGTTTACTTTTACTTTACTCCACTGTGAATGAATGTGAATGGTCCCGCAGCCTTCTGGTCGTGTCCCATAAGGCTGCTGGGGGGGGGGGCAAACTTCCACTCGGATCCCTGCGGTAATCTGACCAGAAGTGGGAGCGAGTAACTGTCAAAAACAGGTACTCCTCCCGTCACCCCAAAAAAAAGCAGCACCCCAGAAATGCATAGTACATTGACTCAAAATCCACATCCACTCAGTATCAAATGTATATTGTACTATCTATCATACTAATGGCCCGTACACACGATCCGAATATCGGACGAAAACGATAGTCCGAGGAAGAATCGTACGATTTTTGGATCGTGTGTACACTACTTTCGAGAGACGATCACGACAGTTCATCCGATATTATTAGATCGGACAAGCACGAAAATATTCCTCGTACGATGACAGATCCTACGATTTTCGTTTAGTCAGCACAGTTGTTGTCCAAAAATACAATACAAATACATTACAACACATTACATCACTTCCAATTTATTTTTTTATTTTTATGTCGTACGAGAATTTTTGTGACTTTAATAACCTATTCAATTTCTACTTGCGACTATATAGCGTAAAAATTGTACAATCTGTCGTACGATATTCGGATCGTGTGTACGGGGCATAAGTCTTGCCTATTTTAGAGTTCAGGTGTTGATTGTATGTTGAATGTTTACAATTCTTCAAGTTCTGAAATCAGTGAAAAAGGTAAAATCTTCAAACATCTCTCTTTGGCTATTTTCAGTAGCTACTTCAAATTATTTACTTATATTGTCAACAACGAAAAAAGTTGTAGCTATTCTTTTTACATTAGTGAGAATTTTCAAATCCTGGTGATAGGAACACTCAAATATAAATGTACGGTTTATTGGTAAGATAACGGCTCTCTGAAGATATTGTAACAGCTGTAAAACTATCCTGTACAACCATTACTGCTAATGCTCATAGCTGCTAAACTGCAGTCAATATGCCATAACAACTGACAGGCCATTTACCCTCTGCTTAATTCGTATTGTTAAAATATAGTAAAAGAGGCATTTGGTGCTGATTGTAAATTTTAAAGGGAAATTCCAGTTTTACTGCTAAAGTAAAAAGAGTAGAAATCATAACATTCTGATCAGCTGTAAAGTTCCAAGGATCTCAGAAACTTCATTGCATATCCTTCCTTTCAACATCATTGTATTTTTTTTGTTGTTTTTTTTGTTTGTTTTTTACATATTGAGCTAGGCTATGCCAGTGCACCTGCTAAAATCTTTTAGAATTAAAATGTATGAACTTCAAGCAAAACGAGAATAAACTCATGACACACAGGAGAAAGGGCCCTGGCTGGACTAGCTTACAATGTAAATTGTGAGAAAATGCTAGATGGATAGTAGAGATCACAGTGCCTGGTGATGTTGATTACTTGTTAATAAATGATTATAATAGATAGGGTGGCAGTGTTATATAGGTGACTGTTGATGGATGGGTTATGCCTTTGAAAATGTAAGATTAAAGTAGTACAACAAAGGAAAGAATCACAGGGAATTGGAGCATCCCTAGAGAAATCTTGGAGTCCTGCATAGATTGAGGTTATGAATAAATTGGGTCAGTGGAGGAGCAGAGAGGGTAGTTTGACGTGTATGTGCATGCAATAAGAAATATATACTGTCGTTGAAAAATGTATTATGAAGTGTTTTTAGGAAAAACATAGCAAATTAAGCTTTGTCCTGAGTTAAAGCTGGTGAGGAAATTGGCAGAAAGGGGCAGCAGTCAGGGCATAGTGTGCGTGATAGAGAGTTATTATAGATGCATGTGTGATAAATTGTGGTCTTGCTAGTGGAAGACCAAACAGAAGACAACTGCAGTAACCATGCCATAAATTATGAGTTTGTGGACTACAGCTCCCTATAGTTCAGAAGTTGTATATTTTCAAGTTGTGGTGGCAGAAAATGTTTTAGCCATCAATTTTGACATTTATACAGCAGAGATGTAAAGACAGTAATTTGGTAGGTAGGTCAAGGAGGAATGTTATGTAACTCATTTTTGTCCAGGTTAAAGTTATTGTAAAGGTTCAGGTATTTTTTTTTTTAATAACAAACATTTCATATTTATACCTCCACTGTGCAGTTAATTTTGTACAGAGTGGCCCCGAACATCCTCTCCTGGGGTCCCACGACGGCTCTTGTGGCTCCTCCCCGCATTAGATAACCTCCTCTGGGAAGCTCTCTGCCAAGGGGGTTACCTTGCGGGCACACTCATGTGTCATACACTTGATGCCAAGCGTATGACTCTGCCCCAGCCCCCGGCGCTCACGTCATTGGATTTGATTGACAGCAGCAGGAGCCAATGGCTGCGCTGCTATCAATCTATCCAATCAACGCCAAGACTCCATGGAAAAGAGGATGCTGGGGACACGCTGAGCAGGTGAACTGGCTCAGATAAGTAAAATGGGGGGCTGGGGGGCCCGTCACTGCCAGGTGTTTTTTCACCTTATTGTATAGGATGCATTAAGGTGAAAAAACATGAACCTTTACAACCACTTTAAGCTACCCGTACCCGTTTTCAAGGATAGGTAAGATTAGTATTAAAATTATATTAAACCCAAAACCAAAACCAAAAATAAAATATATTCAAGCTTACCAAACACTAGATTTAGTGGCTGTATATATATTTTTTATTTAATATTCATTTTTTTGTTTTTTCCCCCTCTATTTTGCCCTGGTGATCTGGCCAGTAACACACCTCTTGTATTATACAGACACCACTCTGGATGCAGGAGCACAGGGGGCAAATTTGGACAGCATTATTGTAATTCTGGGGTGAGGGGAGCGTTGGATGTACTAGCAGATTCACATACAGTAACAAATTATAGCCAAACTCCAGTTCGCACTTTGTAATCAGTTACAGCATTGTTTTTTTTCTTTTTGGGATAAAGTTTTTACATAAATAAATAAAAGCTGATCATTTTAGGCACCTGCCAGTGTTAAATGGCCTGCCTCGTCCTTGTAACTCCAAGAGAGTTTTTCTGTTGAAAAACAGACTTAGCTGCTGGATTACAAGATGAAAATGGAAGTAAGAGCCTAAAAAGGAAACAAATACAGCCACCACATCTAACAATTGGTAAGCTGCAGTATAATAAATGTTTGCTTTTGGGTTTAATACTGCTTTAAATGGTTTATCTTTCCTATGATCCTTAGGACTTTATGCAGGTTCTCTGATTACCTCCCACAAACCAACAACATAGTGGTAAGTTAAAGTGTAATTATAGCAAAGTCAGGGGTGTGCAGCTGTCGCGTACCTTGCGGCTTAGCCCGACATGCAGAGGGATGCCTCTCATATAGCCTTGGCTCGGGGACCACTAATGTTGCAAAAGCGCGATGAGGTATGAGTGCCTGCACAGTCCTCCGCTGGTCGTAGTGATGTGTAGCCAGGAACAATAGTTGACAGCGGGAACAACGCGTCCTGGGTTGCTAGATAGCAGGCAGTGGTAGACAGTGGCTGGTAGTAGGTGCAGGAAGACTGGTGACTCACAGTAGAAGAAGCTCCAACAGGAGCTAGGCAGGTGCAGACAGGGTGGATGAACAACTGGATGCAAGGTCAGGCAAGCCAGGTCGGCAACAGGTTGTCAAATACAGGTATAGACTGCAGGCAAGGAATCATCAGGCTACAGGCAACATGAGAGCAGGCATATAAGCAGAAGGCAGAGCAAAGTCCAGAGACGAGCGAAGATCGGGACAGGTAGCATTCAAGCGAAGTCAGGAGCAAGCAGAATCAGATACAGGAACACGGGTATAGCTGTAGATCGGACAGTATTGGACTGCCCCTCGCCACTGCTATTTTTTCCACAGTTTCTTCATGGTTTGGCATCCATCCTCTGTGGCTATTGGACTGTCACTGTCCTGCACATTTGTATTGAAGTTACATCATCCCAGCACCGTCTCCATTGTTGCCATTTTAGAGATACTGGGAATGGACTTAGGAATATAAACATTACTGAGCGTGTCTTAAAGTAGTGTACATTAGATAAAATCTGCTAGGAGCAAGGACAAAGATTTTTATTTTTTTTTTGGCAGAAGAGGTATGCAAAATCTTTTTCGACAAAAAAATCTTTCTCCTAACAAATTTTCTGTTATAGAAAAACAAGCTTGTATGACGGTTGTAAAGATTGTAAGCTGCTTGATTTTATGTACTCTGTAAAACATTGTATAAAATGTTGGTGCTACATAAATATTGGAAATATATACTATATAGAAAGCTAAAGTAAAGTTTATATTTAACAAGGGTTTAGTGAAAAAAAAGGAAAATATGTTCTAAGGTCACACTTTGGAGTTTAGAAGATCACAAACAAGTCACATCTACATAAGATTTTATCTTTTTAGGACAGGTGGATTATATGTAAATGATTTTGTATTTTAGCCAGCTTTGAGCACTTTTTGGGACTTGCAAGCTGAATCATGTCATATGATGTCATCAGCAGATGCTATTACTGCAAACCCCAAGACCACGATGGCTTCCTAAATTAGCTTTAATGGCCTCTTATCTTGCCAATATTCATATTTATAGAAGTTCCTGATAATCCTCAAACCACAGAAGCCACAAACATTGTACGGCTGATGTGTCAGCTTCCTGTTTGTTTATGGTAGCCTAACATCAATTTAACAGATGCTCTTCTGCAAGTCATTGTGAGTCATGAGTTCCCTGTTTGCTGAGCCACAGCAAGGGGATTACTAGAAGATTTCTGCAGTTCATGTTGACAGTGTCTACTGTAATACCCTAACTGGTACAGTAATACAATAGAGCTTATGGTATAGCTATTATAATTCTTGTTACGAGAGAAACAAAAAGAAAATAAATGTGTACTGCACTTTCAGTATTTAATAGGATGGCAAGGCATGAGATTTCTGTCTAAGTTTTCCTGTTTGAAATTTGTATATTATAACATATATATCTTATTCGTTTTAATCTTTTTAATTTTATGTACACTAAAATACAGTACATTGCCTGTTCCACTTAAAGCATTAGTCCACCCAAAATTCTGATTTCAGCTATTGATACATATGGATGTTTTTGTTATCTACTTATCTAGTTGTCAGATGACAGTTATGTCCTTGTAATGCGACCAATGCAAAGGTGTTTCACTCTCTGCTTGAATTTCCCATTAGTTCAAGATAATAAAGAATGTAGCAGGAGAGTCACTATGTTGAGGGAAGCAGGCATGGATATTTTTTTTTCAAAGCTGCTCCATCCAAGGCTGATTTTTTTTTATATTCTGTGGTACTTTATTACATAATTTGCAGCAGTCAGATTGCAGCATGCAGTAACGAACAAATGGCCAACACATTTATAACAGCAAGGAGCACATAGAGCGGCAACGCATGCAAGTCAAAGCCAGAGAAAATTCCCAGCTCTACTCACCAACCAGTCTGCTGACCAACCTATCAACCTGACTAACAGGATACATTTATAAGAGTCTCCAACAGTGGAAGCACATGCATTCTAATGGATAGATAGTGGGCAGGTGGGCCTTGAGGTTGCCCAATCCTCCTTAAAGGCACAGGGGCATACTGGACACCCAACACATAACATATGGCAGCAAACATGTCCAGTGTGACCCCCTCACCGGTATTTACACCAGTAACAAACAAATGGCCTCTGCCCCCATATATAACTGGCCTTCACAGCAAGGAGAACATGGAAGGGCAATGCATGCAAGACAAAACCAGAGAAAATTCCAAGCTCAACTCACCAACCAGCCTACTGACCAACCAAATTAACCTGTCTTAACCGTATGAATTAAAAACAAAGGTTTAGTTAGCACCCATTTGCCACTTCACGGCACCCTGTATTACCTGCAGTCCTAACTTTAGCATGCATTACCTATTAAAACTATAAACAAAGGAGAGAAGGATATGGGAATCCAACCTATTTATCAAATATGTAGTACTCACCGATATTGTCGGGGGGTGCAATCAAAAATATAATGTACCAAGAGAGAAAAAAACAAAAAAAGAAAAATGACTGCTGCACACCCTTAAGAGTTATTACTACGTTTTATTAAATATCAGAAAATAGAGCATAAAAGGCATTAAAAACACACAGGTAACCAATAATGGTATAGTACCCTAGAAGTGACCTGAGAAAACACTCACAAAAGCGAGACGGCAAAAATCAGTGACAAATTGAAAACTGGAGCTTGATCATCCAATAAGGAGATCTAAGTCCATAACTCACCCATTCACCCTCCACACAACACAAAGAGACCCCCCACCCCAAGCACATATAAAACCCCCACTGCTATCAATAATCCTAAAGATTTCCACACCATGCGGTGGTTCCCTGTAACTACAGGTGAAAGTACCACCATCTAAGTGGGAAAAGTTGCAAAAAAGAAAAGCTCAAAAATGGGGACATGAGAGGGATCCACTATATAGTGGTATAGTAATACTGCTCAATTGGAGATAAATGGCAAGTGATAAATCAGATGAGAGAGATATAGTCCCAGGGACCGCAGACAATTCTACTAGGCTGGAGAAAAAAAGTGGTATATATATATATATGTCTCTGCTCTTCAGATGGGTCGCCGCGTCTGGCGTAAACAGTTATTCAATTTCCATCAGATAGTAACTGATAAGGAGGCATTCAACAAAAATATATATTTGAGACACTGTAGTAGTGATCATTAAGTATCAGAGTTCACCTATGCTGCACTTGAGAGGACTATGCAACAATGTAGCCACAATTAATTGACGGGTTCCCATTACTTATGGGTAGTGTCCATTCTAATATATCAAGTAGATATGTCCATCAGATATTGAAATCTTGTTGAACTGCTAGTGGCAATTAGGCTTACATGAATATTGGATGTGTTGATATATACACTGTTGGTGAGCAGATAATTGATCAGCATTCCACAGAAAATAAACGGTTGAAGTTGTACTCACTGTTGGGCTGTTATGTGTAGCTCAGAGTTGTAGCTACCACATCAAATCTGTACTCACGTGCTGCCAGAGAGATTTGCAGCCGAGCCATCCATCCATGTGTAGCACACAGAGCCCGAAGCACTCCTCATCAGTGCAGTAATGATAGGTGAATGATATAGTAATGTCCAGTATAAAACTGCGATTATACAGTGTCTTCAATGATGTTAGGCAAATACCAATCTCCAAAGTTGAGAATAAAGAATGTATTAGGTCTCCATGGGGTCAGTCTCTCCAATTTGAGCGTGCAAGTTATGTTCAGATTGCACTGTTCATGTCTCCATGTGATACTTTTCCTTAAGCTGCTTAATGGCTCAAGGTAACCATGTTACCGAGCTCCAAAAGAAAGAAAAGCACTGAGGTTCAAAATGTGCATCGGGGGGTCCCTGTACCCCAAGAGTTTACATGTTTCGTTCCTTTAGAACTAGGAACTTCGTCAGAACGCTGACGAAGTTCCTAGTTCTAAAGGAACGAAACATGTAAACTCTTGGGGTACAGGGACCCCCCGATGCACATTTTGAACCTCAGTGCTTTTCTTTCTTTTGGAGCTCGGTAACATGGTTACCTTGAGCCATTAAGCAGCTTAAGGAAAAGTATCACATGGAGACATGAACAGTGCAATCTGAACATAACTTGCACACTCAAATTGGAGAGACTGACCCCATGGAGACCTAATACATTCTTTATTCTCAACTTTGGAGATTGGTATTTGCCTAACATCATTGAAGACACTGTATAATCGCAGTTTTATACTGGACATTACTATATCATTCACCTATCATTACTGCACTGATGAGGAGTGCTTCGGGCTCTGTGTGCTACACATGGATGGATGGCTCGGCTGCAAATCTCTCTGGCAGCACGTGAGTACAGATTTGATGTGGTAGCTACAACTCTGAGCTACACATAACAGCCCAACAGTGAGTACAACTTCAACCGTTTATTTTCTGTGGAATGCTGATCAATTATCTGCTCACCAACAGTGTATATATCAACACATCCAATATTCATGTAAGCCTAATTGCCACTAGCAGTTCAACAAGATTTCAATATCTGATGGACATATCTACTTGATATATTAGAATGGACACTACCCATAAGTAATGGGAACCCGTCAATTAATTGTGGCTACATTGTTGCATAGTCCTCTCAAGTGCAGCATAGGTGAACTCTGATACTTAATGATCACTACTACAGTGTCTCAAATATATATTTTTGTTGAATGCCTCCTTATCAGTTACTATCTGATGGAAATTGAATAACTGTTTACGCCAGACGCGGCGACCCATCTGAAGAGCAGAGACATATATATATATATATATATATATATACCACTTTTTTTCTCCAGCCTAGTAGAATTGTCTGCGGTCCCTGGGACTATATCTCTCTCATCTGATTTATCACTTGCCATTTATCTCCAATTGAGCAGTATTACTATACCACTATATAGTGGATCCCTCTCATGTCCCCATTTTTGAGCTTTTCTTTTTTGCAACTTTTCCCACTTAGACGGTGGTACTTTCACCTGTAGTTACAGGGAACCACCGCATGGTGTGGAAATCTTTAGGATTATTGATAGCAGTGGGGGTTTTATATGTGCTTGGGGTGGGGGGTCTCTTTGTGTTGTGTGGAGGGTGAATGGGTGAGTTATGGACTTAGATCTCCTTATTGGATGATCAAGCTCCAGTTTTCAATTTGTCACTGATTTTTGCCGTCTCGCTTTTGTGAGTGTTTTCTCAGGTCACTTCTAGGGTACTATACCATTATTGGTTACCTGTGTGTTTTTAATGCCTTTTATGCTCTATTTTCTGATATTTAATAAAACGTAGTAATAACTCTTAAGGGTGTGCAGCAGTCATTTTTCTTTTTTTGTTTTTTTCTCTCTTGGTACCTATTAAAACTACAGAACAACATATTTTAATAGGTAGTGCAAACAAAGAATGTTTTAATAAGTAATGCATACTGCAATCTCACTTCTGTAGCTTATGTAATGTAGCACCACAGAACACAAAAACGTCAGGATACTCTGATATGCAATTTTAAACGTTTTCTGTTTAGGAGTTAAGGAGCAATGGCTGGATACAAAGATAACAAAGAATTTGTTGTTGGACAAAGATACAGTCATGTGATTGTGGGCAAGTCCAGGAGGTTGGTAGCCAAGTTGGAAGAACAGTACTCCAAGTCCAAATAAAGGCAGTCTCGTCCCTCTTTCCAGCAGAAATGGAGAGGACACAGATCCATTAATCTGTACTCTTGCACTCAGAGCACTGTATAGCAGTTGTATCCACCTTATAAATCTTGGTCCTATTCCAAATTGTTCTAAACAGGCTCATAGGCATTCCCATTCTATACTATCGAAGGCTTTAGTTGCATCTATTCCCTATATTATCCACAGGTAGTTGTAAGTTTAGAAACAGTCGTCTAATATTATTAGCTGCTGATCTATTTGGGATAAATCCCAACTGATCCCGATGTATTAATTTGCCAACATACTTTGAGAGTCTAATTGATAATATTTTTGCCAAAAGTTTGACATCAGATGTCATCAGAGAAATAGGACGATATGCATCAGGCTTGGTTGAATCTTTTCCTGGTTTCAGAATAGAGATGATCACTGCTTCATTCATCGAGGGGGGCAAAGACCCCTCTTCGAAAGCATGGTTAAAAACTGAAAGTAAATCAGGCAGCAGCATCTCTCCATATATTTTATACGTTTCCCCCGGTAGACCATCTGATCCAGGTGATTTGTTATTAGTTAAATTTGCTGCTGCCTCTCTCAGTTCCTCCAATGTTAGTGGTCTCTCTAATACCTCTTTATCCTCTTCTAGTAGTTTTGGCAAATTAATCATCTGTAGAAAGATTTCCATATCTCCTTCCTGAGCTTTCTTCCGACTCTAATGCCGCATACAGACGGTCGTTTTTTGTGATGAAAAAAAATGACGTTTTTGAAAACGTCATTTAAAATGATAGTGTGTGGGGAAAATGTCGTTTTATGTCTTCAGAAAAACGACCAAAAAAAAATTCGAACATGCTCGAATTTTTTGTGTCGTTTTTCAAAATGTCATTTTTTGTGTCAATGAAAATGATAGTGTGTGGGCAAAACGACGTTTTTAAACCCGCACATGCCCAGAAGCAAGTTTTGAGACGGGAGGTAAAACTACCGTTCATAATGGAGTAAGCACATTCATCACGCTGTAACAGACAAAAAAGCACGAATCATCTTTTACTAACAAGTAACCAGCTAAAAGCAGCCTCAAGGCGAATAGAACTTCCCCTTTAGAGTGCCGTCACTTTGTTCATCATTTTTCAAAATGATGGTGTGTATGCTACATCGTTTTTGAAAATGAAGTTTCAAAAATGTCGTTTTTTTTCATCACTTCAAACGTCATTTTTTTTTCATCACAAAAAACGATCGTCTGTTTGCGGCATTATATAGTTCCTGGTAGAACGCCCGGAACACCTCCAAAATCTCAGGTGTATTATTAACCTTCCTATCTGAGGGAGCTTGCATTTCATATATAAAAGTAGTGGACTTCTGCGTCCTAACCACAGAGGCCAATATATGTCCCGTTCCTTCTGCCTCCTCAAAATAGGGTTGCTGTAAAAAAATAAAATATTTTCTGCTCTCTTTATAGTTGTGCATATTTTTCTTTACTATGTATCCATTGGGTTTGGGCATCTTTAGTAGGGTTAATTATCTAGGATGCCTCCGCTTGCATCATATAATCAGCCAGAGTTTTTTCCCATTTTCTAAACTGCTTCTTTTTTTTTTATATTTGTGTAATAAAGAGTCCTCTGAGGTAAGCTTTCTGTGCATCCCAATATATTAGGGGTGAGACTGTGGATCTATTGATTTGCTGAAAAATATTAATCTGTACAGCGGCACAGACACACGACACCTACAGAATGGAGGATAGACTGCACCTGCCTACAAGCTGCTGCCGGTATCAACAGAACACATACAGACTAGCGATGGAAAGACATGAGTCTAAACAGGCATATGTACTGTATATAATGTGAGATGGCCTGTGTGACCAAGAAGTTGTAGGTTGGTCTGCCCTCTTATACTTCCTAAAACTCCCTATTTGATTACCAAACTTGGTGTCCTGAAAAATGCTGGTGTTGAATTGCAGGATTGAAAAGGACGACTCTCGACATTCTCAGCACATTTACAGATTTGTTTAACAATGTGCTCAGGATTCAAGGCTTCACATGGCAGTGGAAAAGTTGAGCCAAGGTAAACCTAATTGTACCCAATTCAGACTGCTGCTTCACTGTTCTCTAGAAAAAGAAAGGTTTGCTGTAATTGCAGTTTGAATGCCCCCAAAGTAAAAAAAAACAACAAAAAAACGTACTAACTGCTCTTACATTTTAAAAGGTACACAATTTATGTGCTCTTTTATTGTGAGCATTTTTATACTTGCATCTGCATTGCGATTTTGTTTTTCCAGTAAAGGTCAGCAAACACGTAAGGTCTTTTTTTTCTCTTGATTTATATTTCTCTTTCTACATCTCCCTACTAGGTGCTATGTATTTTTCCTGATGGCAGAGATATGTGTGAAATGGAAAAATGAGAAAGGAGCAGCGACATTCATGGGGGGGGGGGGGGGGCTTTAATAGGCAGAAATACAGTGACACAAAATGTTTTGTTCTCCAAAAATAATTTATACACATACACTACTTAATGGCCCTTTAATGTTTATTTTATTAAATTGTTTTTTATGCCTCGTACACACGGCCGGACTTTCCAGGAAAAAAAGTCAGACAGGCTTTTTTTCTCTGAAAGCCCGGCCGTGTGTAGCTTCCATCTGACTTTTTTTGTCGGAAGTCCAATGGACCTTAGATAGAGAACCTGTTCTTTCCGTCGAACTTCCAACAGATTCACGGCAGACTTTTCCATGGTCAAAAGTCTGACCGTGTGTACGAGGCATAACAGTGTTTTCTGCTTCCTTGTGGCTTCTGTGAACCCTTGCTCCTTTTTCATCTCACTTTAGTTTATTTGGAATGAGCAATGCCTGTTAGTTGCAGTCACGAGCACTGCTCTATTCACACTACAAATCCCGTAGACCCTAGTCCATCTCAGGAGTGGGTAAGAGAGGGTGACTATGTTCCTACATACAGTGGGATCATGAAGAACAGTAAGTCGCATCACAGCAGAAAAAAAGATGTTTGGAGATTTGGAGGAGACCAAGAACAACAGAAAGTTTGCTTTTGAGTTAAGAATACATGAATATAATAAAATAAAATAAAAACTTTAAGTGCCAAAATTGGGGCTGTCGGCAGTTATAGATGCTTTTTAGGCCCTGTACACACGAGGAGACATGTCCGATGAAAACGGTCCGCGGACTGTTTTCATCGGACATGTCTCCTGGGAGCTTTTGGTCTGATGTGTGTACACACCATCAGACCAAAATCCCTGCGGACAGAGAACGCGGTGACGTAGAAGACACCAACGTTCTCAAACATGGAAGTGCAATGCTTCCACGCATGCGTCGAATCAATTCGACGAATGCGCGGGATTTCGGGATGTCCGCTGGTTAGTACGTCTAACCAGCGGACATGTCCGACGGACAGGTTTCCAGCGGATACGTTTCTAAGCATGCTAAGAAACTTTTGTCCTCTGGAAACCTGTCCGCTAGGCCAGGAAACCTGTCCGATAGGCCGTACACACGACCGAACATGTCCGATGAAACTGGTCCGCGGACCAGTTTCATCGGACATGTTCAGTCGTGTGTACGGGGCCTAAGAGTGCCGATTTGAACTTTTTGTTTTCAGCAAATATGTATAACTAAATGTATTTGTTTGATTTTTCCTCTAATAAAAGGGAGAGTAAATTAATTCTTCTCTGTCATGCATCACCTTCAGCTACTTATTTTAAGCTTGTTTTATATTTTTTAAATACCAAAGAAGCCCAGACTTTTCTGATGTTAATGTAATGCATTTAGCAACGTGTGACCTTAATAATCTTCCATTTTACTTTGCCTTGGGTTGTATGCGATTATAATGTGATGTACAGTAGCAGTAGTAGTAGTAGCCATTTAGGAATTACAAATGCACAAATATGAAACAATTACATTCAAGCCGCAGGTGATGCTTGCTTAATTTCATCATAGTAAGGAGTTTGAAGCAGGATGATTCCCAGCAGTGTGATAGTGGATGCAAACATTGTGTTTCTCTCTGCTGTCAATGGCTCTTTAACAGCTGTGTGGAGTTAATGATGTTTAAAAAAACACTTCATTAGATGTAGTTCCTTGGCTTAGGATGCAAGTCAGTTAACCGGTACAGAACATCATCCGCATGTGTTATAAGTGCAGCTGCAGGGTCCTGTCACAGACACAGAAATCAACATTTTCTGGAGGGATTTGTGACTGAGTCACAGTAAATCCTTGGAGGTTGTGATGCCCTACTTGGGAACATTTTATTGTAAAAATATGGCAGCTGAACAGCTCTAGAGGATGGCCTGTCTTATATAAAATGATTGTTATATAATTAAAAATGTCTCCTGAGAAGTGTACAACTTTTTAAATGTGTTATACCTTAGCAGACACTTTCCATGTTGCCAGTTGCCACTATACATATAGGTTAAAGAAACGTGAAGAAGATTGTATTTGTATACATGTATGGGTGGTCGTTGCTCAAGAAGCTCTGCATTGTTGGTTGGGGAATTTTGTGTTTTCTGTCACTTTTACAAGCAGCTTTTCACCAACATGGACAATTTAAACAGAGCATACAATGAAAAAATGTCAATGCAGAGATTGATTCAATAAAACAGTAGAGCATGTTTACTTTGCAAAGTAAGTTTTCACTTAGCTTAGTGATGGGGTGAAATTTTTTTTTTTGCAAAAAGTGCACAACCACATGCAGGACAAACAAAAAAACAATGTTTACATGGTTAAAGGTAGTAGAGCTTTATCTAGTTCACTAAGCTAAGGGAAAACTCCCTTGCAAGGTAGACATTCACTTTGCTAAGTGAAGTGCCTATACTGCTTTAGTAAACCAATGCCAGACAATTAGGCAGCTGACATTCTCTGCAAAATCATTTTGTAAAAGTTCTCTAATCTTCCATCTGTTTCACTGAGACTGCCTATCACACTGGAGAATTTAACTACTTCTTGCCTGTGCTATAGCCGAGCGACGGCTACAGCACAGGCTTGGTTTACCAGGAGTGTATCCATGGACATCCTCTTGTGATCGCACTGCCTGCCAGCCCCTGTGGCACACTGACGGCACGCTGTGTGATCACCGAGTCCTTCTGACTCAGCTAATCATAGATCTAAGTAAATGGCCAATCACAGCGGCCCTTAACCACGTGATCAGCTGTCAGCCAATCACAGCTGATCACAGGATGTAAACACAAGTTGCCTATGGGCTTTTCTTTCCTCACACTGATGGCGTGAGGAGAGAAGAAGAAAGCAGATAACTTTTGTTAAAGGGACATCGGCACTGATAATCAGGGCACTGGTTATCAGTGTCTAATTATCAGTGCATTCCCACCAGTGCTGCCAATCATTGCCCACCAGTGCTGCCAATCAGTGCCCATCAGTGCCACCTCATTAGTGTCACCTATATCAGTGCTGCCTATAAGTGCCACCTATCAGTGCCTATCAGTGCTGTCAGTGCTACCTCTGTGCCCTTCAGTGCCACCTACCAGTGCAGCCTCCTCATCAGTGATCATCAGTGCCACCTCATCAGTGTCCATCATTGCCACTCATCAGTGCCATCCATCAGTGCCGCCTCATCAGTGCCCATCAGGAGGAAAAATATCTGTTTGCAATATTTTATAACAAACTATGACAATTATTATCTTTTTTTCATGACCGTGCAATTGTCATTCAAAGTGTGACAGCGCTGAAAGCTTAAAATTGGCCTGGGCAGCAAGGGGGTAATAGTTCCCAGTAGGAAAGTGGTTAATGGAAGGCATAAGATGGAGTGGAGTCAATCTCAACTTTTACAGCAATGGTTGAGATTTGTATACAGTACGTTCAGTAACCTGGGTTCCTGAATCTACAAATCATATTGACTTGTAATTTTTGCTGACCATAACCTTCATTTACTGTATGTATTACTTATCATACACAGAGTTTGAATTACCTAGGCTTGTGATTCAAGAAACTCTGACTCAAAAATGAATCTCCTAATAACATAGTTTCCTGCAAAGAAGAAACGAAATACCTCGCCTGCTGCCTTGTGCAGGAAAGCTTCCATTAAGAGCCAAACATTTCTTGTTTATTGAAGAGGATTTGCCACCTGAAGTTTTTCCAAAAAATTACACTTTCAGGAAAGTCAATGTAACATGTTCTTTGTAGTGCTTAGTGGTATCTACCATCAAGAACCCTATGTCACTTCAGGACACAGCATTGATGCAGGGGTTGGCGGGAAGAACTACAGTGTAAAGTGGAGAAAACAGCAGATGGACACCCCTAAAGGGGTCAGTTACTGAAAAACCTCAGGTGGTGACTCCTCTTTACTTTTGAGTGGTATTCAGCAGTGTGGGCAGTGGAAGGGGTATTTAGTTTTTTTCTTTGCTGGTAACTTGAAATACTTTCATATAGAAAATGAGTTTCTGTTTTAAGGAATTTTGCTTTATTCTTATTTTCTTGTAGGTATTGTGGCTGTCCTGTTTTGCGGAGTCACCCAAGCACATTACACCTATAACAACCTTTCTGAAGAGTCCAAGATGAGAACTAAACAGGTAGGACTATAATACTTATTACTGATATACTAGACTTAAAACTATTTAACAAAACATGCTACCTGTATCTGGTAGAAGATAGCTGGGATGATATACTTGCTGCCTTTTACAACACCTACAATTTGTCATTGAAGGCTTATGGAGCAACGAAACTGTCTCTCTATGTCGAATTTTTATGTCTCTCTATGTCGAATCTTCATGTCTCCATTGTCGAATCTTTTCTCTCTATGTCAAATCTTTTCTCTCTATGTCGAATCTTCATGTCTCTATAATGTCGAATCTTTTCTCTTTATGTAGAATAATATTGGACTAATAGAGTTAAGATTAGGCACATTCGACCGCAATGAAAACGAAAATAAAACATTTGTTTATGTCGGATCTTTCTGTTTTCGTTTTCTGTGCTTTCGTTATCGTTTTAACAAACAATAACGAAAGTACCTGAAATTCGGACGAAAAAGCATTTGGACGAAAACGAATGCACATGTCTAGTAATTGTCCCAGAGCTGTCACACTTTGGTAGGTAGAGCCTGAAGTCTGGAGTGACTATGAGCTCAGATGGGGACTTGCTTTGCCCCACATGGGCAAAGCCCAGGTTTACACTAAATACCACTATCCAAAGTTTTCATAAAGACCACTTGAAAAATATGTAATAATGTGTGTATGTACACAGTCTGTTGGAACATAATTTTTGTAATAAACTGTAAATAAGAAATAATACCTCTGTGCTGCTTCTGTGTAGAACAAATCCACAGTGTATGAACGAATTTGTATAAAAAGAAACTCAAACTATATATATATGCATTTGCCAAATGTGGTTATTGCAAACACCGCACTGTTCCCACCAGTAACAAAATAATAATGTTGAAGTGTTGTGCATACCAGAAAAAAATAAACCTGATACTGTAAAACAAATAACCTCAAGTGACCCATGATAAAAATATATCAAATCAACACATTAAATCAAATCCACACTATGCTTTAGAATAGTTCAAGAAAAGTAAAATGCATGTGTGCATGTATTCCAAACCTAAGGAAGTCTACAACCATACCATCTATGAAACATTGGTTTTCTAGAATAGATGAAATTAGAATAATGGAAAATATGACAGCCTTATTCTATGGTAGAGAAGAGAAATGTATGGAAACCTGGCGACCATGGACGACCTTTACCTGTACACATCAATATGATGTTTTTTTTTTTTGCTTGGCTTTCAATAATTTTGAGTGCGGAAGGCCTTGGTTGGCAGGGGCTGCTGTTTATACGTTTAGTTATAAAAAAAATATATATTTGAATAAAGAATTATATTTAAAAAAAAAATGCATGTGTGCTAAAAAGTGCATAATCGTACATATCAAATGATGAATAAGGTGTCTAGTTTTCTTACTTCAGTGCAGGCAGCTTCAGCATTTAAACAAATAGTGTTCTTCCACCTAATCATGACACCTCATTGCTCCCAGTATTCTCACCTCAATGAGTAATCAAATACACATTTGATTACATATAGAAATCCTCCTGCATCGATGTTTATCCACTTGTGGTCCTTTTCAGTTGATTTGGATATCCTCTGCTGTTGGTACTTTTTTTAAGACTCCCTCACATGCACTTATCCATATGTTAGGGTAAAAATTAAGTGACCTCCCATAGTATATATTGTCAGTAAAAAGTATTTTATTAACCACTTCAATACCCAGCCATAGTCATATGACGTCCACAGATGGGATCTCCCATCCTGGGTGGATGTCATATGACGTCCTCGGCTTTCTGCCGCTACTGCGGGCCCCCAGGGGCCCGCAGAGCGGCGATCGGGGATTCGTTGTGTCCCTCGGGACACAGCCTTTCCCCAATGGGGGTAATGGAGTGGTGGTGGCGGCGGAGCTTCCGGTGTAGCATACCGGATTCCTAATGCAGAGCTGCAGCAGCGGCGTGCACAGCAGCCGCGTGTGCCCCGGGGGCGCGCAACGTGGCGATCGGGGATCCGGTGTGTCCCTCGGGACACAGCCGATCCCCGATGGGGTAATTGTAGCGGTGGCGTTTCCGGTAAGTTACCGGTAATGCAGAGCAATGCAGCGGCGTGCACGGCGCCTGCGCACTCCCCTGGGGGCGCGCAGTGCGTCGATCTGGGCTGAGGCTGTTCACATGGATACAGCCCAGCCCAGATCAGGGTAAAGCACGTGACCGGCTGTGTCCTTGTGGTAATGTAAATGAAAAATAAGATGAAGCAGAGCCAGTTGAAATACAATTCCACTGTTTTCAATCGCATCCCAAATAAATCTGAAAAATTATAGGAAAAGATGCCCCTGGTTTAGTATGGATTGGAATATAACAATATGGAATGCCAATCATGTGTATATAAAAGTAGAAATATTTATTACATCAAATATACAGAGAATACATAAAATACACAATAAAAAGTTTAAGATCAAAAAACTGTCATGCAAGTTTGTTTGCCTGAACACACTCCGATGTTGACAGACAGGTCAATACATAAGGGAGCGGTTGAAAACCGACATGTTTCGGCAAACAAGTGGCTGGATTTGTTTACTGCGCATATGTTTAACTCCTTCTTCAGAATTTGTACATAGGTAAAGGGCACTTAGGGCCTGATCCACAAAAACCCTGCGTAACTTAACTTTTGACATTTAAGTTACACCGCCGCAAAATCTCTACCTAAGTGCCCGATCCACAAAGCACTTACCTAGAAATTTTGAGCGGTGTAACTTAAGTGCCTCCGTCGCAAGGCGGTCCTCCTCTCCGGGGGGCGTTTAAAATTTAAATGAGGCGCGCTCCCGCGCTGGCCATACTGCGCATGCGTGTGACGTAATTTTCCCGACGTGCAGCGCGCGAACGTAATTTACGCCGGGCTTTGTGGATTGCGACGGGACACTAAAGTTGCGACGGGTGAAAAAAAAAAAAAGCGCCGGGAAAACAAAAACAAAAAAGACAAATTGTCAGCGTCGCTCGGCATGCATTCCTGAGAGGAAGAACTCCATGCCAATTTTCAAAGAAAAAACCGGCATGGGTTCCCCCCCTAGGAGCATACCAGGCCCTTAGGTCTGGTATGGGTTGTAAGGAGACCCCCCCTACGCCAAAAAATCGACGTAGGGGGTCCCCCTACAATCCATACCAGACCCGTATCCAAAGCACGCTACCCGGCCGGTCAGGAATGGGAGTGGGGACGAGCGAGCGCCCCCCCCTCCTGAGCCGTGCCAGGCCGCATGCCCTCAACATGGGGGGGTTGGGTGCTCTGGGGCAGGGGGGCGCACTGCGGGCCCCCCCACCCCAGAGCACCCTGTCCCCATGTTGATGAGGACAGGACCTCTTCCCGACAACCCTTGCCGTTGGTTGTCGGGGTCTGCGGGCGGGGGCTTATCGGAATCTGGGAGTCCCCTTTAATCACGCTCCGGTAGGTACCCACATGATGGGTGCCTACCCACGTGCACCCACCACGTGGGTACCTACCGGAGCATGATGGGACGGTGATGCCTATATAAATGGGATGCAAGGCGCGCTTCCATCATTGCAGTGAGAAGAGGCGACGTGTCAACATCGGAAGAAGGGAGAAGAAGCACATGACGTCACAGAAGACCGCGCTGGCTGCCTGTTAGTAATTGAGCTAACACACGAAGATAGCAGGCAGCCAGCGCTGAAGAAGAAGGCACCGGACAGCTGCAGAAGAACCGGGGTGCGCCGAGTCAACAGCGGAGAGCGGCGAAGATAGAAGACCCCCGGAGAGCGGAGAAGACCCCCGGAGAGCGTAGAAGACCCCCCCCCCCGGAGAGCGGAAGAAGAAACCCCCCCCGGAGAGCGGAGAAGACCCCCGGAGAGTGGAAAAGAAGAAGCCCCCCCTGGTATTAGAGCTAATAAAGAAGACAGGGGGGGCATCCGGAGCAGACTAATAAATTATTTTAAAAACCCTTGTGTTGTGTGTTTAATAACTTTAACTTTTTGCCTCCAGGTGAATGGGTAGGGGTACGATGTACCCCATATCCATTCACTTAGGGTGGGGGGCCAGTATCTGGGGGCCCCCTTATTAAAGGGGACTCCCAGATTCCGATAAGCCCCCGCCCGCAGACCCCGACAACCAACGCCAAGGGTTGTCGGGAAGAGGTCCTGTCCTCATCAACATGGGGACAGGGTGCTCTGGGGTGGGGGGGCCCGCAGTGCGCCCCCCTGCCCCAGAGCACCCAACCCCCCCATGTTGAGGGCATGCGGCCTGGCACGGCTCAGGAGGGGGGGCGCTCGCTCGTCCCCACTCCCATTCCTGAACGGCCGGGTAGCGTGCTTTGGATACGGGTCTGGTATGGATTGTAGGGGGACCCCCTACGTCGATTTTTTCGGCGTAGGGGGGTCTCCTTACAACCCATACCAGACCTAAGGGCCTGGTATGCTCCTGGGGGGGAACCCATGCCGGTTTTGATTTTACAAATTGCTGTGGAGTTCTCCCTCGGGAATGCATACCAAATGCCGTCGCTTGAATGTGCTTTTACATGGTGTTACTAACTTTACACCATGTAAAACCAGCCCTAATTTTACACTTGCAAACTAAAACTTACGGCGAAAAAACGAAGCTGAAAAGCTTTGTGGATCGCCCTAAGTGCTAATTTGCATACCAGAAGCGGCATTTCGACTCAAAATGCCCCCAGCGGCGGATGCGGTACTGCATCCTAAGATCCGGCAGTGTAAGTCCCTTACAGATGTCGGATCTTCTGCCTAACTTTGGAAAACTGATTCTGTGGATCAGTTCCAAAGTTAGAACCAGGGATACGACGGCTTACGCCGGCGTATCCCTTTTGAGGATATGGCCCTTAGTTTTTCTATTGAAAGAAAATAGTAAAAAGCATGGTATGAGTATAGCAATAAGTACAATTGTTTTTGTTGATTTTAGTCCCTCATAACTAGCATGATTCACATAGGCATTAGATACACAACATCCAGCAATAAACAATAAGTTGTACAAAGAAATCTAAATAATAAAGTAAAGATAGAAAAAAATTTAAAGAAAATGTATATGTACAAAAATACTTACATCTCACAAATGTTTACACACATAGAAGAGGTTCAGGAAAGTCATGACACAGAATGGAGGGACCCCTGAGGGATAGCAAACCCAGCACGGATGCGATGCACATAAATGTGGCAAATTGCTAAAACACCTGGCCTCTTTGGAGTATAAGAAGGTAACCAGGTACTATTGAAGTCTGTTGGGAGTAGGGACCCACACAGCCCACCAATGTTCGCAAGGACAGCACACACTAAGACAATGCAAAATCTATAAATGGATATACAAAAGAAATATACTAAGATCGATTTCAGAACGAAATAGTTTCACAGTCCAGGTGGGAATTATAACCCCAGCTGGTGATAAGTATATCAGGGGTTCAAAGAGTAGTGTCTCAGTACCTTGCCTCTCTGGTTGTTTAGTATGCCTGGGTCCTGGCTATGCAGCAATGTGAAAGAGAGCCAGCCCAGGTTAAATAGTGAGTCCATATGGTTCTAAGCCAATCAAAAGGCTCTAAGATTACCTTGCGGTAATGAGACAACCACATGTGTAAATGTGCTGGGACTAGTTGTTCCTCTCCTATGTTCCTGGACCTTCCGTTCATTGCAGTCTGTCTTTCACCTTTATCTTCTCACATTTACCTCAGCAACCTCTATTTTATTTAACAGTGAGGCCTCGTACACACGACAGAGATTCTCGGCAGAATTCGCCGAGAAACTCGGTCAAAACCCGGATTCTGCCGAGAATCTCTGTCGTCTGTACAGTTTTGGCTCGATGGAGCCGCCGAGGAGCTCGACGAGAAAATAGAGAACATGTTCTCTATTTTCTCGTTGGCCGCGTTGTTCTATAGGAGAAGGCGGCCCGCCGAGCTCCTCGGCGGCTTCATCCCAAAACGAGACGAGGAACTCGACGTGCCAAGCACGTCGAGTTCCTCTGTCGTGTGTACGGGGCCTCACTCTGCATTTCTATAGCAACGATCACTCTGCATTTTCTATGGCAACGGTCAACCTTCCTTTCTCTATGGCAACGGTCACTCTGCATTTTCTATGTAGACCATTTGGTTCAGAATATTATTTTTCTTGTTTTCTTCCCCTAAAACCTAGGTGCGTCGTATGGTCAGGTGTGTCTTTATGAGCGAAAAATACGATATTTTGTTAGTGTTTCCTTTAGCATTGAACATGGGGAAATAGGCTTTACTTTGTATCTTCATAAAAAAAGGCTCTCTTCCCCACACATGCCATACATACCCGGTAGACAAAACTGTATTTTCTAGAAAGATTTACTCATATTGCTGTCACAGTGCTGTATTCTTGTTTCTGGGAAAATTAAAGGTTGGAAACATCAGTTGCATTGTGTTTGGACATAGCAGAATTGATGGAGCAGTTAACCTATGTCCCTTAAATTTTTCTTGTATTAAAGCATCCTGCAGAGCCGCAGCATGAGTTTCTGCATATATATTAAAAGACAAAGGCAAACTATATTTAGGACGTGTTAAAAAATAAGATGTACCCACCACTGTTTTTATTACAGTCAAGGTTATACCTTCCCCTATTGACAGGTTCGATTGGTAACCATTTGTTATTTTTGTGCATAGAGAAATATCTGTTTCCTTTAGCATTGAACATGGGAAAATAGGCGTTACTTTGTTTCTTCATAAAAAAGGCTCCCTCCCAAGACAGGTCACCCATATCAGGTAAAAAATATATATATATTTTCTACTACTGTTTACTCATATTGCTGCCACAGTGCTGTATTCTTGTTTCTGGGAACATTGAAGGTTGGAAACTTAAAGCGGAGGTTCCGCAGACAATCTTTTTTTTTTTTTTGTGTACATACAATGAGCTTTTAGATCACAAACAGGTACTCACTTGTTCCGTGACAAAGAGCATCCCCTGTCCGTTTTCTTAGATAAGATAAAGTTATAAAACCCGATGCTGGCATTTCCCATTTTGCATGTGGGCATTGTAACGCCCACAAGCACTGATTTCCTGGAAGCGGTGAATGCACGGCTCCCGGCATTCTCCGTTCTTTCCTGTGCATGAGCCGTGTTTACGGCGACCTGTGCCGTAAACTTCCTGGTTGCTATCACAACGGGCGACGTCATTGAAAGTACACGCCCCATTGTGATGGCATTCGCTGGACGGCATTCCGCATTGTCTCCGGGGAAGCATGACACCGTCCTCCCAGGAGACATTGCGGCGCTGGGGAAGAGTGGAGACGCCTACTCCCGTGGGAGAAAACCCCGGAAGTCAAACTTTAAACAGCGATTTTTACGGTATTGTAAACACCTAAAAAAAAATCGGCTTATGTAGATGTAGTGGTGCGATGATTAGCATGATATAGTGTTGTAATTTAGGGTGAACCTCTGCTTTAAGTTGCATTGTGTTTTGAACTGATGGAGCAGTTAACCTATATCCCTTTATTTTTCTTGTATTGATGCATCTTGCAGTGCTACGTCATGCGTTTGTGCATATATATTAAAGTCAAATGCAAACTATTTATAGTAAGAGTTATAAAACATGATATACCAACCACTGTTTCTTACAGTGTTTCCTTCCTTATTAACAGCTTGGATCGGCAACCTCTATTTGCAAATGTTGTGCAATAGAGAAATATCTGTGCTGGCCCTGTGTCTGAGGACCTATACATACATGTTAGAATAGCCTTATACAGGTGCTGATATTTTTTAGGCTGTAACTTGCAGCAATCAGAAGTAATTTTGCCTTGATCTGACTTTAGTACCTCTTTAAGACACAATTAAACATTGCATATATAATGCAGTTTGTCACTATCATTAACAAAACACTTTATTTTTTAGAGTCCCCCTGTAACTTTTTTACCTGTTTTTCCTGATGGTGTTTTTTTTTTTCATATTCCTTTTAACAGACCAAACTGTGCAGCAAAAGTAACAGTTGGGGGGGTTGGGAGAAATCATTTAACACTGACATGAGTCAGTGCTTACAATGGCCAGCTATTATTTGTGTAAAACTTTTTTATCCCAAAACTGCTCAAATATGTTAGGACAGGAAGTATGTTACTGGCCTGATCACCAGGTGAAAAAACAAGAAAACAAATGCAGCTATCAAATATAGGGATTGGTAACCTTCAATATATGATATTATAGTTTTTGAATTTAATACTGCTTTGAAGGAGAATGTTGGGGTTTCTAAAGAAAAACAAAACACATACTGTATATATGCTGCAGCATTTCTTCGATGCAACAGATGTCCCACTTTGGCTCTAAGACTGGGAATTGAGTCGCTGATCACTCAGTTTTCAGTCTGCTCTGAGGGGAGAGCAGTGACTGTCAGTCACTGCTCCCCGCCCTGTCCCTAAAACACTCACTGGAAAGAATGGCTGGAGAAGAGACAGGTGCAGTTGCAGTTCGCACTGAGAGCTGAAGCCAGCTGTGAATCAGGCAGCTGCGTGGATCCAGATAATATAGTCAGGATCCTTCCAGAGTCTAGGGCAGCTCTGTCACATCAGCAAACAGTGGACTATAGCCCACTGTCGGCTTATCCTGGGTCACAAGAGAGAATAAGTAAGTGCAATTCTTTGACCCACAAGAGAATCTGACTTGTAATCAGTGAAATCACTGTAAAGCTATTAAAACGTTTAGGTTCTGTGTTAAAATACTGTAGCAACAACTAAAAAAAAAAATCACCAACTAAATAATTATATAAATAGCTTTAGTAACAACCAATAGCAAACACAGATGTATACAAATGTCAAGACATGCACAAGACACACATGTACAGTTCAAACAGGTATGGTCTGCAATTTTATTCAGCAAGGCAGCAAACAGTTTCCATGCAGGAGGGTTTTGTACAGCATGGCCATAGCATAAAACAACCAAACTAACTAATCTTGGCAACTATGAATCACTAACTAAACGCCTGACTAACAGGGTGCCCCCTACTGGGGTCCCTAAAAAAAATAGGCATATTTTGTACATTTGTGGTGTTCTGTACAGTGTTTTCACCCAGAGTAAGACTGTCACAGCAGAGCATGCAAGATTCCAGAGTATCAGTCAACTCACTTATATAAAGGCCTATGGACTCCTGAAACTAATAATGAGGTCTGGCTACCAGGTAAGATGTGGACCTAGGAACAGAGGGCCAGATTCACGTAGAAATGGGCTATGCTGCGGCGGCGTAACGTATCACATTTACATTACACCGCCGCAAGTTTACAGCGTAAGTGCCTGATTCACAAAGCACTTACCTGTAAACTTGCGGCGGCGTAGCGTAAATCCGCCCGGCGCAAGCCCGCCTAATTCAAATGGGGCGGGGACCATTTAAATTAGGCACGTTCCCGCGCCGAACGTACTGCGCATGTTCCGTCCCTAAAATTTCCCGACGTGCATTGCGCTAAATGACGTCGCAATGACGTCATTGGTTTCGACGTTAACGTAAATGGTGTACAGCGCCATTCACGGACGACTTACGCAAACGACGTGAAATTTTTAAATTTGACGCGGGAACGACGGCCATACTTAACATTGGTTAGACCACCTAGAGGGCATGCTTAGTTTTACGCGACGTATCTCTACGGAAACAACGTAAATTTAGAGCGACGGGCAAAGCAGACATTCGTGAATCGGCGTAACTAGTCATTTGCATATTCTACGCCGACCACAATGGAATCGACACCTAGCGGCCGGCCTAGAATTGCAGCCTAAGATCCGACGGTGTAAGTCACTTACACCTGTCGGATCTTAGGGCTATCTATGCGTAACCTGATTCTATGAATCAGGCACATAGATACGACAATCGTATCTCAGAGATACGACGGCGTATCAGGAGATACGCCGTCGTATCTCTTTTGTGAATCTGGCCCAGAGACTTTATTCCACCCAAAGCTCTACAGAGCCTCCAGTCTCCAGGATGGAGAACAGAACTTTCTGGGACAACAAAGTTTTTTTCCACATCAGCTATAAACCCTAGAGCTTATATTATGTTGCCCATGCATTGTTGTTTGTTTTCCTTTATGTAATTGTGTCCCTTCCTCACTTTGAAGCTAGGCAATGCTCTGTATTCCTAGTCCCACCCTCCTTTCAGTTTGTCCTTCGTTTTTATTCTGCGCACATGTAATTGCTAGAGCTAGACATGCTATGAATTGTTAACCTATCTTTAAAGTGTTCTATAAACTGCGAGATGTTATTTGAATCAAGTAAATTACAGCTATCTAGACTATTATATAGTTTAATCTTAAAAGGTCTTAAAAGGTCAGTCCATCCACAACTGATATTTTCAGAAAAAGATAAACAGAAAATAACCCACCTACGTTTAAAGTGAAAAAGCAACTTTTGCTGTAGTGATCACCTACAATTCAGAGTTATCCACATACAGTAATTCTGTTCCACCCCAAAATATCCTAGTTAAAAAAAAACCTGAGCCCAAGCTGTCATGGACCCCCCCCCCCCCATAAGAGCAGCATCACTGCACCAGTCCAGGCCAAGTACTAATACAGGGGGAGGTGTCTTTCAAAGACAAGGTAGAGTTTTACTTTAGGGCTGAGGGTCCAGCAGTGACATCTCCCTGTCTGAAATTTTCCCATCTGTGAAGTCTATTATCTGCTGCAGGAGGTGTCTAATGTTTTTTGTTTAATCCATGTTTTAACATACATTGAATGTTTTTTTTGTTTTGTTTTTTGCTTTTTTTGTATTGAAATTGAAGGAATTTCTGTATTAATCATTATTGTATCAATACCAGAAAATCCTTTACTCAGATCTCTTATATTTATGTTGCAGTTCACAAATCTAGACAGTTTTTTGCTGGAAAATGTATAGATATGAAATGTACCTTTTTTTTTTTTTACTTAAATGTAGGCTTTATTAAATAAAACACATTGTAAAATAATTGTCAGCCAATATAATGGCATAATGCAAGATAATCATGGGATAATATAAGCAGTATTTATTTCCTGTCATGGAGTACTATGACTATATGTGGGATTGAGAGTCAACCATGCATCACGTTGGGTATTTAAATTTGATGAGTGACTTTTTAGTATGTTTACCAGGTGCCATCTTTTGGCATTTCTCATCGGATGGTATAATATCACAAGCATTTCAAATGAATAATCAGTTAAATGTCAGGATTGTTTTTGTGGCAAATTATTTTTAATAAAGTATTAACCTGTCTGTTTCTTTTTAGCTTAAGCCATTTCATTAACTCATTTATGTGCTGCATATTTTGAGGGTGTTTAAGCTTGGAATGAAAAAAAAAAATGCAAATGACATTTGAATTAATCTCTTCAAATTACATGAAAATAATTAATAGTATTCATCCAGATGGATGGATGTAAATAATCTCTTAGACAGAAAACTCATCAAAGGTGTATTTTTTTTTAATTGCTAATTTCCAGAGTTCAGAAACTGACAATATCATTAAAACATTATGTAATTTTGCAAAGGGTACTGATATGAGTTTAATCATTATTAATTGTATGTTTTTGTGCCATGCATATTTTACAGTAAAAATAAACACTGTTTGCTCCATACTACAGAACAAATCTGTGACATCTGGATTCTGGCAGAAAGATCCTGAGTAAATGTGGTCTGTACTGCATCTCAGCTCATGTAGACATGCATGTGCTTATGTTGGTAGAAGTTATTATTATTTTTACACGATTTATATCGCGCCAAAGGTGCACTCAACTAAACCCCCTGTGCAGCTCCCGTTTCTTGATGTGGGACTGTTAATCCAGTGCTTCCAAGTGCTCTGGTCCCCTATCACACCTCTTCTGCATCCTGAAAGCACCTCGCCACTGGACAGCCAATAAGAATTGTCCATGTCATGCAGGCAGTGACGTGGTCACACGATGAAGTAAAGGGAAGTAAACCGAAAAAGAGAGAAGGCTCGAGATTGGAGCGCCATGTGACCACAATTTCAGTTATGTAAAATGGGCATTTAGAAAGTTGTTTTTTTCAGCAGAGGGAGGTGTAAGATGGGCTTTAAATGCTACGTTCACATTTTAGAAAAAAAATAATAAGTGCGCTTATTTTTGCAAGGAAAACAAATGTGCGTTTATTATTTTTTCCACAGGAGCCTGCAAAGCAATGCACCCACAATTAGTACATCACAGGTGCAACGTCAGGCTCCTGCAAACTTTTTCTAGCTCTCTGCCTGTACTATTTGTATGGGCTTTCAGTTGAAGATCTGAAGCAAGTGTTAGTGGACTAGGAGTGCACTGATTACTGCACTTGTGTTTATTGATAACTACAACTCTGCTTCCCACTGTGGCAGATGGAACTTGTAATTTATTTATTCACAGCTGTGCCAATTTTAAAATGACAGTGACTGTGGTGGAAATGAACCCCCACACACTGTTACGAGGAGGGGGGGGGGGTCAATGAACCCAGGGGCTAAATATGCATGTAACATTTTGCTAAAGGTGGAGTTAGCCTTTGAGTTATTTTTACTGAAGGACTTGTCATGGTTCTGTGTGTCTTCTAATATGTAAAACCCAATAAAACTAAATTTATAAAAGAAAAATGATTTTCACGACAAAAGTGAACTAAATGTTGAAATATGTCTAGATGTGCCCTAACCTATTAGAATCTGCATGTTTTTTGAATGAGTTAATACTTCGTACACAATCCTTTATTGGTAATGACAGCTTCAAGACGCCTCCTGTATGGTGAAACTAGATGGTAGATGGCAGCAGATTTTTATCAAATAAGTCTTGGTACATTTTTCCATTCATCCTTCCTTCAATGCAATGAACTTTGCCAGTACTGTATGCTGAAAAACAACCCCCCACCATAATGTTCTCACCCCAAACTTCACTGCTGGTATGGCGTTTCTGTTCTGAGTGATGTGCAGTGCCATTTCACCTCCAAACATGGCATCCAAAGAGTTCAATTTTGGTCTCATCTGATCAGACTACATTCTGCCAGTTTTCACAGGTCTTGCATGGTGAGCATGCATGCAAGCCATGGCAGTTGAGTGCATTACTTATTGTTTTATTTAAAAACAATTATACCTGCTAATTCTAGGTCTTTCTGAAGCTCTCCACAAACTGTCCTTGGGTCTTGGACAACTCTTTTGATAGTATTTTTCACTCCCCTGTTATAAATCTTGTGAGAAGCACCTTGTCGTGACTGGTTTATGGTGAAATTATGTTCTTTCTACTTCCGAATTATGGCCCCAACAGTGCTCACTGGAACATTTAGAAATCCTTCTGTAACCGATCCATCAGTATGTTTTACAAAAATAAGGGTGTGAAGGTCTTGAAAGAGCACTTTGCTTTTACCCATTATGAAATGTTTCTGACACATTGATAATCTTGGTACCTTTTTATAGGCCATCAGTTGAGACTGAACCAGCTGATATTAATTTACACTAACAAGGGGCAGGATTGCTTTCCAATTACTGATAGATTTCAGCTGGTGTTTTGGCTCTCCATGCCTTTTTGCATTTCCCTTTCCTTATGTGTTCAGTACTATAACTTCATTTCTGAACTCATTTGTTTTGGTTTCTTTGGATGTATGGATTGCCTGGATGTTACCGACATGTGTTAAAAATTTCATATCAATAGCACCTTTAGAAATATATTTACCTAGAAAAATGGTGACGTGTCCAATACTTATTTTACCCGCTGTGTACAGTTTATCTGTGCATTTAGCTGTTTGCATAGTTTATTTTTTTGTAATTTAAGTCAGGATATGTATATCTATGATATAAAATACCAGACATCTAATTTCCTTCATGCACAACTATGCTATTAAAACAATCCCTGCAAAGTATACAACTGAAAAGTGTATTAAAAAAAAAACATGAAATGTTAACCCCAAAAGCCCATGCACTGAAATTTAAAATGTTATATCAAATTATTGGTTGAGGTTTATTGTGAAATGTATATCCAAACAATCATACCTAGATAAAAGAACTGCTTCCTACTGACTTTTCTGCTCAGTGAGGGGCTCTTTACCCAGTGTCAATTGTAACAGGATTTACAGACTGGTGAGAGATGCAAGTTTCTGCCAAGGGTTTGTGGCTCATTATTGTGTTGGCTCACAGCGGTGTAGCCTTGGAATGTGCATGATAAGGAATAATATTACTGCTCAATTACAGTGAGATATGAAGGCAAGGTCACCTCCAGCATGTGTCTTCTTATCATAATTATTTAGAAATAATGAATATGCTTGCTATAAAAACAAAGAAGATGCTGACTTTTTGCATTGTTAGAGCTATCACATAGAGACTTGCAAGTTTTTAAATCCCGTTTTAACATAATGAGCTGTTAAAATTGTTTCAAAATCAGGCTGAAAAAAAAATTGTCTTCTGTGACTGAGGGTTCCATTACAGTTAGATTTTATTTTCTGTAAGACTTCTTATAAATTAAAAATAAATTCTGTATTTATGTCCTTTCTGCTATCATGTAATTTAAAGGATTAGTACATATACACTTTCAGCCTCAGTAGTGACGCATAGAGATTGCGGTTTGACAGCATTCCTAAAGTCTACAGTCTGGGGTTTATTAAAGTAATTGTGCAGTAAATGGTCACATTATAAAACAACTCATCCTACTTTAAAATAGAAATAAAAGGCAAAACATTTGTGTATAGATATAAAAATATATATTTAAATACCCCCTTGTTCTCCCTTTTTTTTTTATAAGTTATATAAGTTGAAAAAAGACACAAGTTCATCCAGACCAATTTTTTTTTTTAAATAACATCATACAATCCAATATACCCATTCTACATCCACAGTTGATCCAGAGGCTGGCGAAAAACCCCAGCAAAGCATGATTCAATTTGCTACAGCAGGGGAAAAAAAATCCTTCCTGATCCCCCGAGAGGCAATCCTATTTTCCCTGGATCAACTTTACCTATAAATGTTAGTACCCAGTTATATTATGTACATTTAGGAAAGTATCCAGGCCTTTCTTAAAGCAGTCTACTGAGCTGGCTAGAACCAGCTCTGAAGGGGAGTCTATTCCACATTTTCACAGCTCTTGCAGGAAAAGAAACCTTTATGTATTTGGAGATGAAATCTCTTTTCCTCTAGACATAAAAAGTGCCCCCTTGTCCTTAGTGTTGACCGTAAAGTGAATAACAACACCAAGTTCACTTATATATTTGTACATGTTGACCACATACCCCCTGTTCTAAGAGCTGGGGGAGGAGAAGCAACAATACACTCAACTTCCCAGTGAAAGTCTGTGTGGGGGGTTTGATCATTGGATCAGAGCAGGATGAGTTCCCAGCATAGCTAGAGAACTGACCACAATGTGGCCTCCTGCTTATTGTGGTCAGTTTTTAATAGGAAATCAGAGGGACTGACAGGAACACCAAGGATTTCACACAAAGAAGAAAATACAATAGAGAACAGGAAACATTTTTTTCTGTACATGGTACAGCAGACATATATCAGGAATATGAATTGTTGGGTTTATGTACTCATTTCACTCCTCTATGGCTGAATCCAGTTCTCCAGGAATTCCAATCCATTCCCAAGCCAGTGGTGGGGGCTTCTAGAGGTATAGTAAATAATGGTTACATTTGTAAAGGGGGTGCCGTGCTTCCCTTTAACAGATTGAAACTCCAATTTGGGCTCCCTAACTCCCACTTGTTTGGATATCTGCAACTTCACAATGTCTTCTCTCAGTTTGCACCCATTTCATGTCTCATTTAGTTGGAATCATTACTGTGAGAGGAGTCCTTAGTTAAACCTTTATTCAAAATCTAGAAGTTGCTTCTACCTTAAGTCCATGTTGGTCTGGAAGGACTTCCTTCCAAGTGGCGGGTGGATATTTCAGATATGGATAAGGAAGACTGGGAGAAAATATGAGAATATCCCTATCTCTAGTTAGTGGCTGTTGCAGTTTCAGTTGGGTGCAGTTTGCAGTTTGCAGTTTGCAGTTTAACCACTTATCGCAAATCACTGTAGCTGTACGTCAAAACTGTGATGCTATATTAAGAACTGACCTAGGACATCTACTATCTAGAGTGGAGGCGATAGAGGAGAGGTCGGATAAACAGGACCAGGAGTCAAATAATTTAAGGGAACAAATTTCACAGATACAACTAAATCAGAGAAATGTTCTATACAGGTTGGAAGACCAGGAGAATAGAAACAGAAGACAAAATTTGAGAATCTGATCGATCCCAGAGGTAACGAGGGAAGATTTGAGAAAAATTATGAATGGAATATTAATCCTTTTGTTGGTTAGAGCTCCAGAGGAATCGCTAAAGATTGAGAGGGTCCATCGAGTAGGAAAACCAGGTTGGAGGATGGGGGGTGTGGGAGGGAGGAGGGGGGGTGGGTGCTGCCTCACTGTTTTTGTAATAAATAAAGGGAAACCTTCCTGGGCCGATGGGGAAAGAAGGCATCGAAAAAAAGGAAAAAGAGTAAAGAGAGGCTGTGATGTCAGTAATTAAGTTTATGTCTTACAATGTCAGAGGTCTTAATTCCCCCACTAGGAGGCATAAGTTATTAAGAGAGCCTAGAAGGAACAGAGCGGAGGTAGTATTCCTGCAGGAAACTCATCTGACCTTGGAATCTAACGTTAAAATATATTCCTCAGATTTCCCGACATGGTACTATGGGGATACCATTTCAAAACGAGCAAGGGGCGTGCAAAAGGAGTGCGTTTTACTTTGGAGGACAGGATGATGGACGCAGAGGGCAGATTTCTTTTTCTGAAGGGGAAGTTAGGGGAGATGGAGTGTACCATGGTGAATATATACGCCCCCAATGCAAACCCAACTAAATATTTCAGTGATATTCTAGGGAAGTTGAAGGATTTCAAGGCAGGAAAGGTAATTTTGATGGGTGATTTGAATTTCTGTATAGAGCCTAAAGTAGATAGTACTTCCCAGGTACGGGGGACAAACAACGTTCAGCTAAAAAAGATAAAAAAAATAATGCATAGAAGCCAGATGGTAGATATATGGAGAATATTACACCCAAAACAGAGAGATTATACATTCTACTCCCCCATACATGGGATGTACTCCCGAATCGACTACATCATGGTAGAACACAGTATGTTGGAAATGATAGTGGACTCGAGTATAGGAATTGCTTCACTGTCGGACCATGCACCCGTGACCCTGACAATGCACATCCCCGGCCATCAAAGGCCATTTCACACCTGGAGATTGAATGAAGAATTGATAATAGATGAAGTAAGCCTTACAAGGGTGAAAAGCGAGTTGAACTATTACTTTAGGACAAACGACACAGAAGGAGTCTTAAAATCAACCTTATGGGAAGCGCATATAGCTTTTATTAGAGGGATTTTGATCTCCGAGGGGGCCAGGAAGAAAAAAGAAAGAGGAAGTAAAATTAATAATATGATTGAGGAAATATATTAAATTGAACAAAAGCATAAAAAACAGGTGAAGCATCGGGAGCTATACCATGATTTAGTCAGAAAAAGAGATGAATTAAAAGAACTTATGGAACAAGAGACCAGAAGGAAGTTAAATGTGATCACAAAAGAAAGGTATCTATGGGGAAATAAATCTAGTAGATAAATCTAGTAAGCAAGAATGGTCCAGAAAAAGAAAGCCAGAAATGTATATAGATAAAATTAAAAACGAGAAGGGGGAGGTGGTCCACTCAACAAAGGACATAGCAGAAACCTTTAAAAAGTATTACGAGGGGCTGTACTCTGTAGAGCAGAAGAACTGGCATAAAGGAGAGAAAAAGATCAAAATAAAAGAGTTTCTAGAAGGTGTAAGCCTGCCGAATATTGGACCGAGTGTAGGAGGGACCCTGGAGAGTCCAATAACCGAGGAAGAAATTAGCAGAGCGTTGGTGGACTCAGCCCCTGGCAAAAGCCTGGGCCCAGATGGGTTCACAACGCTCTACTTTAAAAAGTGTAAGGAGATATCGATTCCCAGACTGTGTCAGTACTACAACGGTCTTGGAAGTGAATACAAAATGAGTAGGGATGCCCTAAATGCCACTATCATAGTAATTCCAAAGGAGGGGAAAGATGACAAGCTTTGCTTCGGGTACAGGCCGATCTCGCTGCTTAATGCGGACACTAAGCTGTTTGCAAAGGTGTTAGCAGAAAGGCTGAAAGGATTGATGAACACACGGACTAAGTGGGATTTATCCCAGGAAGAGAGGGGAGGGACAACGGGGTGAGAGCCCTGCTGCTCCTTAGAAAGATGAAAGAGGAGGGTCCCCAGGGCTACTCCTGTCGATCGATTTTTTATTACGTTCACCTCAGTTGTGGTGCTCACAGATTTGAAGCGCTTATCATTTTATATTTCTTCAACGCAGAAAAGGCGTTCGACCGGGTAGACTGGGGACTCATGACTCAAACCTTGGAAGCCATGGGCTTTGGGCCCAGGCTTTTAAATTGGATTAAAACATTGCACCACCTTCCAATGGCAAGGATCACAATTAATAGAAGACTTCCCCAAACATTTAAGATGAAAAATGGCATGAGACAGGAGTGCCCCCTTTCGCCCCTTCTATTTGTATTGTCCTTAGAGCCCCTCTTGTCCAGCATCCGTAATAGCCCAGACGTGAAAGGGATCAAAGTCGATGATGAAAAGCATAAGTTATCCGCATTCGCCGACGACGTTTTATTTTATATTGCCAACCCTAGAACGTCAATCCCGACTTTATTAAAAATATTGAAACAGTACAGTGAGATTTCGAACTTCAAAATTAACGTTACTAAGACGGTCATCCTAAATGTTAATATTAGCAAGACAGAGGAACGGTTTCTAAGGACAGAGTTCAGGTTTCCGTGGCAGAAGGAACTCAAGTACTTGGGAATCAAACTAGCTAATTCAACTAAAAAAGTGTACGAAGTTAACTATATTCCCCTTCTGGACGAAATTAAAATAGAAATAAAAAGGGTAATCAATAGACCAATTTCCTGGTTAGGCCAAATAAATTTCCTGAAAATGGTTCTCCTCCCCAAAATTTCATACAAATTTCAGATGTTGCCAATCTCATTGCCGAAACCCTACTTTAGAATTCTTAAAAGTTTGATAATGAATTATATATGGAAGAATAAAAAAACATAGAATTTCCTTCCTGGTATTAAAACAAGAAAAAAAACACGGGGGTCTCGCGATCCCGGATATTAGAAAATACTATGAAGCGGTGGTGCTGTCCAGGGTTGTGGAGTGGGCCAGAGTCAACCAAGAAAAAAGATGGGTTAAGTTAGAAACGCACTGTCAAAGGTTAAATTGGGGAGTATAATTTGGAACCCCCCTCAGTTCCGGGCACTGGAAGAGAACACTCACGAAGTAACACGGAATGCACTAAAAATTTGGGACACACTACACTATATTGATAAGGATTACAATTCACCTCTTATTGAGTTAAAGGATAACGAATATTTCGCACCAGGAAAAACACAGTAGGCGGGAATTGGATAAAAAAAAGATAAAGCACAGTTAAGAGATATAATAAAAAAAGGGAAATCATTAACACTACAGGAGCTCAAACTCAATGAAGAGTTAATGGTAATTGATGAATGGAGATACTGTAAGCTAAACCGCTTTGTCCAAAAGCTCCCTCAACCATTAAGGTCAGGGGACCAGCTCTCCGCACTGGAGAGATTATGTACCTTAGAGAACCCTAAGGGCACTATATCAAGGCTGTATAAGATATTATTAGCAGTGGAGGAGCGGGAGATGGCTCCATTCATCAAAAAATGGGAACGGGAGTTAGGGTCACAAAAGGATAAATTCACAATTGGGAAAATGTTGGGGCTGGCCCACTCCTCAGCCGTGGACAATAAGACCGCAGAGACAAACTGGGAAAAAACGGCTTGGTAGTCTATTTGTTAATTTCCTCCCTAAATGCCAGTGAATGGAAACATTTCTTGTATTTAATTTTGTACCCGAAAAACTTTTGTTTGGAAGGAGAAAAATGAAGTGAGAAGGGGAAAAAAAAAAAAACGTGAACTAATGAACACCACAAATGATGCGAAACCATTGTAGAGACGCTATAAGCATCCCAGCAGCTAGCTGTCATAACCCTGGTATTTTCAGTAACATCGGGCGGTTCTCTTTGGGATAAAAGTGCTCTCTGCAGGGGATTCCTTGCCCCCTCCTGCCGCACTCCGGTCGTCTCCTTTCCCCTGACAGGCCTGGAGCCGAATTAGGGAAAGATGGCCCCCACTCGGCTCCATAACATTAGATGACGGAAACTACATCAAACATCACTTCTGCCCAAAGGTTTTAAATTTTTGTTATTGCATTTAAGTGTAAATGTGAGATCTAAGGTCTTTTTGACCCCAGATCTAACATTTAAGGGTCCTCTCATGCTTTTTTTTCTATTACATTACATTCCCTGTAATAGGAAAAAAGTGACCCAATTTTTTTTTTTTTTTTAAAGGACAGTGTAAAAATAAAGGTAAAACAAATAGGAAAAAAATTATAATTTTAAAGCTCCCTATCCCGCCAAGCTCTCTTGCAGAAGCAAACTTTTCATATGTCGTGCCCGCATATGAAAACACTGTTCAAACCACACATGTGAGGTATCACTGCAATCATTCGAGCGAGAGAAATAATTCCAGCAAAAGACCTCTGTAACTCAAAACTGGTAACCTGTAGAAAATTTTAAATGTCGCCTAGGGAGATTTTTAAGGCTCAAAGTTTGTCGCCATACCACAAACGGGCCCAATTTTGAAGCATGACATGTTGGGTATCAATTTACTTAGTGTAACATTATCTTTCAGGAGACAATAATAAAAAAAAATCATACTTGCCTGTTCTGTACAGCGGTTTTGCACAGAGCAGTACCAATCCTCCTCCTCTCAGGTCCCCCACTGGCGCTCCTGGCCACTCTTGATTCACTGGCTGTTGTTTCAGCCAATGAGCCAATGAGGAGGGAGAGACCAAGCAGAGCTGAGGTTCTTGTGCACAGCGCTGGAGAAAGATAAGGCTCAGGTAAGTATTGGGATGGTTGCTGCAAACAGAAGTTTTTTTTACCTTTTAAGCATAGAATTCACGAAGGTACAGAACCTTTTTTTTTAACCACTTTAAAAAATATATATATATGGGAAACTGACAAAATAGTGGGTGAAAATACCAGGTGAAACAATCATCATCTGTGTTAATAATAATTCCCCTATTTTTGGCCCACCTTCCTTTTGGTTTTGCACATTAAGGTTTATTATAGCAGTAGCTCAACAATGTGTTTCCTGTGACAGCAACAAGCAAATTGAATGGCAATGCAAACAGAAAAGGAAGAATTGTAAAGTGTAAAAACTCAAAGCACCCACTTACAGTGCCTTGATAAAGTATTCCTACTTTCTTGAAATTTTCCAAATGCTGTCATGTTACAACTAGGGTTGCACGTATACTGATATCAGTGCCGATACTAGGTAATTTCGCAAATATTGTACTCGTGAAAATACTTTGATGCCCTAAGCCGATAACAGAAGTGATGTCAGCTTGGGAGCGGAATACCTCCTTCTCCCCTCCAGCCGGCTGTCTCCTCTGGCGCAGGACTGTCTTAATGCACAGGCCAACTGGGCTCTGTCCAGGGGGCAGGCCTTTTGCAATTCCTCCACCACAGTTTTCAGTGCTCCTCTGGCACGTTGCAGGGTGTAAGATGGAACCCCGAAGTAGAGCATGTTACTACTGCCTATTTGGGTGTGTTCTGTACTGCTCCAAACACAGGGCATGGAGAAGAGAGCCAGCACAGAAGTAGTAAGACAATGCCCGAATCTAGGTGGGTACTGGGGAGGGGCAACCCTCTACCTACTCTTCCTAGGCGATAGGTATCGATAATTGTTATTGGGGAGTACTTGTAAAAAAAATATCTGTACTCGTACTTGGTGTTAAAAAAAATGGTATTGGTGCATCTCTAAAAAACATAAATGTATTCTGTTAGGATTTTATGTGATATACCAAAACAAAGTGGCACATACTTCTGAAGTGGAAGGAAAATAATAAATGGTTTTCAAAATTTCTTACAAATACATTAAAAGTGAGGTGCGCGTTTTTATTCAGCCTCCCTGATTCAATACTTTGTAGAACCACCTTTCACTGCAGTTACAGCTGCTAGTATTTTTGGGTATGTTGCTACCAGCTTTGCACATCTAGAGAGTGACATTTGTGCCCATTCTTCTTTTCAAAATGACTCAAGCTCAGTCAGATTGGATGGAAAGCGTCTGTGAACAGCAATTTTCAAAGCTTGCCTCAAATTATCAATCAGATTTAGGTCTGGACTTTGGGTCATTCTAACACATGAATCTGCTTTGATGTAATCCATTCCATTGCAGCTCTGATTGTATTTATAGGGTTGTTGACCTGGAAGGTGAACATCCACCCCAGTCTTAAGTCTTTCGCAGACTAAGGTCTTATCTGACCAGAGCACATTCTTCCACATGTTTGCTGTGTCCCCCACTTGGCTTCTCACAAACAGTCAACCAGACCTCTTATGGCTTTCTTTCAACAATGGCTTTCTTCTTGACACTTTTCCATAAAGGCCAGATTTGTGGAGTGCATGACTAATAGTTGTCCTGTGGACAGATTCCCATTTGATCTGTGGATCTCTGCAGATTTATCATGGGCCTCTTGACTGCATCTTTAATTAATGCTCTCCTTGCCCATCCTGTCAGTTTAGGTGGACAACCATGTCTTGGTAAGTTTGCAGTTGTGTCCTACTTTTTCCCTTTTTGGCGTAAAGGGGGCTGAATACAAATACAAAAAAATAAATGAAAACCATTTATAATTTTCCTTCCACTTCACATTTGTCACTTTGTGTTGGTCTATCACATACAATCCCAATAAAAATACATTTATGTTTTTGGTTGTAACATGACAAAATGTGGAAAGTTTCAAGGGGTATGAATACTTTTTCAGGACACTATAGAACACAATTTACTGTTACTGTATGATTGCTATAGGTTGGTGAACACTGGCCTTTGTTTTGTTTTGTCTGGACCGCATTGTGTTTTCACAGATCAAACAATTTCTTTATAATAACAAACTTATAGCTACCCAGAATAAACATCTAAGGACTAACTGACAATTATCATATAAAGTACTGCATGCTAATATATACAATTTGTGCCATGGAAAACAAAATGTAATATCTATAGCAACAAGTCAGCATCCATCTGTCTTTTCTGTATCCCAGGTTGATCCTGATTCGCAGCTATGGGGACCAAGGACCGTTACTATTGGCACACTTTTCAGACATCATCACTACAGTGTGAATTCAAGGTTTACTGTTTGGATTGCTCAGTGCAATTGGAAAATATCACTGACGGTCTAACAAAATAACCTGCACTGATTCATGTTCCAATACAGCAGATATTCTCAATGGAGTAAAATTATACAGCTAGCTGTAGCAGTTATATTATCTCATAAAAACAAATACTGTGTGCTGTCATTAATGAAAAAAAAAATCTTTACTGTTGTCAATTTGTAAGCAAGAGCCTCTTACTAATATTGCCTGTGAAATAGCATGTTTCGTTGCTAATTTGATAATGAATTTGCGGTAATTAAAATGTTTATATCGAATTTCAAGCTTTTCCTCTCACTCGTGGAAGCTTTAAAAAGCTGAAGACTTGACGTCATTCACAATTTATTGCAGCTTTGTAATTAGCCATCTGCCCATATTAGCATCTGCCAAAATACATTTCTCTTAGCTGTAAACACAGATTAGTCCTGGGTATAATTAGTCAAAATAGAGCTTTTAAAACTTCTAATATTAATACTGGATCAGGATTGTAAACTTACTGTATTGTTAGCCCAACCTTGTACATGACTTGCACTGCTTATTATAATAAAAAAACATTTATTAGGTTGTTTAACCTCTTCCCGTCGAAGTAAAGCACATGCAAGATGGGTGGACCTTAACACCGACCTGTACATATACAGTAAGTCAGCTGCCTCCACTGTTCTGTGCTGATTGCATTCTCACTGCATGCTTTTGGCACACTGACCAAGCTGTCACCAGCAGCTCCTTGTCACCTTTTGTGACTGGTAAAGGTGGTCAAGGGTGGAGCTCCTCACCACGTGACTGCTGCAACAGCTCATTACAGTGGTCACTTGATCAGGAATGTCACTTCCTGTCTTTTAGAACCCCTTAAGAAAGAGATGAGGGATGGCACCAAGGGGTTAAAGCATGACACCAGCCTCAATCAACTCAGTGTATAGGAAGTACTGTTGACAAATGCTCATCATTTTTGTGTGTACTCTGACCACATGATGTCATTGAATCGAAAACCAGGATAAATAACCCCAAGTTCTTGGCAGTTGTCCTAAGCAACACATTTTTTCAGTGGGTTTGGTCAGACTGTTAGGCCCTGTACACATGATCAGTCCAAACTGATGAAAACGGACTGAAGTTCAGTTTCCTCGGTTAACCGATGAAGCTGACTGATGGTCTGATGTGCCTACACACCATCAGTTCAAAAACCGATCGAGTCCAACGCGGTGACGTAAAACACAACGACGTGCAGAGAAAAATGAAGTTCAATGCTTCCAAGCATGCGTCAACTTGATTCTGAGCATGCCCGGGTTTGGAACCTATGCTTTTGCATACTAACCATCGGTTTTGACCTATCGTCAGGCGTCCATCGGTCCAATTTTAAAGCAAGTTCTAATTATTATTATTTTGAGACCGAAGAATAACGGACCGATGGGGCCCACACACGGTCAGTTTGGAGCGATGAAACTGAACTTCAGTCCTTTTTCATCAGTTTGGACTGATCGTGTGTACAGGGCCTTATATTGCACTGTAAGAAGCAGTACGATTTTGTACAGCAGTATTATTGAAGAAGCTCAGTTTGCAATCCAAGTATGAAGACTCCGATGAACATACAGAAACAGACTGTACTCAAGTTTTTTTTTTTAATAACTCACACTTGTAAGGTTGTATCTGTTAAATTAACCTCTGAGATGTAGATCTAAAAACATTAAAACATAGTTTTCCTCTAAAGAGCACCTTCAGGCAACAATTGAGACCAGTGAACATGTTATGCTCCTGGTTTTAAAGTAAAATTAATTTTATGGAATCTATTGCAGCCTTGTTGAGGACTATAACATTTTGTCACTTTATTCTGTATTGTGTAGCTTTCCCCTGTCTTTCTCTGAAATAGCAAGAAGCTTAAAAGCTGCACATAGGCAGGTTGTATTTAGACAGCCTTGGATGTTACTGTTGGATGAAATGTGAGCCACGGTTAGCCCTTTCAAGCCTACTCAGCTCCACAAAAGTTGAGGGAAAAATTGAAGGCGCAAGGTGAAAATTTGTCTGCCAAACAGTAACAACACCCTCCCAGAAGGGTGTTGGGCACCAGTGGCTGTCAAAATACCTGAACAGTGACTACTGTTCAGGTATTTAGACAGTCACTGGTGATAAAGACAGCCAAAAAAGCAACAGGAAAAGGGGAGAAACCTCACAAGATTAAGAGGATGTCCCCTCTAAGACAGTTGTCACCAGAATAGGTGTCCTTATTGAAATATGTTTTGCTTCACCATATTTATGTGATTACCCTCTAAGAGAGCATTTCCAGTTGTTTTATATTCTGTTAATAATGGTCACCATGTCAGAGAGGGTATAACTTTTTTGGGATGTGTTGCTACCATCAATTTCAAAATTACCTTATTTGTTACTTAAATGGTACATGTTTTCAGTTTAAACATTTGATGTACAGGCAGTCCCTGAGTTATGAACAACTCCTACTTATGAACGGTATAAATGCTGGCCACACTGGTCCTGGATACCTCCAAGCACCCAGACACATACAACACTGCAGTACTACATGTACTGCATGCCCAGAAAAGCTCCAGATAATAGAGCAAGTGCTCGGAACATCCACATATATTTTCAGGCAGATGTTACACTTACATTTGCAGTAAATGTTTAAATAAAAGTGAAGCGCTAGGGCAAAAAGTGCAAATCATGCAAATCACACACAACATGATGTGCATACATCCAAATATGGTATAATAAAGTGCAATTGTGCAATAATTGGTACAGTGTGAAATGAATCATAACATATGTGCAATATAATATCACAAGTGCAAAGACCGTGCAAACAAAAGGGGAAATAAAGGTTCATATGCAGATGATATTTCATCAGAAGATGTCCCATGCAGAGGGACTGATGTCATTTATGACAAAACAATTGTCGGGACGGACACTACTACTGTGCATATGCGATCACTGTTTAGATTTTAAGGAAGTGTTTGGATTGTTTGGTTTAAGACATGTTCTCAGCTTGAACTTTTTGCTATCCTGTGTATATGCACTTCAGCGAATAAACTGCAAATAAGAGACAATATTATAGTATATGGAGTTTTTTGTCTCTCCATATACTGCGGCTCTGAGGCTTTTCTAAAACACCACGCCTAGATCAGCTGTGAAATTCCTGGTGTATATATTCTGAGGTTACTGTGGAAAGATTTAAGGACATCTTTTCTGTGGCTCACAGATCCAACAAAGTGCTTTGGGACCTCCTGAATAAAGGGGGTTGTTGGCTTTCTGGTAAACCTTCATTTTATTTGTGGTGATGGGTATCACGCTGCTAAGCATTTGATCATCATTTCCAATGCATGCCCTCTTCGTGGAATGACTTCTGATGAAAATCGGCTGCATATAAACTTTTATTTTTTTGTTTGCACGGTCTTTGCACTTGTGATATTATATTGCACATATGTTATGATTCATTTCATTTCAAACTGTACCAATTATTGCACAATTTTAAATTATTATACCATATTTGGATGTATGCACAATCCCATATGTTGTGTGATTCACATGAATTGCACTTTTTGCCCTAGTGATGCACTTTTATTTAACCTCCCTGGTAGTATGATTATGTCAGATTTTTGAATCTCCAAGCGGTACATTGTTTTGCATAGAAATTTGGCATTTTATATTGTAGGCCTGTAATTCTTAGGAATAACTCACTTAAATCTGTCCAAAGAGTCTGCCCCGAGTATGATAAAGTTTGAAACATGTACTCATAAATTATAATATAATAACTATAAATAATTATAAAAAATAATATGATGATAATAATAAAATGAATTTCCTCAAGATTCACTATCGCTCAATTCTGACAACACATTATTTCTGCTTGGAATCCATTATTTTAATCTGAACACATGGAGAGAAAAATAATGGATTCCAAGCAGAAATAATGTGCTATGAAGGGCATATAAACTGGTCTCTCCGCTTCTCTATACTTCTGACAGTACTGGTCCCTCCTCTTTGGAGGCACTCCAGCTGTACCAGACACCATTGTTATCCCTTGGTGGATACGTGCGTGTATGACCTTTTGCAATATAGAGGTCCACCTCATCTGGTAAGCGCAATTGTGTTTGTGGTGGAGGATCGTGTCACATATTTTGCCAGAGGATCATCTTTCATCCTTCCTCACAAGGGATCTTGTCGTTCACCTTTGGGACCTTAGCCTGTTCCCTTTATTATTGTTGAATGGACATTTCACTCTTTTTTGCGCCGCACTTACCCATTGTTTTGTATATCTATTTTAGGCTTGTGATTAACTATTAGTGTTCAGCTTGTAATATCTGTCTTTTTTTTTTTGGTTGTTTGCACTGATTGCTTCCCTTTTAGATATATGGGATATGTTTTGACTATCTATTCACACATTTAGTCTCTGCTTACCCCTGCAAAACTTGTAGGTGTTCAACCAGATTTTTTTTATCTATCCCTGTCTGTTGGGACTAATGGAGTGGTGACCTCAACAACAGCTCTTGGGATCCTCCTTGTTATACTTCTGTTTTATGTCTGAAAGACTATTATATTGCACTGGAAGAAACCATCTTTCTTGACATTCTGGAAAGGACTGGTCAACTCCTCATTGTTGTTCTACAAGGTCATTTACATGAGTCATGCTTGTCCATATAAATTTAACCCTCATTCTACAGGCTTTTTTTGTACCACCTTGCACCACCAGGGTCCAATGGGCCCTGTATTATAGTTTGGTATATATAATGAATAAATGTTGGTACATATAATGAATACGTTTTAGTATATCAATTTTTATTGTGAAACAGTGTAATTTTGAATTTTGATTATAATTTTATCTAGTAAAATATTGAAATACTAAGCAATGCTTACTTATTTGGTAATAACAAAGTGTATTCTCCATATTTTGAGCACTAACTGTGAAGAGTGAAAACCTTCCTTTTGTGCGATTTACATGCATTCCAGTCTGATTTTAGTGACATCCCGATAATGGAGGCGTTGACAGCACTAACATCCAACATGTTTTACAATATAACCGTTGGTCATCTTCTGGTGGTCATTAGTTAAGTACTGTTAAGTACGAACCATCTCATCCAACGTATCAACGCCTCTTTTTGTCTTATTGTATGACTGAATTATCTCAGTTTTTTTGTCTTCTCGGTTTTGAACAGTAGGTTTCATTACTGAGGCATTTGCGAACCATGATGAAACTACACCACCAGAAAGCATAACAAATCTTCAAATGCTAACAAAGCAAGTTCAATTTGCAGACTGAAAATGGCTCACAAAGCGCAGTACAGTAATCATGTGACTTGATGAGTCATAACAGAGAAACCATTGAAGAGCAACATGGGTCCAATGGACCCTGCCTGTGTAAGATGCTATAATTTAAATTTACAGAAAAAAGTGTAAATGCATAAAATTCATACTTTCAGATTTATAACTATCTAATTAGCAGTAAAACAGTCATAAGTCCTTATCAAATAATAATAATAAATTTGATTAAAAAAAACACAACACAAACTACCTACAGGGTCCATTGGACCCTGCCGGTAGACCAATGGTTAAGAAAGTATGGACTACTAAATAACTGCATTAATTCAAGTCTATTGAATATATGCTTTGGTGATTTTATTTGTTTTTTGATTGTTTCCCACTCAGATATGTATCCGGGAGATAAGTATGGTACCCTTGTGGGATATGAATGGGAGGGGAGAACATAACTGGTTATCCCTTGTGGAAGACCTATTTTGGTGGACTTGATATGTAACACTGTATACTAGAATTTTTCATAATGTGCATCAGATCAGAATAAGATCAAAACTGTCAGATATTCTTCAATGTACCTTTTTTTTCTAGGGTTTGCCATTACAGACTGTCTGTTTGAAGTATTATGCCTTTCTGAACTCGTCCAGCTTCTCTTTGAGGTAGACAGGGTCAGTTTTATAATGCATACAGGGTATTTAAAATGTAGCCTGACTAGGGATTTATACAGCTGTAAAACTATGTTCACATCTGTAAAATAGTTTTCTCTGCAGAGATTTTCTAGCATATGCCATCCTAAATGATAAAACACAGGGGAAAGAATTGTTGGAGGAACAATGAAATGGACTTTCTAGGCACTAATCGTTTCTAAAATGTTGTTTTATTGAGACAAACCCATCATGGGTATTTGAGTCCACAACAATGTATTTACGTTAAAAAGTACATAAAAAATACACAAAATATAAAGAATAAGAAAAATCACATATAATGCAATAATTACAGACACTTTAAAACCAATAACTGGTCCAAAGACAACATCAACAGAGTGATGATTATCGTGAATTGTAATATTCTAGGCAAGCTCTACATGTTTCGCGGGTCAATCCGCTTCATCAGGAGCTACAAGTATTTCTGAAATAAAAACAGGCTGTTAATGGTTTGTATAGGTCCATTAGTTTACAGATCAAAGACATTTCAATATTGTATGTGCAGTATAGTATATGCATGAAAGCATCATATAATATCCATACAATTGTAACCGTGATTGCCAGGGGAAAAGAGTCACCAATGAGACAGTGCACTGTGGAACCCATGGTAAAGACATGCAGGGACACACCGGGGAAAGAAGGAAGAGTAAACCTGTAATAGTGATAGTGTGGAACATAGTGGGGGGCACTAAAAAAGTGCATTAAAAAAAACCAAATATGCCCAATAGTAGTTTCATAGTAATAACGAGTAGTGGAGGATGGGTATAAAAACCAGAGGATAATACTGAGGATCAAAATATAAAAAAGGGGAAAATGTGAAAAGGAAGAAGGTGGCAGTGAATTCAATGATAAGTGGGATAAACACCTACCATCCACGATAATGGAAATAGTTAAAAGATTTAACTTTAGAGGTATCAATGTAACTATAGTAGCGTTGCAAGGATTTCCTTTCCTCAGGCGGTGATAAGGGTTAAAGAGCTGGAGGGTTGTCTAGTAGAATAAGAAGTAGTAATAATACAAAATTAGGGGAGCCTGGAATAGGTTAGTGACACTCAACAAGGGGAAAATAGGAGGGATGAAAAATGTAAATAAATTTAATGGGTATGTACACCCCCATTAAATTTATTTACATTTTTCATCCCTCCTATTTTCCCCTTGTTGAGTGTCACTAACCTATTCCTGTTCCTCCTTGCACAGAGGAGCAGATACCGGTCCTGCTGATGGGTTAAGGGCCTTCTACGGCTCTGTCCAGCTTTCCTAGAGTAACTGCCTTTCTCCTGGAATCTCCTCCATGACATCTTCTGGCAAGGACACGTATTGATGTGCCATCCTGGAGGAGTTGGACTGCCTGTGCAATCTTTATAGGGTCCAAGTATTGTCTCTTGCTACCAGTAGTGACACTGACCCTAGCCAAATGCAAAACTAGTGAAAGACAGTCAGAAAAGATGAGTAATGGAAAAAAATGTCAGACACCTCCACCTGAAAAAAGATTCCTGTTTTGGAGGTCATCTCATTGTTGCCCATCTAGTACACCTGTTGTTAATTTCAATTAACATCAAAGCAGCTGAAAATGATTAACAGCCCCTCTGTATACACCCCTCCCCCTCTGCTACTTAACTGACTAGATCAATATCCCAGGAGTTCTGATTCAAAGGTGTTCCTTTTTTTGAGCAGTGTATATTTTTGATGCTGAGTGCTTGCTTCCTGAGAGAAAGGAATGTCAGAATGCTGGTAAACGACCCTTAAAGTGGAAAGCAACTTGGAAACCAGACCATTAGAGAGATCACCAATTAATTGGAAACGTCATTTTTTAAGGGGCCATATGTCTGTGGTGAATGTGCATGTATGGAACGCGTAGTGGAGCACATTTTTGATAAAAGGAAGAAGGTGGAAGAATATTTAAAGAACTCTATTTTATCAGCATGTTATGGGACTTTTTACACTTAGTAAATTTGAATATATTGTATTTTTAAAGAAAATAGACTTCAATATTGTTTGTTGTTTAATGTATTTGAAAGTGTAAAGTGCTGTAATTTTGATATTTTATTATTGTGTACAGTTTATAACAGGTAGATTTTAAAGAGTCAATGTCATTTGGCATTTCTCTCTTCGCTCTTTTTGCAACTATCAATTAGTTTCATAATCAGTTGACTGATTACTATTTAAATGAATCAATTAATCAGATACAATCCTAAAAAAAGTGTGGTGTGCTATTTATTATGTAACAAAAAGAAAATGTATCTAAAGGACAATAATATCTTGAATATCAGATTCATTGGAGCAAAGGCACTGATCAAAGGCACTATTTTACAGATTTTTAGACAGGAATGTAATATAATATTAAGCCTGACAGACTCCCTTGTCCTATGCAGGCAGCTTGATACAAGCTACCTGCACCTGCTATCATTAAGTCATTTAGTAGCAGCAGCATTCTTTTCGTATCACCTGCCATGATGGGATTAAAAAACAAAGTTATATAGTACAAAAACAGCAGATAATCACTACTATGAAGGGTATTTTTTTTTTCTGTGAAACAGTGAAGTTAATGATAGAAGATATACCCAGAAGTAGGATATGCCAGATATTTTAACTGGGAGTCAGAAATTAAGCTACATGAAGGTTGGATTTGGGGGGTGGGGGGGGGGGGTGGGATATCTTTTAGTCCCAGTACTTGGTATATTAAACTTTGCTACTGCTCACTGCTGCCGTTCGGGTGGCCTTACTACTATTTATGCAGATCTGGACACCAAATGTCATCTTATGACAAGACGTTACTGTTAAGTATTTTGTATGCTAGTTAGTGGTATTACCATCATCAATCCCTTTTTTGCTTGCCTTGTTATGTGTCATATTGGAGGACAATATATCAAGTTTTGCCTAGTTTGGTTGCTGTTTTCTTTGATATAGCACTTCTGCTGGGTACTTTCTGTAAATTCCAGTGGTAATGTACAGTTGTGCTCATAAGTTTACATACCGTGGCAGAAATGATGATTTCTTGGCCATTTTTCAGAGAATATGAATGATGATACAAATCTTTCTTTCACTCATGGTCAGTGTTTGGTTGAAGCCATTTATTATCAATCAACTGTGTTTACCATTTTTAAATCATAATGGCAATAGAAACTACCCAAATGGCCATGATCAAAAGTTTACATACCCCAGTTCTTAATACTGTGTATTGCCCCCTTTAACATCACTGACAGCTTAAAGTCTTTTGTGGTATTTGTGGATGAGGCTCTTTATCTTCTCAGATGGTAAAGCTGCCCATTTCCCTTGGCAAAAATCATCCAGTTCCTGTAAATTCTTGGGCTGTTTTGCATGAACTGCACATTTGAGATCTCCCCAGAGCGGCTCAATGATATTGAGGTCAGAAGACTGAGATGGCCACTCCAGAACCTTCACTTTATTCTGCTGTAGCGAATGAAAGGTCGACTTGGCCTTGTGTTTTGGATTATTGTCATGTTAGAATGTCTAAGTATGTCCCATGCGCAGCTTCCTGGCTGGTGACTGCAAATGTTTCTCCAGTATTTTTTGATAATACTGCATTCATCTTGCTATACATTCTGACCATATTTCTTGTGCCTTTTTGTAACTCACACACCCCCAAAACATCAGCGATCCACCTCCGCGTTTCACAGTAGGAATGGTGTAGCTTTCATCATAGGCATTGTTGAATCCTCTCCAAATGAAGTGTTTATGATTGTGGCCCAAAGGCTCAATTTTGGTCTCATCACTCCAAATGACTTTGTGCCAGAAGGTTGAGGCTTGTCTTTGTTTTGTTTGGCGTATTGTAAGCAAAATACTTTGTGGCATTTGCGTAGAAATGGCTTTTTTCTGGTGACTTGATCATGCAGCCCATCTTTCTTCACGTGCCTCCTTATTGTGCATCTTGAAACAGCCACACAACATGTTTCCAAAGAGTCCTGTATTTCACCTAAAGTTATTTGTGGGTTTTACTTTGCATACCAAAAAATTTCCTGTCAGTTGTGGCTGTAATTTTAGTTGGTCTACCTGACCGTGGTTTGGTTCCAACAGAACTCCTCGTTTTCCACTTCTTGATTAGAGTTTGAACACTGCTGATTGGCATAATCAATTCCTTGGATATCGTTTTATATCCCTTTTTACTGTTTTATACATTTCAACTACCCTTTCTCACAGATCTTTTGACAATTCTTTTGCTTTCCCCATGACTCAGAATCCAGAAACGTCAGTGCAGCACTGGATGAAAGATGCAAGGGTCTGTCAGGAGTCCAGAAACTAATTGACCTTTTATACACACACTAATTACAAGCAAATGGTTCACACTGGGTACGATTTGGAACGATTTGAGATGCGATTTGACATGTCAAATCGCATCTCAAATCGGCGGCAATTGTCGGCAATGGCACTGTCCTAATTAGTGCGACGCCGCATCTGCGATTTCAAAAAGTAGTTCCTGTACTACTTTTTGCGATTTCGGGCCGCGATTTACATTAAATTGCGGCCGAAATCGCGGCAAATCGCGGCAAAATCGCAGCCGCGAAATTGCGGTAAAATGCGCGATTTTACCGCGATTTTGAATTCGCAGCAGTGTGAACCTAGGCTCAATAGCCATTCAAACCCCTTTGTGTCAACTTATATGCATGTTATCAGGTCAAAATCACCAGGGTATGTAAGCTTTTGATCAGGGTCATTTGGGTAGAATCTGTTGTGATTATGATTTAAAAAGAGTGGAAGAAAAGTTTTTGTGTTATCATTCATATTCTCTGAAAAATGCCTAAGAAATCATAAATTCTGCCAGGGTATGTAAACTTATGAGAACACATTTGTACACCTAACCTAGCACACGCTAGGGGCTAGAGGGGCTGAGGTTCTTGAAAAGGTTGATGCAGAGAACAGAAGACCCATCCTAACCAGCACCTCCAACGAGGTAGCATTACACTTGGTTTGTGTATTGAGTTATGATTAAGCCCCACATGGGCGAAATGCATTAAGGGGGGGGGGGGGTTCTTCTATGGGTGATGCCAAAAGCCAATTCTCATCATATTTTACTATTTCAGCTTTGCAGTCTGTGGACCCTGTGTGCAGACCAGCACAATTTTCTTGCTTTGTGCCTTGTTTCTGGTGAACCTTAAACCCTTTGCTCCTCTAATGAACTTCGTGATTTAAGCCATGTTTCTGCACTCTCTCTCTTCATTGGCTCACCAACTTTGACAGCAGTGGGAGCCAGTGGTGCCCACTGATGTGTCTCAGCCAATCAGGAGGGAAAGTCCCAAACAGCCGAGCCTCTTGTGCAACATAACTAGATCGAGATGGGCTCAGGTATTTATTGGGGGGGGGGGGGGCTGCTGCACATACATACTGTCAACCGGTGACCTTAGCACAACTCGTTGGGAGGATTCGCTCTGCTGTTCATTGTCAGCATTGAGCCTGTGGCAGAGGCCTCATCTGGCATCTTAAATTTAATATAATCAGAGCCAAGTCCATGGCAGGGACTTGTTCCTTTCCAGCAACCTTAAAGTGACACTTCGGCTGCCAGGCCTGTGGCAGGGGTCTGTCCGGGGGCACTTCACCCACTCTGGCTGGAGTGGCGACGAACTGTACTGTTGCTGAAAGCAGGATTGCTTTCCTTCTATCCAAGCCTGATACCGCAAAGTTCCTTTACTTCATCAACCTTTCCTATCTACCTCGAGTTGATGTTGGTCATGTTGGGCCGAGAAATAAAGCATTCAGAAAACCGTATTCGCTGATTGGACATTCGTTTACTGCTCTACTCACTACCATCACCCCTAGACAACGATTAGAGGTAACTTAATATGCCGATCCCAAAACAATCAGCGGCTCCTGAGGGGGTAGCGCTACATATATATATATATATATATATATAATAAAGCAAATTCCTACTTTTTACTGACCTTTCTAAATATAGAAGAATGTTATTTTTTTGCTACAGCATCGAACCCACTTGAACCTGGATTGAAATGCATTCAGCTAATTGTATAGACGCACATTCCCTGCGGAATGGCTCACCTAAAATGGAAATAAAAATTATACAGTAGCAGTAAAAGAAACAATGGGGAATGATCTCATTTGCAGTGGTAATTCATGCCATAAAAATTAAAATAAATACAAAATGAGAACATTTAAATTCTTATAGTGTTTGTAAAGGTAAAAATGTTTTTCCCTAAATAGCTCACTTCCTGTTCTTCTGTCTGTAACTACACACCGTAATGCAAGGCTTTCTCCCTGGTGTGGAGAAAGCCTCTTGAGGGGGCGAGCAGGAGTGTCAGGACACTCTTTACTTTGCAGATAGAGAAAGGAGCTGTGTGTTAGTGGGCGTCCTGACACTCCTGCTAAGGTAAAGGAAGCTATTTAGGGAAACAAAAAATTACCTTTACAACCCCTTTAAGTTTGCCTCAATACTGTGTTTTACAAAACATTGCTGATTGCATAGAGTCAGGGCCATATAATGTATGTACAATGATGTGAAGAATTAGGGAAACAATATGAAACTTGTTTTTAACATATCTGAACAGGCAAACATGAGATCTTTATCCAAACAGTTTCTACAGTTAAAAGCAATAGATGTAAAAGGGAACACAAGAAAAATTTGCCTTTGCAATTATTTTTCTCTTTCGTTCATGGACGGACACAGCCTTAATCTTGACAAAGTGGGTATTAGCCTTCCTTTAAGAGTGACTAGGCAGAAAGTTTTAACAACTTCAAAGCTGAACACCCCCACCCAGGGGGCGGTCCTACTGGCTATATCCCCTCAGCCTGCACTAAGCAGCTCAGTTTTTTTCTGCCTAGTTAAGGAGAAGACATGGCTCCCTTCAGGCCCATAGGCCTGGAGGTTTTATTTTATTTATTTTTTCGGAAGGACCAGAGGGGCATGTCCCTTGGCATCTACCGCTATAAGAGGACCTGCTGTCGCAAGGTCCAATACATCATCCTGCTTTATAGTCAATGGCCTTAACGGCATGGCCTCTAGGTGTCTCAGAAACCACCGTTTGAGAACATTAGGGAAGTTCCCTTGTTGACACTTTCTCAGAAAGTGGTCCTTTTGGTGGCTGTTATGTCAGTTAAGACGAGTTCTGAGCTGGCAGCCTTGTCATGAAAGGCTCCCTATCTGATCTTCCACAAGGATAAGGTCATTTCGACCTTCCATCTCAAGGAAGACATTGTACTGCCATCCTTGTGTCCTCATCCGTTGAATCCTAAGGAGACCACGTGGCATTCCTCCGACATTGTCCGAGCTCCGAGAGTAGACTTGTCTGTTACAGCTCCGTTCCGGAGTTCAGACTCACTGTTTGTTTCGGTAGCTGGTCCCAAGAAGGGCCCAGCGGTCTCATCGGCCACCATTTCAAGGTGGATCCGACAGATCGTTATCAGGCTTACGTCATAAAGGGGCGGGCACCTCCCTGTCACGATGCATTCAACCAGGGCAATAGGTGCTTCTTTTATGCTGTTCTCACTTCTCTTTTTGACACTGCTTTGGGACGTCCCACTTTGTCAAGATTAAGGCTGTGTCCATCCATGAACGAAAGAGAAAAAAAATAGGATTTTATTCTCACCATAAAATCTTTTTCTCTGAGTTCATGGACAGACACAGCACCCACCCCTCTTTTTTAAGTTTGTATGGCTTTTGACGAACTGAGCTGCTTAGTGCAGGCTGAGGGGATATAGCCAGTAGGACCGCCCCCTGCGTGGGGCTGTTCAGCTTTGAAGTTGTTAACACTTTCTGCCTAGTCACTCCTAAAGGAAGGCTAATAACCACAATGTCAAGATTAATGCCGCGTACACACCATCACTTTATGTGATGAAAAAAAAAACGACACTTTCTGTGAAGTAAAAAATGACGTTTTTGAAACTTCAATTTTCAAAGACGAAGTTGCCTACACACCATCGTTTTCTCACAATGATCTTGCAAAGTGAGGTTACGTTCCACCACGTTTTTCCATTGAAGCTCGCTTCATAAGTAACTTCTGGGCATGCGTGGATGAAAAAACGTCTTAGAAAACGACGTTTTTTGCTACACACGGTCAATTTCTGTGAAGTAAAAAGTGCACTTTTGAAAAACGACACATAAAATTGAAGCATGGTTCACACAGTCAATTAAAGTGACGTTTTTAAAAACGTCATTTTTTTTCATCACATAAAGTGATGGTGTGTACGCGGCATAAGGCTGTGTACGTCCATGAAAGATTTTACGGTGAGTATAAAATCCTATTCCCTGCTGTGGAAAAAATGACTCTTGTCCTCAAAAGATAGTATTGCCACTTCAGAAGAAATTACTCTTTGTAGACATTTTGTTAAACTTACGTTAATCTCTGACATTGACTGTCAATTACATTTTTTGACCATTTCCTAATGCACAATTTCTTTAATTGCAAGATGTTTGTGGGTTTCCTTACAATAAAATCCCCCTTTTAAAATCTCCCAAAAAATATCAATGGGAACCAAATCAAAGTTTTAACTAAGGCAGTCCATATCTCTATTTGTTCTTTGAATCATTACCGTGTTGAAAGACTTATTTCCAGTTCATACAAATACATCTTTTTCATAAGGCCCCGTTCACATATCGCTTATCAAATTTTGGTCTCGAGCCAGAAATGATTTTACACTTGTTTTGTCATGTGACAGTCGTGGCAAAATCGGACTGCATTTGGGATGCCATTCAAAATTAATGGCACCCAAATGTGTGTTATGCATCTGCTGAGATTTGGAATTGCTGGCAGAATCGCTGCAATTCTGCCTGCAATTCCAAATTGCCCATATGTAATCAGGGTGTAAAAGGAGTTCCTATTTCATCCAGATCTGTGGTGTTCACAAGTTTTTTTTTTTATTCTTTCAACATTGTATCTCGTAATCAACACAACAGTATTACGTTTCTCCAAACTGATAAGAACAGGTACTTCTTATCAGTCAGAGGCTAAAGTCTGGTACACACTATTCATTTTTTTTTCCGTTCAACCCAGGAGGCTGAGCGAAAAAAAAACTGTCAGCTGTACATAAGTACAACAATCTCCCCCGCTGAGCTATAGTTTTCTGACGGGGACGCCCCCCACCCCTGCCAGAACACTCCAATCAGCCAACAGCTGAGAGCGCTGATTAGGATCCGGTCAGCTGCTGGTTTTTCAGCATGCTCGTCCAACAAAAGCCGGCCAAATGACGGCTTCTGTCAGACCAGCTCCCATACACACAGGCCAAATGTCATCCGTTTTTTTTATTGAACTGGCCGAAGTTCGGACGCTAAAAATCTGATATGCTGGTTGTACCCAAGTTGATCAATAGATTGATTTGAGTACAATCAGTCTGCCCATACATGGATCGAGACTCGGTTGGTACCTGCTGAAACGGCCAAGATTCAAAACACCTATGGCTGGTTTAAATAGTGAAGTGGAGCCATTTACTTGCTGATAATATTCATACTAGATATACTCTGCTGTATCTTGTAAAATGTACAGCTGTACATCAAATATTCTATATGCCTAATGGAAAGTGACCTGAGTGAAAACGAGCACAAAAAAACAACAGACATTGACTTTCCCTTCCGTCAGTGTCATCTTTTGTCGGGCATCATGGAGGTATAAAATCTGTTTCCAGGATTAAGATGCTGTCCCAGACAAAAGCCAATCATGTAAATCCTGTGCAGTCGGCCCTTTTTTCTTAGTTTTGTGTATACACGTTGCCTCACAGATCAGATCAGCACATTGCTTCTGTCCTTTACTATGTGAGCTGCCAAACAATTACAAGCTAGAACAGTCCCTTTAAGTGATGACTAGTGGAGGTAATAAAGAGGACATGAGTACTCCTGTCTTCAGTATACTGATATGTACAAGACAAGATGGAAGAGTGCCAGTAAAGTAATGAAGCCAAGTCTTTTGTCATTGTTCTAGATTAAACATTCAAAGATGGATGGGGGAACTTCATCAGGACTAGAAAATACATAAAAATACATTTGATATATGAATGCAGCCATTTAGAAAAACACATGAAAAGTTATATGTAATTTATTTTCTAAATGTCAAAAAAAATAAGTTGAAGCCCCAAGTTCTATCCTCCCTGAGTGCTTTTGGATTGAGAGCATCCTTCACAAAAGAACACCCTTTAATTTGGGAAAAATACAAATAAAATCCACCTGATACTTAAAGCGGAGGTTCACCCAAATAACATCTTTATAAGACCAAATTCTTTATACTTCTAACATGTACAGTAGGCATTTCCAAGCTGAGCCGCAATGTAATCTGGGAGTTCACCCAGATGATTGATGTCCTTCAGAAAATGTTCCCCCCGGCGGATAAGGCCGCCCCCGTATTGCGTATGAGCGTCACGAGAGTCACAGAGTTTCCGAAAGGAGCCGAACATGTAGAGCTGCGAGTCAGCTCTATGAGGCGCCTGCACAGTCAGCTCTACCCGGCTCCTAGTCGGTGCGCAGGCGCCGCGTAGAGCTAATTCGCGGCTCTACATGTTCGGCTCCCTTCGGAAACTCTGTGACTCTCTAGACGCGCCTACGCAATACGAGGCGGCCTTATCCGCTGGGAGGAAAATTTTCTGAAGGACATCAATCATCTGGGCGAACTCCCAGATTACATTGCGGCTCAGCTTGGAAACACCTACTCCCGTGGGAGTGAGTACCCGGAAGCCGGATTGCAAATCTAGATTATAAGGTACCGTATTTATCGGCGTATACCGCGCACTTTTTCCCTGACAAGGCCGCCGATGGACGCCGCGCAAAACACCAAAACTGTAAGTACTAAAATTTTTTTTTTTACAGGAATTGCGGGTCCACATTAGGGGTGCACGCTATACGCCGGAGCGCGCAATACCCCGATAAATACGGTATGTACAGCCTAAAAAAAAAAAAAAAAAAAAGCCTACTGTACATGTTAGAAGTATAAAGAATTTGGTCTTATAAAGATGTTATTTGGGTGAGCCTCCGCTTTAATGTGATCTGGCACCACTCATTTCACCAACAGTATACCGACAATATCATTGTCCTAAGAATCTCTTTTCATACACAACCACTTGACGGAGGCTCAAGGGCATCTTCTTTTTTTTTTTTTTTTATGATGCTGTTGCCATACAGAATGTCATGTCAATAATTTATTCAGGCAGTATAGTCAAGTAACTAATAGGACCTCCTTAAAGTGGCAATAAACAATATATTTATTCTCCAAAAATAATCAATTTACATCCACTACTTAAAGTGTTACTAAACCAAGGACCCTGCATTGACTATATCTGGTCTCCCACAGTACACAGAACATGAAAATGTAATTATTTTAGTAAATATAAACTGCTAAATACCTTTTCTCATCAGCAGTCTTGTGACTTCAATCAGTGTCCGGCCGAGCACTGGTTAAAGCTTGTAGCTTCATTCTCCTCTGACTGTCCTATGAGGCTTCATGACCCCTCACCCTCTGTGTGAACAGTGCTGATTGGCCCTGTGCTAATCACATGCACCCTCCCCCAAAAATATAACTCTCTAGCAATACACACCAAACAGCATGTGCAGAGTGCCCTTAAGGCTCTGTTCTTTCAGCGTATGAATTGGGGGCAGTAAAAGGAGAGGTTTAGAGAAGACATAATCAAACAGCCTTTTTACACAATGGGATTAACCCATTCGGTTCCACGGTGAGTATACCAATCATGCTTTACTGCATAGACTGATTTTACTGCTGTGGTTTTGTAACACTTTATTGGCCCTCTAATGTATTTTCCATTAAATTCTTTCTTACTGTGGTTTTTCTGTCTTCTTGTAAAGTGCAAGCTTTTCTTGTCTTTCTCACTTTAGTTTGTTTACAGCAAGCAGTGCACATTCGTTTCAACTTGGCTGCAAGCAAGTGGCTACATTTCTACATACAGTGGTACCATGGAAATTAAACATAACCACTCTCTAACAGGAAGTCAGATCACAACAAGTGAGAGCAATAGAAAGTACTTTTTGAATAAATGATATGTACTGGCATATACAGTATCTCACAAAAGTGAGTACACCCTTACATTTTTGTAAATATTTTATTATATCTTTTCATGTGACAAAAAAATGAATAAATTAAACTTTGATACAATGTAAAGTAGTGAGTGTACAGCTTGTATAACAGTGTCCATTTGCTGTCCCCTCAAAAGAACTCAACACACAACCATAAATGTTTAAACCGTTGGCAACAAAAGTGAGTACAAAAGATATAATAAAATATTTGCAAAATGTGAGGGTTATACTCACTTTTGTGAGATACTGTATATTGAATTTGTTTAGAAGACCTAAAAAACTCTAGTTTACAAAAAAAACAGCTAGGGTATGTGTCCCCATGTTGGCACCGACATGCTGACATCCTGCAGATGCCTTCAGAAGTGCACCGACCCAATATAGGAGGCCAGGTGAAGCCTATGTCCCTGGCACATTCTTTTAGGGACTCATGAAAGTGATGTACACAAGCTTTTCTTTAGGAACCGCAGTGAGCAGAGTCTGGCTAAACAAGTTAGGCTCAGCTTTTTCTCAACTTGTACCTGCCCTCTACTGCAAATCGACTCAGTATGTTCAGCATTTGTTAAGCATACTGGCACAGAAGTGTGTATTATTGGCACTGCTGCTAAGCATCTGGACACATATGGCACTAGTCATTCTGTATACACAAATAATACATTTGTCATTATGTCCTGATGATTTGGGGACACTTGCAAAAACCATAAAACCTTACCCCTAGGATATTGTAGTATACCTGTGTAGCACTACCCCCGGAGGAGCTGCTGGTTGTTTTGGGTGGTACATTTACCTTGTGGCTCGTCCGAATTCCTAGGGGTGAATGGTGCACATAGCAATAGTAAAGGAATGTCTGCAACAAGTGTCTTTGCTTTGCTCTTTATTACCCAGCCGCGTAAAAACAATGAACTGGTGATTTAAGGGAAAGGGATAGAGTTTGCAGGAAGACGGAGAACAGCAGATTCAGTCGTAGTATTTGAAACAGTCCTGTTCCCATATGTAACACTTTCTGTACCACTCTTGCCTGAGTGGGTTTAGTGTACCCGGACAGGCCCCTCTCATTGACCTGGCAGCCGGAGTATCACTCAAACATTTGTAGAATAAAGTCTCTGCCACAGAACCTCCTGAATGAATCCCAGGGAGACGCCTCTGCCACAGGCCCTCTCTGGTTGCAGTTACGGAGGTAATCCTCCTTAGGTGAATTACGCCTGGATCTCCTTCTTAATGTCTCCCAGGTACCGACTGACAGGTGATCAATCCTTCCGGCTGGCTACCTTGATCCCCGGTGGTTTGTTAAAACCCTTTTGGATCGCCAGTCTCTCATTGGCGCTCCTCAGATGGACTCCCCACTGAACAGCAATACCGCTTGGGATCCTCAAAGTTGGGAACCCAGTCGCTCACTGGGTTCACCGTCGCTGCCCAGATGTTCCGGGCCAAAATGGCCCCAGAACCAGGAACACCGCGTGGCAGGTAGGCCAAAACGCCGGGGCGCCGTGATGTGGCCACCCTAAAGGTGGGTGCCACACTGGACGAAGAAGACCCAGAACCAATGGCGTCTGCCTCATAAATACCCTCCCCCAGCATGCAAAACGAGGCTACACCCTCCAGGTTGGCTGCTCGGGAAGAGCACCCAAACCTTGATTCCAATGCTGCCATCTACTGCACAGGGGTGGGAAGAACACCCCGGTACAACATAATGAGCCCACAGCACAGCCAAGCTGAGACAGAGACCCAGCATAACAATTTGGATTAGAGTTTAACTACACTCTGATCTCCCTTTAAATTTAAATTGCACCGGTTCTTCAAAGTAACCAGGCGCTACATATGAAATTTCTATAGATGATTGGGTATTTTTTTGCTCACCATTTTGAAGCAAGTTTATGTTGCCAGATATACCCCTGATGTTTATGGCAGGACCAGGTATTTACAGAGCACAGTTTATCACCAGGACAGTGGATTTTCAGGAAACATTCCCCATAGTTTGGCTTTGGTATAACAACCCCAGAGAGCCCGTTAATTATCATCTTTGTCTGCAAATGCAAGTTGCATGGGAATCTCATTTTTAATGCATTTGTCACTCCATGAATAAGCATACAACAAACACAATCTAAATAAAATCAGAGCCCTTGATATGTATGTATTCTGCCTCTCCAGTCTAAGCACTGCAAGCATGATCTCTATAACTGATCCAAGTATGGTGAGATAACTTCGTTTCAGCCGCTAGGATAAGTTCACCTGCACCATACTCGAGGTGTAACATTTAACATGTCACCAAAAACCTGCCTGCCACCTGCCCAATCCTACATTGTGACAGTTGGTGGGGGATCCCCTCTCTGCAACCACTGTCACGATTCAAAAACGGCACAATTGTGAATGAATGAATTACATCTACTGTCTTCCATCACGGCAGGCGGCTTGTAGTTCTTAATGAACTAAGAGGGTGCTGGTGAGAGCTCTTATAGTTCATTGATCTTTGTGGACTTCAGTAACTGCCTGCCCATACAGCAGGTATGGGCAGACAGCTGTACTTACAGTCTGCAAGAGCTCGACATCGCAATCTGATGATCATGGGTGCAATGCCTTACAGGGCCCAAACAATAAATAAAATAATGCACTTTTTTTAATCTGCAAAAAATGCACACAAGGAAACGCTCCTCAATACCTATGCAAGAAAATAAAACACTACACCCCTAGTCGCGCCCTCCGATCAACAAACCAAAATCTCCTCCACATCCCCAAGACCCGCTACAAATCTAAAGTAGAACGAAGATTTGCAGTCCAAGGACCACGGCTATAGAACGCTCTACCCATGGACATTTGCATTGAAGAAAACCATTGGGCCTTCAGAAAAAAAACATAAGATCCACCTCTTCTGAAGACACAGGACGGCACTGGATGCAAAAAGCACCTTAAGGCGATTTAGTTTGCATTTGTAGCGCTATACCAGGGATATGCAATTAGCGGACCTCCAGCTGTTGCCAAACTACAAGTCCCATGAGGCATAGCGAAACTCTGACAGCATCAAGCATGACACCCAGAGGCAGAGGCAGAGGCATGGTGGGACTTGTAGTTTGGCAACAGCTGGAGGTCCGCTAATTGCATATCCCTGCGCTATACAAATTACTCGCTCATTTATTTTTATTTTAAGTGAACTTATCCTTTAATCCAAAACGTGTGCAGATCATAACAGATGAACATCAGATAGGTCATACAAAAATCATAGTATGTCTAGCTCCAGCAGAATATAGTACATGTGATAAATATAGGCTAAAGCATCAATAAACCAGGAGGGACTAACTATACATAGCATCCACCAGCTACCGAGAGAGGTAGTGTCATGGAAGCATGAATCAGACGTACAAACCAGATAAATGAATAAGAAGATTTATTGATAAAACGAACAACAAGGTCAAAGTCCACACAGATGATCGAAACAGCCAGGAGAGTCGTCCTACGGTGCCAGGGTCGATAGCCAGGGAAGAGAGTCAGCCAAGCCGGAGTCTGTAGCCAGAGACGGATGAAACGAAGCCGGGAATCAGGAACCAGGAGGAACGTCCAAGACCGGGTAGGGAACCAGGAGCAGGCAGCACGAGCACAGAAGGGATGTCAGACGAAGAGGCCCAAGCCAAGAAAAGCTGCAGCTGCCGTCCTATATATATGCTGAGCAGCCAGCTCCTCCAAGTGGAAAGGAGGAGCCACAGGGTGTGGCAGGTTACAAGAACCCCATGAAGCAAGATGGCTGCCAGCACATGTCAGTGATGAGGAGCCTGCAAAGAGGTAAGACCATAACAGGTAGGGACAAAAATATTAAAGGCAAACAAACAATGCATGTGTAACATGAAAGCATGTATGTTGTATGAGGGAAGCAAGTAGCATTATCAAAGAGAGGTTAGCAATGGCAGCCTACATATCTCTCAATACAGGTCTCCTTTAAGGCAGCCAAAATGTTGTGCCCACAGGCCCCTGATATATAAATCCAGTCAACGGTATACCTTTATGTCTCTATTGTTCGAACCTTGCTGTAGTCTACTAGCTGAACGTAGAAAGATATATATAAAAAAAAAGTACTCTGCTTACAATAGGAACGGACATAGCTTTGTGAATTATACCCTTTGATGTTTATCTCAGATGTAGTAGAAACCTTGAATCAAAGTGCACTGAGTTTCAGTTGCCTAAAACAACGGGTTTCTAGCTTAAAAGTCCTTTTTATTTGAAATAAAGACAGTGATAGGAGATCAAGATAAACATTTTCTCATGCAATCAAATCCAGCACATTGGCAGATGGTGAAACTCACTGTCATGGACCTGTCACAGAGACAGTTTTTCCTGGTATGTGCCATAGACGCAGACAATTAGCCATGCACATAACGTCAGCTTAGTGACAGTTGAAAGACAAATAGCCCAGTGTCTAACCAGCGTTCCAATAGAATCATGCCATAAATATATCACATTATTGAATACAACATTGTGACTATTGTATTCTTTTCTAAACACCTACTTACATACAGTATATGAGGTGTTATTTAGTTGCAATCACTTTTAACTGGGAGGTACTTAGAGCACCTACGGTAGATGTAATACTAGGTTGAACTGGTAGAAGGTAATAGGTTGAACTGGATGGACTATTGTCTTTATTCAACCTCACCAACTATGTAACTGCAATATTACCCCGGATCGAACCCCAAACAAAGGCTGAAGGAGAACAATAGATCCAAAGTATTTGGGTGAAAAAAAGATGTTAAAATTACATCAATACTTTATACAGTTAGTTGGGCAGCACAGTAGCTAAGTGGTTAGCATTTCTGCCTGGCACCACTAGGGCCATCGCTTCAAATCCCAACCATGGCACTACCTGTTTGCATGTTCTCTCTGTGCCTGTGTGGGTTTCCTCCAACACTCCAAGGACATGCTGGTAGATTAATTGGCCCTTTTCAATATTGGCCCTAGTATGTGTATGTATGAATGTAAGTTAGGAACCTTATAGATTGTGTGTGTGTGTGTGTATATATATATATATATATATATATATATATATATATATATATATATATATGTAGAGAGAGAGAGAGAGAGAGAGAGAGAGAGAGAGAGAGAGAGAGAGAGAGAGAGATCTCTACATATACATGTGTGTGTGTGTGTGTGTGTATATATATATAGAGAGAGAGAGAGATATCTAATGTGTGTGTGCTGCGTAAATTGATTGTGCTATATACCTGTAATAAGTAAATATAACACTTGGTAATTGTGTATATGCTATGACAAACAAACTAAATGTCATGTACTGTAGCTGGGGTTTAGATCTACATTAATTCCATAAGGCCCCGTACACACGAGGAGACATGTCCGATGAAACCGGTCTGCGGACCGTTTTCATCGGACATGTCTCCTGGGAGCTTTTGGTCTGATGTGTGTACACACCATCAGACCAAAATCCCCGCAGACAGAGAACGCAGAGATGTAGAAGACACCAACGTTCTCAAACACGGAAGTGCAATGCTTCCACGCATGCGTCGAATCAATTCGACGCATGCGCGGGATTTCGGAACGCTGGTTACATGTCATAACCAGCGGACATGTCCGATTAGGTGTACTAACCGTCGGACATGTCCGACGGACATGTTTCCAGCGGACAAGTTTCTTAGCTTGCTAAGAAACTTTTGTCCGCTGGAAACCTGTCCGCTAGGCCGTACACACGGTCGGACATGTCCACGGAAACTGGTCCGCTGACCAGTTTCAGCGGATAAGTTCGACCGTGTGTACGCGGCCTAAGAAGTACCTGCATCAGAACCTGCTGCCCAGAGCACTTATACAACAAATACTATCTGAACTCTTATTGTGATTACCTTACATGTGAACAAGAAAATATAGTAGACCTTATTAAATGTGCTTGAGAACTTGCATTTGTTGGGCAGCTTTTGTATTCCACAATGTTGAATTTTAGAGCTAAATTCCATACTTTTTTTTTTTTTTTCTTGGGGCAGGGGGGACAGGTTAGGGAATGATTAGCAACTCTCTAGTTCCATCCTCTACCAGGAAGCGATTGTGGTGTCTGCAAAGAGACACATGCTGTTTCCTCTTGACGGCGGAATACGGTGATAGCGCCCTCTTGGGTCACATTATTTGCTTGTTGATGTATTTACTGTGTACGTAGTTAGTATTAAGGGGTCATTTTTTGCTGTATTGGGAGTTCGTCTTAACCACTTAAGGAACGCTTAACGCCGATATACTTCGGCAGAGTGGCACGGCTGGGCACGGCTGGGCATAAGCACATACAGGTACATTGCCTTTTAGAGCACAGCCGTGGGCCACGTGTGCCAGCGGCGGCACGCTCGCGATCCGGTCCTGAGCTCCGTGACCGCCCCCCGATCACTGCCGGTGTCCCGCGATCGGGTCACAGAGCCGAAGAATGGGGAGAGGTAAGTGTAAACAAACCTTTCCCCGTTCTTCCTAGTGAGAGTGTCACTGATTGTCTGTTGACAATAAGGCAGGACGATCAGTGACCAGTGACGTCACACGCCAAACCACACCCCCACACAGTAAGAATCACTCCCTTAGGGCACACTTAACCCCTTCAGCGCCCCCTACAGTTTAACCCCTTCACTGCCAGTGGCATTTTCACAGTAATCAGTGCATTTTTATAGCACTGATCACTGTAAAAATGACAATGGTCCTAAAATAGTGTCAAAAGTGTCTGATGTGTCCGCCATAATGTCGCAGTCACGATAAAAATCACTAATCGCCGCAAATTACTAGTAAAAAAAAAATATTAATAAAAATGCCATAAAACTATCCCCTATTTTGTAGATGCTATAACCTTTGCGCAAACCAATCATTAACGCTTATTGTGATTTTTTTTACCAAAAATATGTAGAAGAACACGTATCAGCCTAAACTGAGGAAAACAATGTTTTTTATATAATTTTGGGGGATATTTATTATAGCAAAAAGTAAAAAATATAGCATTTTTTTTTTCAAATTGTTGCTCTATTTTTGTTTATAGCGCAAAAAATTAAAACCGCAGAGGTGATCAAATACCACCAAAAGAAAGCTCTATTTGTGGGAAAAAAGGACGCCAATTTTGCTTGGCAGCCACATCACACGAACGCGCAATTGTCAGTTAAAGCGATGCAGTGCCGAATCGCAAAAAGGGTCCTGGTCCTTTTAACAACAAAATGGTCCGGGGCTTAAGTGGTTAAATTAAAAGGAAAACCGCCGGGGAATTGCCGGTGGGAAAAATGAGAACATGTTTTATTTTTTCCTAACCCGGGATTCCCGGCCGTCTTTTTCCTGGGCAGTTTTCCTATGGGAAACACTGTGGTGGAGCATACACACAGACCGGGATTCCCAGCCAAAGCTCTCATGGCAGTTTTCTGCCAGGAAAACCGGCCATGTGTAGGGGGGAAAAAAGCTACAGAGCAGGTTCTCGTCTTTTCCCTCGGTTTTCCCGGCGGACTTTTTAAACCGCCAGGAAAACCGATCATGTGTACTAGGCATGAGACAACCGTTTATTATCGCCCATGATGTTTTAAAACTGCTCCTACTATCATCACTACACAAAAGACTTTCTTGTGTGCACCACACAGTCGTCATTTCTATTTTAAATTTAGCGCTGGTTTTAGTATCTGAATGATCCAGTAATTGGACTGTTTTATTTCTATCTATTGTTTTAATATTTTTAAATAGCTGCTTAGTATTACTCAGATATTCTGTAAAGGATATTTTGAAGGTTTACATATTGGTGTGTATACTGCTGGAGAGCTGGAGAACTGATTTGGCGCTGAGTGGTGTATTGCAGGCCGTATTATACACCCTTTTATTATATTTTAGTTTGTCCCAAACAAAGGCACCATGGTAAACATACAGCTATTTTCAATGTTGTCTAAACATATCCTTATGCTATGTGTGTGCAGTGATGCCATACGTTCACGTGTGCGCAATGACATCATGTGCATGTGTGCGTGACATCGGGATGTCGGCGGGAACACATCTTGGCGGCCATTTTCAAACAATTTAAAAGCACATGCTGACCATAGTGCCTAGTGTTTGCCTCTGAAGCAGCCAGTCCATATCCGGTGAAACCGGGCGACTATTTTCAAATATGATTTTCATGTTGATGAATTACTAATACAGGAGATTATATGTACCATAAATATGAGAGATATACGTTTGAGAGAGGTGGGCATATGGTTTTATGTGTGATATTGTGATGTCATTTTAAATTTGTTATATGAAATAAAGTACAGTATATATCCCATTAAATCCCATTTCTTCTCTATTCTGATGCTCAGTTTGAACTTCAGCAAGTCATATTCACAAGTTGCTGCCATGTGATTGGCTGATTAGCAATTTATGTTACCGAGCAATTGAACAGGTGTACCTTATAAAGTGGCTGGTGAGTGTACACAGTAAAGTGACTAGCCTTGGATGAAACACAGCAATGGAAAACAATTATCATCCCATAAGTTGTACCGGTTTATCTGCAGCACTCCCTCCTCTACAGCTTTCTAAAACACACATCAATTTTTTTTTCTCATCTCTAGAAGGCAGGGGGCAGGGATCTGACATCACACACTACACAGTAAGCATAGTGAGGAGAGCTCAGTGTAATGAGTGAGACATGAAAGCCAGAGCCAATTTGCTGCCCCATAACTGAATTTGTGGAAGGAAGATTGTCTCCTGAAATAAAGAAGCCTAGTCCATCTGGTCCTGATCCCCCCTATTGCCAGATCTGCCATGCTTGCCAGGCCCTCTAGAGGAGAAAAATCTCTCAATGTTCAGCATTAGAAGGGGGAGCAATGGTACCCTTGCAGTCTTACACCACATGGAGGCTTCAGGGGCCTAAAACACATTGCAGCCCATGCTTTGTCAGAGCTTGGCTAATTTCCAAGATGGTGCCCACGCGTGCTCCAACAACTTAGTGGTTTGTGTGGGATCCTGTGTTAATGCAGTTTACAAGTGGCACCTGTTCTGTATACTTATAGGAGCTACCTTCACCCTTTTGTCTAAGCTATACCAATGACAGAAGAATAGAGTCATGAGTCAGGCACCACCATAACATCATCTGGACTAAAGAAGACATTTCTGGCTGCTTCTGGAACAGACCACAAAGCTTAAAGTGGATCTTAACCCTAAACCTAAATTTCTGATGCCCTCCTTCTCTTTAAACTGGATAATTTATTTATTGAACACCTATTATGCTGCAAACCAGCACTTCTGCATTTCTCGCATAGATGAGAATGACATCTGGGAACTCCCCTGCCCCTATCCTACACCCGCGTCGTATCTTTGTTTTGTATCTACAAAACAAGATACAACTGCATCTCGGATCGATCCGACAGGCGTACGTCTTAGTACGCCGTCGGATCGTAGATGCATTTTTCCGCCGGCCGCTAGGTGGCGTTTCCGTCGAATTCCACGTCGAGTATGCAAATTAGCTAGTTACGGCGATCCACAAATATACGTCCGGCCGGCGCATTGTTTTACGTCATTTGCGTTCGGCTTTTTCCGGCGTATAGTTACCCCTGCTATTATGAGGCGTACTCAATGTTGAGTATGGCCGTCGTTCCCGCGTCAAATTTGTAATTTTTTACGTTGTTTGCTTAAGTCATTCGCGAATAGGGATTTGCGTAGAATGACGTCACCGTCGTAAGCATTGGCTTGTTCCGGTTTAATTTCGAGCATGCGCACTGGGATACCCCCACGGACGGCACATGCGCCGTTCAAAAAAAACGTTGTTTACGTCGGGTCACGATGTATTTACATAAAACACGCCCCCATCACATCGATTTGAATTCTGCGCCCTTACGCCGCCAAAGATCTTACGTGTGTTTTTCCCACCAGGTGCAAAGATGGGTGGCATGGAAAAATGTCTGTTCTTGTGCACACCTTAAAAAAGTCCTGCACATGTGCAGATGTGCCAAAGTACTCTGCCTGGCCATTGGCAGATTTGCACAGGCACCATAATGCCAACACCAGACCAAACTTAGATTTGAATGTATTAAATCAAAAATGTTTTCATTTTGAATAGCATGTGCATGGATTAGAACCAGCTGTCAGGATCCTATTGCTGTTTGTGCCCCTGTTAGAAAGAAACTCCCAGGGGACACACCTCTGCTTCTCCATATCTATTTGTCCTTATTACAAGTGGGAAAGAAAGTGATGGTCAAAGCCAAACATTTGAGTTACCACTAGAACAGGAAGATGGGGGAAACTTTCCAAAGGGAACACTTTTTACTGTGACATCTGTCTGAGAGGTATTATTACTTTGCAGAGTTTTTCTCTCACTTCCTTCTGTGACTAAAGGAAATCACTGATAAACTTCCCCCATAGAACAAAGATTGAAAAAAATATATATTTAAAGCATAATTAAAGCCAAAACTTTTTTTTTTTAGCTTTGGATAGAGTGGAGAAATAGGTGTTATATCTAGTTTTTACTGCTGTCTGTGCCCTTGTTAGGGAGATTCACCTTCTCTATTTGTTCTGTTTACCATTAAACATAAAAGACAATCTCAAATTTTGGGTTGACCCCATAACAGTGATAGAAGCAAAATCTTCCAATGGGGAAACTAGTTCTGGTGACAACTCAGAATTCCTTCAGTTTGGAGGGATTTTCTTCCACTTCCTGTTTTGGCTATAGGGCAGGAAGTAGAGTAAAGAAAGAAAAATAAAAACTGTCAGGGGCTAAATGCCCCATTGTTATATGAAAAATGAAATAAAATGGTGTGCCTTTAGTTCTTCTTTAGCTGTCCCTTGCTCTATCCAATTTTTTTTTTTTTAGCTTTGGATATACTTTAAAGCAGTGGTCTCCAAACTATGGCCTGGGGCTGGATGCAGCCATTTGCTTGCCTTCACCCGGTCCTTGGGGCACTTTTCCTTCCACTGATAAGACACTCTTCCTCCCACTGACAGCAACAATGGAACACTATTCCTCCCACTGACAGCAACAATGGAACACTATTCCTCCCACCGACACCAACAATGGGGCATAATTCCTACTACTGACACCAACAATGGGGTACAGTTTCTCGCATTGATGCCAACGATGTGGCACTATTTCTCTCGCACCAATGATGGGGCACCATTCCTCCCATTGACATCAATGATTGGGCACCATTCCTCCCATTGACACCAGCGATTGGGCACTCTTTCGCTCACTAACACCAACAATGGGACACCATTCCTCCTATCGACACCAATGATGGGGCGACTACCAGCCCCCAATATCAAAGATGCATTGTTAACTTTCACTGACACCAGGACAATTTCTACTTCCAATGGCTACAGTATGGCCCCCCTTAAAGTCAAGAGGACGGTAAACTGGCCCTGTTTAGAAAGTTTGGAGACTCCCTGCTTTGGTGAGAGACATAACCTATACCCTAAGGATTTTTTTGCACGTTTGTCTTAGCTGTTGGGCCTCCCATGCAGGTTACTTTTAGACTTTGTGGGCCGGATTCACAAAGAGTTACGCCGGCGTATCAGTAGATACGCCGACGTAACTCCGAATCTAACCCCGTCGTATGTTTAAGTGTATGCTCAAACTGAGATACACTTAAACACACCTAAGATACGACGGCGCAGGCTGCAATATTTACGCTGGCCGCTAGGTGGCGCTTCCATTGCGTTCGGCGTAGAATATGCAAATGAGTCGTTACGCCAATTCATGAACGTATGCTTGCCCGTCGCAGTAAAGATACGCCGTTTCCGTAAGAGATACGCCGCGTAAAGATAGATAAACATGCCCCCTAGGTGGCGTATCCAATGTTAAGTATTGCCGTCATTCCCATGTCGCAATTAGAAAATTTTACGTTGTTTGCGTAACTCGTCCGTGAATGGGGCTGGACGCCATTTACGTCCGCGTCAAAACCAATGATGTCCTTGCGACGTCATTTAGAGCAATGCATGCCGGGATATTTTAGGGACGGCGCATGCGCAGTTCGCTCGGCGCGGGGACGCGCTTCATTTATATTAAACACGCCCCCTACCCGCCGAATTTGAATTCCGCCGGGTGATTTACGCTACGCCGCCGCAACTTTACAGGCAAGTGCTTTGTGAATAAAGCACTTGCCTGAGAAACTTGCGGCGGCGTAACGTAAATCAAATACGTTACGGCCGCTCAAAAATACGCCCATCTACATGAATCTGGCCCCGTCTGTTTAACACAGTGTGAGATATGATTGGCCTACATTGATGCAACAAAAAAAGCAATGGAAATGTTTAAAAAAGGAAACATGGAACAAAAAGCTACTACATGTTCAAGTTATTTCATTGTACAATAATATGGACTTTTCCAGCCACACCTTTCTGATGAACATAATATGTTCTGTCGATGTAAAGCATAAACCACATATAAAATCACATATAAAAGCAGAACAGTGAAAATAATAACAGTAATTTTGCATATCATTAAACATCAATATTTCAGTCCCCTGGGAGACAAAGAATTAATAATTCCAATAAAATCTTTACTGCTGCATCTACTCTCATAAAAGGAGCCTGAGCATAACTTGGCTTCCTAGTATATTGAAAATGTGTACACTTGGCTATGGGACAGCCATCTGAATTTCCTCTGTTCTTATTTAGAAATCACAGCATTGAATTGCTGTGTTAATGCAAGTCGTTTGCTCTGTTAAATATAATTTAACAGCATTACAGCCTCACCACATCTAACTCTACATCACTCTGCTGAGGGGTGAAATATATGAATCAGAAATGTATGAAAAATAATAACAATAATGCTAGTAATATTTATCAATAAGATATTTTTATGTATACAGAGAAATCAGAGCGATCATGAGTAAGCATACAGTTGAAAGAAAAGCATTTGTAAAGCCTTTGAATTACCTGGATGTTTGCATGAATAGCTTCTAATATTTGTTTTGATCCTAATTTAATGCAAACTTGTGTTGAAAACTAAATACAATATGTCATTAATGGCTTCATGTACACGAGAAGTTGTTCAACCTCTCCTAAACAATTTAACTTGACAGCTAAAAACTGCAGTTTAACCGCGTTTACATGCCACGTTAGCCGCGTTTAGCAGCATTTGCGTCTAGAAGCATTTGAAAAAAAATGGATTTTTTGTTGAAATGAAAAACGTCTTTAAACGAAACACTGCTAAACACGAGTTGCCGTGTTTAGCCACATTTAGCCGCTTCTGGGGTTAAAAAAAAAATCCTCTAAATGCAAGTGCTAGAAATGACTATAAACAAACCAGTGTATATGTACTGATAAGATAACATAGAGAGTTCAGGAGCAGTTAAAAAAAAATGCCCAACTGCTCCTAAACATCCGTTTACCAGCAGCAGTATACATGCGGCCTCACTCTGAATTTCAGATACTTCCTATTGAGATTCTGCACACTCAAAATCCAGGGTAATGCAACCCGAAGCTTCTGTGGTTGCTGGCTTCGGACAAACATCTCCCACATTGTGCACTTTACTACTAGATCATGACTGTAATGGCTGACTTCCCTAGCCAATAAGGGCACCAGAGCCTATGACTACATAATCAATAGTTCTTGCACCTGACCGATCTACGGGGAACATTCAGATCACAAACAGATAACAATATTTTTTTTTATAATGTCGGTCCATGAGCTTCTCTCTTGTTCAGTTTTTTTTTTTCTTACAGTATACACATGATCAGAGACTTTGATATGTGCCTCTTTGCTATTATCATAGGGCTTTTTTTTCGCCTCCTTAAGCATTCAGTGCTGACCTTCTGCTGTAATTTGCGCAAGATACTTCATCTGAATGAAAGTGTCAACAGGACAGTATCTTATAGTATTCGTAGATATTTAATTTAAGCTGCTAACCTAAACAAAAATTGTGATATATGCACATTTGCATTGGAAATTGAAGATGTTGGGGCAGATTCACAAAAGGATTACGCCGGCGTATCTATTTTAAATTTCCCGCGTCGTATCTTTGTATCCACAAAACAAGATACGACGGCATCTGGGATCGATCCGACAGGCGTACGTCTTAGTACGCCGTCGGATCTTAGATGCAATTTTCCGGTGGCCGCTAGGTGGTGTTTCCGTCGAAATTCGCGTCGAGTATGCAAATTAGCTATTTACGGCGATCCACGAACGTATGTCCGGCCGGCGCATTTTTTACGTAGTTTTCGTTCGGCTTTTTCCGGTGTATAGTTAAAGGTGCTGTTATGAGGCGTATTCAATGTTAAGTATGGCCGTCATTCCCGCGTACAATTTTGACATTTTTACGTCGTTTGCGTAAGTCGTTCGCAAATAGGGATTTGCGTAAAATGACATCACCGTCGGAAGCATTGGCTTTTTCCGGGTTAATTTCGAGCATGCGCACTGGGATACCCCCACGGACGGCGCATGCGCAGTTAAAAAAAAAACGTTGTTTACGTCGGGTCACGACGTATTAACATAAAATACGCCCCCATTACATCCATTTGAATTCCGCGCCCTTACGCCGTCAGAGATACACTACGCCGCCGTAACTTACAGCGCAAATTCTTTGTGGATTAAAAAAAAAAAAAAAAGTTGCGGCGGCGTAGTGTATCTTAGATACGCTGCGCCCAGCGTATTAATGCGCCCAGGTACGTGGATCTAACCCCATGTCTGTAATTAAACTTTGTGGGGGTTGAATTAATAAAACTGGAGAGTACAAAATCTGGTGCATGAAAACCAATCGGCTTTCAGTTTTTTTTTTTTTTGTCAAAGCTTAATTAAACAAGCTGGCTATCATGCACAGCTGCACCATATGTTGCACCCCTAGTTTTAGTAAATCAACCCCTGTGTGTGTTGTTTTTTGGAAGAATCATTATATCTAAGGCTGGTTTCACATAGACCTGATCGCAGCAGCCCTTGCTCTCTGTGGAGGGAAGGATGTTAGCGTATGTGTCCACTGACACCTGTCGGCATCCAATCTGATGCTTTTTGCCAAAAAGAGACAAATAGGGGATCCATTCCAAATTTGTCTGGTGGACTAGATTGAAAACGGAAAGGGCAGTCCATTTCTATCTGACAGCCCCATGGAGAACAGAGGGGCTATGTCTTGTTTAGGCTATGGAACTGTCATCCACCTGTTCTAGGAGAATCAGCGGAGACATCCCCTGCTGAGCGGGGGGGGGGGGGCGCACATTACAGAGACTACCCATGTGAAACCAGCCTGAGTGTTGTGACTTTTCAATTGAAAATACAACTTTATGTACACCAAAAAGTAAAAAAAAATAGGGTCGGATTGGCTTCAACAAAAGTTTGTATACTGATTTTTAAATAAAAATCAGAGGACCTTTAAGAGGCATTCATGCAAGTAATTTCAAAGGCTTCACAAACATTTTCCTAAAATTAAACTGATGTGTATTTTTTAATTTGTCTGGTAAGAGCAACCAATTTTTATTTATTACAGGTACTTACCGTATATAGTACTCTCAATTTACATATTTTGTACATTCACATCTGTCCCTGCCCTCAATGCACTTACAGTTTAAGGTCCCTAACTCACATTCATACATACACATAGTAGGGCCAATTTAGATAGGAGAAAATCTTCCTATGGGGATACTTTTTGCAGTGACAAATGCCTAGAAGGGGATTTCCCTCACTTTAAAGAGATCACTTCCCTCTTCCTGTTGTGTCCAAGGGACAGGAATTAAGCAAAATCTCCCCAATGGAACATAAGTTTAAAAAATGTGTATATAATGCTGACTATTTACATCCACATCAGTCCTTGCCCACAATGAAGTTATAATCCAAGGTCTCTATATTACATGTCAATCATGGTCAATTTAGACAGAAGCAAATGAACCTACCAGCATGTTTTTGGAGTGTGGGAGGAAACTGGAGTATCTGGAGTAAACCAATGTGTAGTCCCTGCTGGGAGAATACAATAGCTCAACAGGAGTGATTTCCCCATCCACATTGAATGAATGGGGTAATCAATTCATTGTATTTTTAATTAATTTTTTCAATCTGCTGATTGAATGCACTGTTTATTTATGGCCTGCCTTAAGCAGAATGGTTAGTACTTGAGAAAGCAGTTACCTTTACCATATCCAAAAAATTAATCATAAGGCATTATAGTATTGTCTAGAAGGCAGAATAGAAGCAAACTGGATTTGGTATCTCAAGTCTTTTTAGTCATTTTGAAAACAGTGCAGAGAGGCCAGCCTGTAATGGGATGCTAAATATATGAATAATACATGTAGCCTAAAAACACAAATTCAGCAAAATATGCAAACAAGGCAATTTGCAAGAACTATTACATATCCATCTGGGAGTCATTTAAACATGCTCAGTAAAGCATTTATGATTTTTTTTTTTACTTCTTTATTATGGAAGAAAAAGATTTAGATTTTGAATTGCAACTGAAAATTAGGTCTCGATTACGCTGACTGGAAAATAAAGACTTGTCTGCAGTGTCATGTACAGATGTACTACTTACAATGACATGCTGAACTTCTCAGACCACTTTGAAATCAAGTTCTAAGACCGTAAAACTGATTGCAGCAAATATGCCTCTTGGATCGTAAGTACTTAGATTGCATTCCTTTGTCCACATAATCATACAGCTTAAACTTTGAATGAATATTCAACTGCATGATCACATTCGAAACATTCTGAAATGAAGGAGAGCTACCATTACAAACATTTGCTAGTAAAGAACTTATGAACAAGTATGATAACTGACATTTTCCAGGAAGACATTTTAACAGACATCATCAGACCCTGCAACATGACCAACACCATATTGTAAAGAATACTTTGTTTCTAAACTTCTCCCCACAAATCAAAAAAGTAAAAAGAAGCATTTGGTACCCTGGCTAGTGGGTCATGCTGAAGGCAAACTGCCAGGCTTCAGTACCAACAAAATAGTCAGGCTCAATTCACACCAAATTTGTATTGATAACAATATATTTTATCAGACGTGATAGCTGAGAAGCTAAAATTCTTGGTGAAACATTAAATAAAAAAGAATTACAAAGCTGTTTAGGTAATCTGCTCTGTGATGTATACATGATATATTGTGGCAAGGCGGCTCTATTACTTAACCACTTATGGACCGCCTCCTGCACATTTCCATCGGCAGAATGGCACGGCTGGGCACAGGCACGTACATGTACGTCCCCTTTAAGTGCCCAGCCGTGGGTCACACGTGCCACGAGCGCGCGCCCGCAGGACCCGTGGACCCGATCGCCGTCGGTGTCTCGCGATCGGTCACAGGAGCTGAAGAAAGGGGAGAGGTGTGTGTAAACACACCTTCCCCGTTCTTCACAGTGGCAATGTCACTGATCTGTTCCCTGATATAGGGAAAGGCGATCAGTGATGTTACACGTCCATCCCCACCCCCTACAGTTAGAAACACATATGAGGTCACACATAACCCCGACAGCGCCCCCTAGTGGTTAACTCCTAAACTGCACTGTAATTTTCACAGTAAACAATGCATTTTTATAGCATTTTTTGCTGTGAAAATTACAATTGTCCCAAAAATGTATCAAAATTGTCCGATGTGTCCGCCATAATGTCACAGTCATGAAAAAAATCGCTACAAAAATATGTAGAATAATACGTATCGGCCTAAACTGAGAAAAAAAAATATTTTTTTTTTGGGGGGGGGGGGTATTTATTATAGCAAAAAGTAAAAAATATATATATTTTTTTTCAAAATTGTCGCTCTATTTTTGTTTATAGTGCAAAAAATAAAAACCGCAGAGGTGATCAAATACCACCAAAAGAAAGCTCTATTTGTGGGGAAAAAAGGACGCCAATTTTGTTTGGGAGCCACATTGCATGACCGTGCAATTGTCAGTTAAAGCGACGCAGTGCCGAATCGCAAAAACTGGCCAGGTCCTTTACCTGCATATTGGTCCGGGTCTTAAGTGGTTAAAATCTCGTACCTGTAGGTGATCTTACTAATAGCCACTGGGGGGCGTGCATGCGCTGCCAGAGCAGTGATTACATGCAGATTGTCCACAGGGGGAGCCAATCAGCGGGCCCAGCGTACGTGATGTCCACGCTAGCCTTCCGTGATCACTCCTCACAGAGACAGAACAGTGGTCTGAAGTGGTTAAAGTGACAAATAAATATATATATATATATATATATATATATATATATATATATATATATCGGGAAAAAAAAGTGTATAATAAGGCCTGCAATACACCCACCTACTCAGCGCCAGATCAATCCCACAGCTCTCTTAGCAATGCACACAAAGATAAAAGACACTTTAAAATATGATTATCCAAAATATTGAAACGGTACTAAGCAGCTGTTTAAAAGAAGGTAAAACAATAGTATATGAATAAAACAGTGCAATCCCATCATCAAGGCAGCAGAGGGCTTGCATTGAGATCTTTTGTCCTGTGAAGTTTTGGTTGAATTACGTGCGACCCGGACTGGCCGGAGAGTGAAAACCAAGTTCTACTTATGCTGATCCAAATCTTTCAGAGGACAATAAAAATGATTATATGGGAGCCAAGTGAATGCTCCAGCGTATTTCCCTGAAATCTCATCTTCCGCTCCTCTTCAGTAGCTTCATGGATGTTGTGGAATGTGCTGTAACTTTTCAAGGAGCCCCAGAACCAGCGGACCTTTATTGATGGTGAGGATCCAGAGCAAATTGGCTGATGAACTCCTAACTTAAAGGCTTCTCTTATTAGTCTCTTATTAGAGGTTCTGGTGAGTTTGACCCCCTGGGGGAGTGTGCATCACGAGGTGGAATACGGATATTCTCTGGTGGAAGATGCACGCTAAAACAACCAATAACTGATACTTGACGCATAAGACTTTTAACTGTGGTGCTGGCCACATGTTTATCGTTTAATTTTTAGCGCTGTTTTAGTATCTTAATGATCCGGGGATTGGACTGTTTTATTCATATACTATTGATATATATATATATATATATATATATATATATATATATATATATATATATATATATATATATATATATAGTTGTGCTCAAAAGTTTACATACCCTGGCATAAATTGTGAAATGTTGGCATTCATATTGGAAATATGACTCATCATGCCAAAAAAAACCTGTCTTTTATTTAAGGATGGCAATGACTTGAAGCCATTTATTATCAATTTTTTGGATTCTTTTTAAATCATAATAACAGAAATCACCCAAATAGCTCTGATAACAAGTTTACATACCCTGGAATTTTTGGCCTTGGTACAAATAAAGAAGGTGGTACACACAGGTAAAATGGCAATTAAAGGTTAATTTCCCACATTTCTGGCTTTTTAAATCACAATTCGTGTCTGTGTATAAATGGCCAATGAGTTTGTTGGCTCTCACCTGCATGCAGTAAGCAGGCTAGACACTGAGCCATAAGGTAAAAAAAGAACAGTCAAAAGACCTGCGTAACAAGGTAATGAAACTTTACAAAGATGGAAACTGAGTTAAAAAATATACAAAGCCTTGAATATGTCAGTCAGTACTGTTCAATCACTTAATAAGAAGTGGAACATTTGGGGATCTCTTGATAGCAAGCCAAGGTCAGGTAGGCCAAAAAATATTTCAGCAACAACTGCCATAGGAGCTGTTTGGGATACAAAGAAAAATCCACAGGTAACCTCTGGGAAAAGATGTTGGGCCAGATCCACAAAGAACTTATGGTGGCGTATCTATTGATACGCCGCGTAAGTTCTACGATGCACCTTTGTATCTTTGTTTTGTATCCACAAAACAAGATACGCCTGAATGTGGGCTAGATCCGACTGACGTACGTCTTAGTACGCCGTCGGATCTAATTAGCTAGATACGCCAATTCTCAAACGTATGTCCGCCCGGCGCATTTTTTTACGTAGTTTACGTAAGGCTTTTTTGGCGTAACGTTACCCCTGCCTCTATGAGGTGTACACAATGTTAGGTATGGACGTCGGGACAGTTTGTCGTTTGCGTAAATCGTTCGCGAATAGGGCTTTGCGTAAGTTAGGTTCACGTCGAAAGCATTGACTATTTGCGATGTGATTTCCCGCATGCGCACTGGGATACGTCCACGGACGGTGCATTCCCCATTTTGTAAAAAGCGTCAATTAAGTGGGGTCATACCAGATTACCATATAACACGCCCACCCTAAGCCTTCTTTGAATTACGCTGGCTTACGCTGGCAGATTTACGTTGCGCCGGCCCACATATGGGAGCAAGTTCTTTGTGGATACCCTAGGAGCCACTCTGATTTACAGCGGCGTAGTGCATATGAGATGCGCTACGCCCCCCTAAATATACGCCCGTTTTTGTGGATCTGGCCCGTTGTGTTTTTTTTTTTAAGGAGCACAATATGAGGATACTTGAACAAAAAAAAGCTGCATGGTCAAGTTGCCAGAAAGAAGTCTTAAGGCTACTTTTACACTGAGGCGCTTTACAGGCATTTTAGCGCTAAAAATAGCACCTGCAAAGTGCCTGTAAAGCGCTTCTCCTGTCACTCCAGTGTGAGAGCCGAATGCTTTCACATTGGAGCGGTGCACTTGTGGGACGTTAGAAAAAGACCTGCAAGTAGTATCTTCGGGGGGCTGACGCCCCCTCTGCCCCAGTGTGAAAATGCCCTTACTGTACAAGTTCCACAAAAAAGCCTGACTACAATATGCCCAACAACACCTTGAAATGCCTCATTGGCTTTTTTTTGCCCAAAGTGTCAATATTTTGTGTAGCCACCATTATTTTCCAACACTGCCTTAACCCTCTTGGGCATGGAGTTCATCAGAGCTTCACAGGTTGCCACTGGAGTCCTCTTCTACTCTTCCATGACGAAATCACAGAGCTGGCGGATGTTGGAGACCTTGCGCTCCTCCACCTTCCGTTTGAGGATGCCGCACAGATAAGCCCCTTAGACCTATTTTCCTTGTAGAGGTCATATTTTGAATGTGAGCATGTTAAAATTACACTGGTGAGTGGGCTACACTTCACAGTGTGCCATTTAACCACTTTTCGTCCACACTATAGACGAATCATGGCTACAGTGTGGGCTTCCAGTGGGCTTCAATAGATGTGGCCAGCGCACACTGTGATCACTGAGTCCTCCTGGACTTGGCTGATCACAGAACACGGTAAAGAGGAAAGAATACAGCCAGTAACCATCTTCTGTTACAGGGACATTGGTCCCAATTGGTGCCACCTATCAGTGCCCACAAGTGCTGCTAATCTGTGCCTACAAGTGCCATCTATCACTGCCCACCAGTGGTGCCAATCAGTGCCACCTTTCAGTGCCCATCAGTGTCTTATCATTAGTGTCGCCTATAAGTGCCACTTATCTGTGCCACCTATCAATGCCGCCTCATCAATGCCTCCTCATCAGTGCCCATCAGTGCAGCCTCATTAGTACCACCTCATCATTGCCACCTTATCAGTGCCTATCAGTGTCCATCAGTGTAGCCTATCCATGTCCATAAGTGTAGCCTCATCAGCGCACATCAATGTAGCCTTATCAGTGAAGGAGAAAAATTACCTGTTTGCAAAATTTTATAACAAACTATGAAAAAAATTGGTCTGGGCAGGAAGCTGAAAATTGGCCTGGGCAGGAAGGGGGTTGTAAGTGCCCAGTGGGCAGGTGGTTAAAGAGGGACTGCAGTCTGGTCACATAATTTGTAATAAAAACATATTTGCCTTTCTGAAGCTTCCCTCCAACCACTTTGCATAATATATTCTGTGATTCTGTACTTTCCAAATATGCTGCAGAAATCTCTCTCCATTAAGTCTGGGTGCATCCATTTTAACTGTGGGCAGCCGAAGCTGCTGCCTGTTCACTTCCTGGATTTACACAGACACACAGAGGCACACCTACAGCTCTCATTGGCCCTCTTATGACTCGCCCCCTCCCTTCCTGGCAAACTCTCAGGAGAGTGAGAGAGAAAGCTGTGCATTATGTCATAAGCCTAGGATGTTTTTACCAGACAAGAAACAGGAAGTGGGCTGTGTAAGATATTTAACCACTTCCCGACCGCCTCATGTAGATATACGTCGGCAGAATGGCACGGACAGGCACATCAACGTACCTGTACGTGCCTGCCTAGACGTGGGTCGGGGGTCCGATTGGAACCCCCCCAGCTACATGCGGCGGTCGGATCCCCTCGGGGAGCGATCCAGGACGATGGCGCGGCTATTCGTTTATAGCCGCTCTGTCGCGAAAGCTCCCCGGAGCTGAAGAACGGGGAGAGCCGTATGTAAACACGGCTTCCCCGTGCTTCACTTTGGCGGCGTATCGATTGAGTGATCCCTTTTAAAGGGAGGCTCGATCGATGATGTCAGTCCTACAGCCACACCCCCCTACAGTTGTAAACACACACAAAGTGAACACTAACTCCTACAGCGCCCCTGTGGTTAACTCCCAAACTGCAACTGTCATTTTCACAATAAACAATGCAATTTAAATGCATTTTTTGCTGTGAAAATGACAGTGGTCCCAAAAATGTGTCAAAATTGTCCGAAGTGTCTGCCATAATGTCGCAGTCACGAAAAAAATCGCTGATCGCCGCCATTAGTAGTAAAAAAAAAAAAATTAATAAAAATGCAATAAAACTATCCCCTATTTTGTAAACTCTATAAATTTTGCGCAAACCAATCGATAAACGCTTATTGCGATTTTTTTTTACCAAAAATAGGTAAACGAATACGTATCGGCCTAAACTGAGGAAAAAAAAAAATTTTAGATGTGTTTTTGGGGGATATTTATTATAGCAAAAAGTAAAAAATATTGCATTTTTTTCAAAATTGTCGCTCTATTTTTATTTATAGCGCAAAAAATAAAAACCGTAGAGGTGATCAAATACCACCAAAAGAAAGCTCTATTTGTGGGGGAAAAAAGGACGCCAATTTTGTTTGGGAGCCACGTCGCACGACCGTGCAATTGTCTGTTAAAGCGACGCAGTGCCGAATTGTAAAAACCCCTTGGGTCATTTAGCTGCCTAAAGGTCCGGTCCTTAAGTGGTTAATGGCAGAAAAAAAATGACTTTCCAAAGTTAAAACAACAAGGGCAGAGGATTTAATATATGGAAAGATGAAAAAAATTACTGAATTTCCAATTTAAAGGAGCATGCACACCTTGTGAACTTTATTATTTTGTAATGCACATATTTTCGGAATGTTTTGGTTTGTATTGTTGTGGGCAGTATATTGGTTATCAAATACTTTATATGTGAAATTTGAGATCAGTTTTTTATATGAATAAACTTGTTGGATTTAATACAATTTTGCCTTAGTTTTCAGATAGTTACGTTTTTGTTAGTAATATTTACAGTTTTGTACCATTACACCATTATTTTTATATCAGTTGATCATTGAAAGCTTGTTTCTGTGAATTGAGTTTGAGGATGTGAATATGCCAGCCGGATGTTCTCATTTCCATTTCAGCCTGTTCTAGTCTCCTTAATGTCTTTCACATGTTTAGAAAGATGTGATTCTAAATGACAGAAATGTGTTTGTTTTTTGGTGGATTTGTTCTAGTTAAATCTAAACTTGATGGAAAAAGTAAAACCACATTTTTAGTGCTACTCATCTTATCCCTTGCTCCCCTGGCAGTCAGTGTGCTCCTCTACCTTCCGATGCTCTGGGTTGTTGGTTGGTTCTTAGTATCCTAACACACAATGCAGGACTATTGGTACTGCATGGTACATGATGATGTCAGAGTGCCTGTAGTTAATGGAGCACTGAAGAGCAGAGGTTTCAGGAGACCAATTACACAGAGAACCATTTAAAATTACCATAGACAAAAAGAGTTTAACCTTTGCGGTGCAATGGGAGCCCCACTGCAAGGATAGTTTGGAATTTTCCGAGTTCAGCCTAGGACAGAAAAATCAAAAAGTTTAAAGTATAAAGAAAGCTATAAGTATAATGCTAGAACTCTTAATGCTGCTTTTACGATGCAGACAGTCAATCCATTGGCTTTTCTAAGTTCATCATTTACTGCTCTTTTATTGCCACTTAGATTCTTTTCTACTTAAAGTATGTCTTTCAAGCGCAAACAAAGGCTGCATTCAATGCTTTCTTAAGACTGAGCCTTAAAGCTGGGTGCCAGGTTTAGATCTCTTGCAAACAGCTTCAGTGATCATTTAGACATAACAATTTGGTGATTGGAAAGAAAAATTGTTTTTTAAAGTGTTTCAAAGAGAAATTCAGGGCATTTTCCAACACCGCTCAGTAAATTGAAGTTCAATAGATTGTACGTTTGCTCCTCTGAAATGGAATTGATATTTGCAGAATGGCAATATAATAGCAAATCCTCATTCACAGTTGCAATATCTCCTAGTTCGGCTGTAAACGGCAATGTGAGATTAAGCTTCAGCCCTCACAAATGAAATGTTGCTGTCCGAAGATGGTGTTCTTTGCCTGGGATACAAATCCTTCTATTTGGTAGTCAGCACTCGTTTAATTCTGTTTGGTCATAATGAGATTTTATTGAGGGAACATTTCTCTTAGAAGTTAGAAGAGATAATAATGGAAAACATATATTTACATACATTTATATGTTGGTGCCATAGACTCCTGTATATACTGCTTTTACCTTGTCCTTTCAATGCACAATACTTGCCACTAGTCACATTTTAACCTGCCTTGAAATTTTAATCTTATTAGAGATGCGGCACACTGAGAGAGAGACAGTTACATATCACAGATTTCAGGATATTGACTCGCCACACATGAGAGAAGAGCTCTGAACGGAAAACACAAAATACAATAAATGAAGCTTGTGACTTGACAGTTGCAGTGTCTACTGAATATTATAAGCTCACTGAAGTTCACTGATGGGTGTAAGTTACCTTTTTTTTCTTCTTCAACCCCTTGTCTACCAAGGTATGTTTATAAACATCCTCTTGTTCAAAAGGAGCTCTGCAGCTATGAGCTTGATATTGATTTTTTTTCAGCTCTAGAGCCGCCCAGGTCACTTCTGCATAAAATTCAATTGCAGGCTGAAAAATCAATAATTTAAAAAAAGTCTAAATGTGGCAAACCCTCACCCCTCCTCCTACCCCCAAGCCTCCCTATTGCCACTGCAGTGATTCCAAGGTTCACCCTTTTTTCTATAGCCACAGTAACAACATAAAGCAAAATCTACAATGGAATGGTTCACAAATAAACATATCCAGGTATTAGAATGGCCAAGTCAAAGTCCAGACCTGAATCCAATCGAGAATCTGTGGAAAGAACTGAAAACTGCTGTTCATCCAACCTCACTGAGCTCGAGCTGTTTTGCAAGGAGGAATGGGCAAAAATGTCAGTCTCTCGATGTGCAAAACTGATAGAGACATACCCCAAGCAACTTACAGCTGTAATTGCAGCAAAAGGTGGCGCTACAAAGTATTAACTTAAGGGGGCTGAATAATTTTGCACGCCCAATTTTTCAGTTTTTTATTTGTTAAAAAAGTTTGAAATATCCAATACATTTCGTTCCACTTCATGATTGTGTCCCACTTGTTGTTGATGCTTCAAAAAAAATTACAGTTTTATATCTTTATGTTTGAAGCCTGAAATGTGGCAAAAGGTCGCAAAGTTCAAGGGGGCGAATACTTTCGCAAGGCACTGTATAAGAACTGTCAAACGGCAAGCCAAGCATTCAGTGGTTTGCCTTAGTTGCCAGCGGAGAGCTTTTTTTCTTTTTCGGGTCCAGCAGTGTGGAGGGCATAGTGATTGACGATGGATTTACATCAAAGGCCACTTTATTTTTTTAATGAAGGCATTGTCAAAAACGGTCTCTGTGTTTTTATTACTTTTTGTAAATTTTTGGGTAAATGGGTAGGGCTACTCTGTACCCCATACTTATTCACATAGGGGAGGGATCTGGGGGGCCCCCTTTTTTAAGTTAAGGTCCAAGTTTTCATTAAATTAATGTAATCAGTATGCCTCCCTCCAGAAAAATCATACTTTAGGGCAAACTTCACACAATAATGATGTGGGGTCCTCCCCAAATTTCAAACCTGCCCCTTTCAATCTAGTATTGATTTTAATGGGCCCCCTCAAAAGCCATATCAGACTTTTATCCAAGCAGCTTAGCTGGCCAGGAAAGGGGAGGGGTGAGAAAGCAGCCCCCCCCCCCAAACCATACCAGGCCACATCCTTCCCACATGACAAAGCACCTTGTTCCCATGTTGACGAGTAGAAGTGCCCAGTGGTTGTGGGGGACTGCAGACAGAGGCTTATTGGAAACTGGAAGCTATCTTTAAAAATAAGGAGGGCCCCATATAGTGCCTCCCCAGTGTGAAGGAGTGATGTTTTCGTAATGCCCCCACTCGTTCTAAATGTTAATGGTAAATTAAGACACACACTATTTGACTAGTGAAATGATGGTAAATACACAGTCAATCACCTTGTATAGTGCTTACCAAAGGAGAAACTTGCCAACAGCCGACATGATACACTTTCCATGACTGCTCAACACAAATGACAGCTCCTGGTCCCCACCACAAAATGTAAACAAAGGAGTGGGCTTTCCCAGGTGATGTAATTGACTAAATATGGACATGACATGAACTTTAACCACTTCCCGACCTCCTCATGTACATTTATGTCAGCAGAATGGCACGGACAGGCACATGTACGTACCTGTACGTCCTCTGCTAGACGTGGGTGGGGGGTCCGATCGGGACCCCCCCCGGTACATGTGGAGGTCGGGTCCGCTCGGGGAGCGATCCGGGACGACGGCGCGGCTATTTGTTTATAGCTGCTCCGTCGCGATCGCTCCCCGGAGCTGAAGAACGGGGAGAGCCGTGTGTAAACACGGCTTCCCCGTGCTTCACTGTGGCGGCGCATCGATCGGGTGATTCCCTTTATAGGGAAGACCCGATCGATGATGTCATTCCCATAGCCACACCCCCCTACACTAGTAAACAAACCCCAAGTGAACACTAAATGTTACAGCGCCCCCTGTGTTTAACTCCCAAACTGCAACTGTCATTTTCACAATAAAGAATGCAATTTAAATGCATTTTTTGCTGTGAAAATGACAATGGTCCCAAAAATGTGTCAAAATTGTCCGAAGTGTCCGCCATAATGTCGCAGTCACGAAAAAAATCGCTGATCGCCGCCATTAGTAGTAAAAAAAATAAAAATGCAAAAAAACTATCCCCTATTTTGTAAACGCTATAAATTTTGCGCAAACCAACTGATAAACGATTATTGCGATTTTTTTTACCAAAAATAGGTAGAAGAATACGTATCGGCCTAAACTGAGGAAAAAAAAAATTATTCATGTTTTTGGGGGATATTTATTACAGCAAAAAGTAAAAAATATTGCATTTTTTTCAAAATTGTCGCTCTATTTTCGTTTATAGCGCAAAAAATAAAAACCGCAGAGGTGATCAAATACCACCAAAAGAAAGCTCTATTTGTGGGGAAAAAAGGACGCCAATTTTGTTTGGGAGCCACGTCGCACGACCGCGCAATTGTCTGTTAAAGCGACGCAGTCCCGAACTGTAAAAATCCATTTACAGGCAGCAATATGGTCCGGGGCTTAAGTGGTTAATGGCATTCCAGTCTTAGTCCCTATTGTTCAATATTGAGTTGGCCCACCCTTTGCAGCTATAATAGCCTCAACTCTTTTAGGAAGGTGGTCCACAAGATTTAAGAGTGTGTCTATGGGAATGTTTGACCAATCTTCAAAAAGCGCATTTGTTAAGGGCAGGAACTGATGTGGACGAGAAGGCCTAGCTCACAGTCTCCACTCTAATTCATCCCAAAGGTGATCGATCGGGCTGAGATCAGGACTCTGTGCAGGCCAGTCAAGTTCCTCCTCCCCAAACTTGCACATCCATATCTTTATGGACCTTGTTTGTGCATTGGTGTGCAGTTATGTTAGAACAGGAAGGGGCCATCCCCAAACTGTTCCCACAAAGTTGGAAAGCATGAAATTGTCCAAAATGTCTTAGTATGCTGATGCCTTAAGAGTTCCCTTCACTGGAATTAAAACAACCCTACACCATAATTCCCTCTCCACCAGTCTGCAAAAGACTTGAGACTGGGGCGGAGGTTCACCTTCCAGCTCGACAACGACCCTAAACATACAGCCAGAGCTACAGTACAATGGAACGGTTTAGATCAAACCATATTCATGTATTAGAATGGCCAAGTCAAAGTCCAGACCTAAATCCAATTGAGAATCTGTGGCAAAACTTGAAAATTGCTGTTCACAGATGCTCTCCATCCAATCTGACAGAGCTTGAGCTATTTTGCAGAAAAGAATGGGCAAAAGTTTAACTCTCTCTAGATGTGAAAAGCTCGTAAAGACATACCTAAAAAGACTTGCAGCTGTAATTGCAGTGAAAGGTGGTTCTACAAAGTATTGACTCAGGGGGGCTGAATACAAATTCACACCACACTTTTCAAATATTTATAAAATAAATAATGAAAACCATTTATCATTTTTCTTCCACTACACAATTATGTGCCACTTTGTGTTGGTCTATCACATAAAATCTCAAATACATTTATGTTTTTAGTTGTAAAATGTAGCATTTTTAAAATGGTTCTTTAATAAAATTGATTTGGTACATGTTTCCCATGGCAGTGCCCAGCCGCTTTGATATTTAACATTTATTAAACACCTTGTTAGTTTTATTAATTATTTAATATTCTTCTGCACCCGTACATCCTTTATTCCACCTGGACATCATTTTAGTCTCCTGGCAGGCAAAAGCTGGCACAGGAAGATGCTGCTCCATTCCCTGCTTTCTCCTGGAATATAGGCGAATATAGGCAGACTGATCCTTGGACATTTTTCTGAGCTCCCTTTGTCTACAGTAACTGGTCATATAAGATATTAGTCGTAAGTAACCCTTGTTTTTATTTTTTTATTTTTTTCCCTCACTTCAATGATGGATTATAAGCAAAGGGGAAATGGGTCAGCAGGTCTTGCTAGCTCACACTAAGCTAACAGCTTAGCGAGGGTCTGCAGAATCTCTTCCATTATGGAAAGGCTATCTCCCTTAACCACTTACCCCCCGGAACATATTGCTGCCTAAAGACCAGAGTACTTTTTGCGATTCGGGACTGCGTCGCTTTAACAGACAATTGCGCGGTCGTGCGACGTGGCTCCCAAACAAAATTGGCGTCCTTTTTTTCCCACAAATAGAGCTTTCTTTTGGTGGTATTTGATCACCTCTGCGTTTTTTATTTTTTGCGCTATAAACAAAAATAGAGCGACAATTTTGAAAAAAATGAATATTTTTTACTTTTTGCTGTAATAAATATCCCCAAAAAATATATAAAAAAACATTTTTTTTCCTCAGTTTAGGCCGATACGTATTCTTCTACATATTTTTCGTAAAAAAAATCGCAATAAGCGTTTATTGATTGGTTTGCGCAAAAGTTATAGCGTTTACAAAATAGGGGGTATTTTTATGGCATTTTTATTAATATTTTTTTTACTAGTAATGGCGGCGATCAGCGATTTTTTTTTCGGTATTGCGACATTATGGCGGACACTTCGGACATTTTTGACACATTTTTGGGACCATTGGCATTTTTATAGCGATCAGTGCTATAAAAATGCATTAGATTACTATAAAAATGCCACTGGCAGTGAAGGGGTTAACACTAGGGGGCGGGGAAGGGGTTAAGTATGCCTGGGTGTGTTCTTACTGTGGGGGGGGGGGGGGCCTCACTAGGGGAAACACTGATTTTCTGTTCATACATTGTATGAACAGAAAATCAGCATTTCCCCTGCTGACAGGAACGAGAGCTGTGTGTTTACACACACAGCTCCCGTTCCCCGCTCTGTACCGAGCGATCGCGTGTGCCCGGCGGCGATCGCGCCCGCCGGGCACACGCACGGGAGTCGGGGGCGAGCGGGGAGCGCGCGCGCGCGCCTCCGGCGGCGCGCACGCGCCCCCTAGTGGCGGCTATACGATAGGACGTATAGCTACGGGCTCTCGCCCAGGAGAGCCGACCTGCCGCCGTATAATGACGGTGCGCGGTCGGCTACTAGTTAAAAGCCTCAGATCATATGCCTCGTTTCCACTGAGTGGAACGGTTCGGGTCGGTACAGTTTGGTAGGGTTAGAATGGTCCGGCCTATTCAGGTGAGCGTTTCCACTGCAAGTCGGACCATCAGGGGCCATACATGGTTTCGAAAAATGCCTAGCGTGTACACCAATCAGTGGAATGTATTGTAGCTCCGCCCTAACCAAACCATACCATTTTCTATGGCCCCACATCTGAAGCAGGACCCAGAATGGTGCAGTATGCTTCGGTTGTATGGGCCGCTTTCATAATGGAAACACTCAAAATAGCGCACTGTACCAAACCAACCCGAACCAATCCACTTAGTGGAAACGAGGCAATAGAGACACTTGCGGCCTTAATTTTTCATGAAAAGAAGGAAGACTTCTTATCTAACTCTGAGGGCTCCACTCAGAAGGATACAAATATGTTGATAACTCTCCTAAGCTAAATGACATTGATTCTGTCCTTATTAAAGCAGGGCATTCCCTTCTTGGCCTGGAGCAGCCTGCATTACTTCAGCCAAAGGCCCCCAGTCTTGGTTCTTTAAAAATGCCCCAGCTGACAAAAGAGTCTAGTTGTGTCACACAATTATCCCCTCACCTCCAATCTCCCCTCCCTAAACAAATACTCTCATCTTCCCTGTCCAAATCCCACCTACCTGCACAAATCCTCTCACCTCTCTTCCCAGGATCAATCTTTGTCACCCCCCACACCAGGTCATTCTGTCTTGCCTGAACTTACAGACCTCAGACACAGCACAGCATGGGAGATGTTCTTCTTCTCAGGCTCCCCACTCCCCATGTTCTGTCATGTGACATTTCAATGCCAAGGGAAGCTTCCCATCGGTTCTAAATTTAATTGCTGTGACAGACATCCAGCAGGGAGAAATAGAGGATGCTGCAGTGGCTGCACTGGCTGGGAATCATGGCATGATGGATGTAGGTGCAGGTTATGCAGAGGACATGCCCTGGGTGCTTAGCGGTAGCAATGCCTCTGTCAACACTCATTACTCCTAGCTTTTTAGTACACTTTTTAGTCAATATGTTAAATATCCTCATAGCGTTAGAAATGAAAATAATACTTTGAATTAGTACTTTTATTTCCAGTTTACCCCCATCTTTCTAAGGCCATATAAATTATGCTGAACTTGCTTTTCTTCTTAATAACTTTGTGTTGAATTTATAAATAGTTTCATTTGTATTTCAGGGTACTTTTATGTTGTGTTGTTTTGTTTTGTGAACCTGATTTCTGGAAGAGTAGCGTGCCAATAATTTTGTAGCTTTAACTATGCATAAAAATTATAGTGCTTCCTTACAATGAGAAAATATCTTTTTTTTTTTTTTTTACTGCTAACAGAAAAGAAAATGGTTTTAAAAGAGATTAGGTCAAGAAACTAGTTAGAATTATAGTCCGGCTTATTGGCACTCCCATTAAAATCATATTACCTATTTAATTAAGAATTAATGCTCCTGTCATATTTTATGGCTTACTAAATCTCTGAACTTGGTAGTATAAACCTTTTTTTAAATATCCTGTACATTGCTTATTTGTAGGTAGTATTCAGAATAAGGCAGCTGTATTCATACAGTATTTCTGGTTTGTAAAACAATATATTTACATGGATTTAAAGTAAACCAGTTAACTGAGCACAGTATTCCATCCATTTGTGAAGGGGGAATGGGGGGTGGGGGGTTTGAACATGTGGTAGATTTTTATTGCTGTACAGTATGTATTAGGAGCTTCAGCCTTTGTTTGTCCTGATGTCCTTTGACACAAAGACAGAATGTGAATAGGAATCCAAATTATTAAAGTTGTTAACAGAATTGAACTTCAGATCATCCAATTCTGTCACCGGTTAGGGTGGCAGCTGACTAGGAGAGGGAAGAGAAGGGAAAGCCCCTTAAGTTGACCAGGAGTGGAAAAAAAAACAAAACCTGACATGGTTCTAACTCTTTTCTACTCTATCCTAACTAAAAAGGTTTTGAAATTTTTTATCATAAAGTCCAATGCAAAGCGCTTTCCATCTCAGTACTCTGTAAAATCGACTTAAAGTTGTTTAATCACCAGAACAGAAAGTTGGTCCTTCATCAGAATCAGACCAACAAAGGAGGTGACAATGGCCTGCAGTATTTTTTGTATTTCAATGAGAAATGGATGTGTTCAATATTAGGAATCTGATCTCCATTCTGATCTCCATTCTTTTATTTTTAAAGATTCATTAGCTGAGTGAATGATCCAGGACACTTTAGATTGTGATCCTCCTGTAGGACACTCCATAAGACAGACATATAACAACTTCAGCATTGTGTTTAAAGTGAAAGTACCATGACCTCAATTGTGACGTTATAGGCACTTTCTGTGACTCAATGATTGCCCTGTCTTCACTTGCAGCAACACATTACAATATTTGGAGGCACCTGAAGAGGATCACTAAAACAGACCCTCTGTAAAAACAATATATAATAACTTAATATTTTAAAATATAAGTAATTATTTCAGCAATCCAATTTGAATGTCTTCTCTACCCGATAATCTTTAGGCCTCAACAAAGACAACAAACACTCTAAATGTTTTTTACTTTACTTGAGTGAGCTTAACCGCTTGCCAACCGCCCGCTGTCAAACGGCGGCAGAATGTCTCCCTTGCGCAAATCGCCGTAGCTGTGCGGCGGCCGCTTTAAGGGATATAGGGGAGCGCCACAGTGGTACTGAGGAGCCGATGCATGTGCTCGTGGCTGCGATGTCCGCCTGGCACCCGCAATTGCTCCTGACAGAGCCAGAATGAGGCTCATTCTGGCAGGTGAGAGGAGACAGATCGTGTGTTCCTAGTATATGGGAACACTGATCGGTCTCCTCCCCTCAGAACACGCTCAGTGAACATATTTAACCCCTTGATCGCCCACTAGTGTTAACCTCGTCCCTGCCAGTGACATTTATACAGTAATCAGAGGCTATTTTTAGCTCTGATCGTTGTATAAATGTCATTGGTCCCAAAAAAGTGTCAAGTGTCCGAACTGTCCTCCCCAATGTCCCAGTCCCAATAAAAATAAAAATGCCATGAATCTATCCCCTATTTAGTAGACACTATAACTTTTGTGCAAACCAATCAATATACGCTCATTGCAAATTTTTAAACCAAAAATATGTAGAACAATATATATCGGCCTAAACTGAGGAAGAAATATTTTTTCCCCAGTTGTCTTCCAAGTCGGCCCTTGAGAGATGGAGCTCCTCCTCACAATCAGGAAACATGTTGCCATTGGTGGAGGGTCCACACAAACTGAAATCAGGGTCTAGCTTGATCATTTCTGATCTCACGGAAATTGACCACAGATGCAAGCAGTTGGGGTTGGGGAGCTCACCTAGCAGGGCAACCTCTTCAAACTGTAGAGAACTTATGGCGATAGCAAATACCATAGAGTTCTTTCAGAACCAACTAAGAAGTCATCACATCCTGATACTTTCGGACAACGCCACAGCCATGGCTTATGTGAACAAGCAAGGGGGCACAAGAAGCCCATCCCTAAGCCACATCTCCAATCAAATATGCCGATGAGCAGAAGGGAACCTGCTGTCACTGGGAGGAGTCCATCTAAAAGGAGAAGACAACCAAGTAGCGGACTTCCTCAGCCACCAGGAAATCTCCCAAGAGGAATGGGTATTACACCCGGAGGTGTTCAGGGAAATTACAGCCCGCTGGGGAGTGCCAAACATAGACCTGTTTGCCTCTCGGAAGAATGCTCAGGTGAAGTGTTTCTTCTTGCTAAACCAGCAAGATCAGCCATTTGGGATAGACGCTGTCCAAAATCCTTGGAATTTCAAACTGTGCTATGCCTTCCCCCCGGTTTATCTGATTCCACGGTTGGTAAAGAAGTTCCTACAGGAACAGACAGAACTTGTGTTGATCACACCATACTGGCCCAAGAAAGCCCGGTTCTCTCAACTCCTCAGTCTCTCGGCAGAAGAGCCATGGCTTCTACCTCACGGTGCAGACCTGATGTGTCAGGGTCCCCTGACAGGCCTAAAACAAAGTTTCAAATGGGCGGCCTGGTTACTGAGGAGGACCTCTTGAGATCAAAAGGACTCTCAAAGAAAGTGGTGGCAACGCTTCTGAGCGCCAGGAGGCCAAACACCAGAGCCATTTACAAAAAGACTTGGAGGAAGTTCAACAGTTAGTGCACTGGAGGGCTGACTTGGAAGACGACTGGGGAAAAGCAGAGTTAGTTTCTTACCGGTAACCCTGTTTCCAGTAGTCTTCCAAGGCAGCACAATCCCACCCTAAAATTTCTAACCTTGTGTTGTGTTGTGTATTATATTGTTTCAAATTCCGGCCTTCGGTTCTCAATGTGTTTCCTGATTGTGAGGAGGAGCTCCATGTCTGAAGGGCTGCCTTGGGAAGACTACTGGAAACAGAGTTACCAGTAAGAAACTAACTCTGCCTTTTCTTAAATTGGGGAATAAATTGGGGATATTTATTATAGAAAAAAGTCCAAAACATTGTGTTTTTTCAAAATTGTTGCTCTTTTTTTGTTTATAGCACAAACAATAAAAGGTGATCAAAGAGGTGATCAAATTCCACCAAAAGAAAGCTCTATTTGTGGTGAAAGAAGGGACGTCAATTTTGTTTCAGTATAGCGTCACATGACTGCACAATTGTCAGTTAAAGCGACGCAGTGCCCTATCACAAATAGTGGCCTGGTCAGGAAGGGGTAAATCCTTTCAGGGCTAAAGAGTATTGAGAGGATTTTAAAATATATCCAATTTTACACCTAGCATTACCAACTTTATTCCAATATAATTATCTTGATCTAGTTACATTTTTTTTTTTACTAGATTTACATAAATGGACTTCCCTTTGCCATTCTTGGCTGGGTAAGATCAACGTTGTTAAAATTAATGTTCTACCCCGAGTCCTATATGTATTACAAATGATACCCTTTGGTGTCCCTATAGGATTTTTTTTATGCTACAGTCATCTATAGCACAATATATTTGGAAGGGACAGGGTATTAGAATACTTCAAAATATTTTATACCATTCTAAAAAGCTAGGGGGACTGGCTTTGCCAAATTTTACATTACATTATCAAGCAATTGCACTAGCCCATATGGCAGACTATACATTTGCTAAAAAGACTAGGATCCCCAGCCTTTGAGAGGGCTGGCAGCCACAATATCTCCCCTGACTAAATCAACCCTGGCAATATGGGACTCCCTACATACATGGTATGGTTGGGAATATAATTCCCCATTAATGCCCTTGTTGAAACATGAAACATGAATATTTCATGTCGGGAGTACTTGATAAGAGCTTTAAAATCATGGTTCCCAGAGGTAACACCGCTATTACACCAAGCATTAAAAGACTCAAAAATTAAACCAATTAAGTCCTTATGTGAAATAGATTAGCCAACATTTATAGACCAATGGAGATACATACAGTTGTCTCAATGTATTCATAATTTCCTGCAAGCCCATTAGTTCGTTAAAAGAACTGAATCCTATTGAAGCAATTATGCAATATAGAAATCAACCACAACATTGTATTTCTCTTTTTCTCAAGGGTTTGATAAATCTGCAATACCTTGGGTACCCATATTATATAGGTCGGTGGGAAAAACATTTGCAATTTACACTTATAGATAAACAAAAAGATAAGATTATACAGTTTTCTTATATGCCTGTCACCTCGAGTAGAACGATGGAGGTAAGCTTTAAACTTTTATCTCAATGGCAATAAACACCAGTAAAATTACATGCAATGTCCGACTCGACCCCGCCCCTGTGTTGGAGATTGAGTTGCACATGGGCACATATGGTGGTTCTGCCCTAAAATCTGGCCATTTTGGGAAGAAGTGGCAAAAGTGATCTCTCTGATACTGGGCCGAGTAATTAAACCTGAACCATCAACACTTTTACTTCATTGTACGAACAAAACAACAGAGCAATACAAGATGTCTATGACCTCATTTTTGTTAAACGCTTGTAAATCTTTGATTCCACTATACTAGGGAAAATGTTTGATACCCACTATCTCACTGTGGCTACAAAGGGTTGACAAGCTCTGTCTAATGGTAGAAATAACCAGTAGAAATAAAGGGGTGACCAGGAAATATATTAAGACATGGGCAAGATGGTTTGAATTTAAAGAGGAGGTCCTGTTTAAAAAAAAAATTGAAAGTCAGCAGCTACTAACACTGTAGCTGCTGACTTTTAATAAGGACACTTTCCTGTCCAGGGTTCCTGCAATGATGGCAGCCGAAGCCGAGCAATCGCTCGGGTCTCGGCTGACCCGCTACCATCCTCGGTGAGGGAATCAGGAAGTGAAGCCATGCGGCTTCACCGCCTGATTCCCTACTGCGCATGCGCGAGCCGCGACGTGAATGGGCGATGTCTCCTGGGACACACACAAGGTCCCAGAAGCCACCGCTCCCCCATTCCCCAGGAGGCAGCGTGAGGAGGAGGAGAAGAAAGAAGACGAACTGCGGATCAGAAAGTGGCAGATTAGAACGATCTGCATAGCAACAGGCACTTCAGGTATGTATAAAAAAATATATATATGTTTTTTTCTTCTTTTTTTTGCAGCATTTTTGATTTGTTTTTTCTTGGTCGAGCTCCGCTTTAAGGAAACAAAACTATATTATGAAATAATATTCGACCCTGATGGTAAATCAGAGTATGACTTATTAATTAATATTGATTGACCTTCTAGTTTCTGTACCTCCCCGATAGTTTTATATATTTACATTTGTCGTAGGTAAAAAAAAAAAAAAATTAACTCTACTTTTGTTGAGGCTTTTGTTCTAAAGGAATATCACTTTTTTCTTCTACAGTATGTCTTTTGGATACTGATTCTGAATGGGAGTGTTTTTTTTAAATGTATTATTAATCAGCTTATGCACTTGTAGGGTTCTAATGAGGAGAGTGGCATGGTCTGGTGATTAACTTTTAGGCCTCCATCGGACCAGTTTCAGCAGACATGTTCGGTCGTGTGTAGAGCCGACCAGACAATTTTCCGGCCGACCGGACAGGTTTCCAGCGGACAAATGTTTCTTAGCATGCTAAGAAACATGTCCGCTGGAAGCCTGTCCGCGGGACATGTCCGATGGTCAGTACGACTCATCGGACATGTCCGCTGGCCCGAGAACCCGCGCATCGCGTTGAAGTGATTCGACGCATGCGTGGAAGCCTTGAACTTCCGGGTTCGTGCCCGTCGCCGTCACATCGCCACGTCGTCACCGCGTATTCTGTCCGCGTGGAATTTGGTCTGATGGTGTGTACAGCCATCAGACCAAATTCTCACAGCGGACATGTCCGATTAAAACGGTCCGGCGGACCATTTTCATCGGACAGTCCCATCGTGTGTATGAGGCCTTAGGAGCATCACCAAAACGGATTTTTCTTTTGCTGCAGGAGATGCCCAAAATCTGATATGTATCATAGTATAGACTCCTGGGAAAATCAATGAGCTAATCACACAACCATGAAATTACATTTCTGGGAGCATTCCATGCACCAACTGTGTACGAATGCCACTAGGTTGCCAAATTGCATTGAAGTTTACAGAAATATACAGAGCTGCAGATTGAAAGGTATAGAAAGGAAAGGTAATTTTAATAACATTATATTACAGCATGGCTTGTGATGCAATTGCATATGCTATATTATTATTTTATTTGGGATTTTGTTTTCCCACGAAAGTGCTTGCATTTTAACAAGCTCATTGTCAATAAGAGTTTTAATGATTCCAAACCTGTATTGCCATCATGCAAATTTCTGTCCAAGCAAACACAGCTTGATTTCATCTTAATTTTTAGCTAACTCAACCAGATGATTTTTTTCCTGCAAGCATAACATTGAAAGAGGAAGAAAATATGAATTAAAACTTCCATCTCCTCACTTTGTTCCATAGGCAATGAGAAAAATAGCTAGGGGCGAAAACCACTCAAAAATCAGCTTTCTAGAACAATGGTTTGTCCAAAGTACAGTTAGATTTTAATATCCTATTATTACCATCCCAGTGAATAATAATATCACATTTACTAAAGCTATTGTGTGATCCTATGAACATGTCAGGAACAGCACTTAAGCTCCCCCAACCATGGCCCAGGAACTGTTAGAACTCTCCATGCAAACTGATCTTTTACCTTTAGGGATTAATTTGAGTAAGAAACCCACTGTTAATAAAATAATAAAAAAAAAAATTGCTTTTTACTTGCATTTCCTGCTTGCCTCATTTTTACACCTGCTTTGCTTAAAATATCATAGATCACACATAAATATTGGTATGGGTTTTCACAAATACTGGTTTGAGTTTAAAGATGTGTGGAATATGACCTGTAATTTTTAGCTTAATTTATAATATTTTTATAATATTTTTTTACATTGGTCCTTAAAAGGGGTTGTTTGTATGCAAGGGTTGAACTCCAAATTAGCACATAATATATACATGGTGTTTTTGCTTTTGATTATCAGTAAAAAAAATGATATTTAGGATCAAATGTCCTGGAGAGGTCACACTAAGCTGTGAACTGTCATTCTTTTTCTAGGTAGGTCACACAAACCCTGGCCAAGGACTGAATAACTAGTGGAAAAGACCACTGGTTTCCAATCAATATGATATTGTAGTTTGCTTTCTCTAGTCCATTAACAGAAACAGTAGGCAGCAAGCTGCATTATCTGGGTGTCTACTTTGTTTCCTAAGATCTATTCCTACTACAGAGGATGCGGTGAAGAAGAGTGATCTTATTATGGAGCGTTTCGGCAAGGTGACTCATTACTGACGGAATATGAATAGCTAGGGTATAAATGTAATCTTGGTTAACCACTTGGGATCCGCCTGCCGTCAATTGACGGCTACAGTGCGGATCCCAATCTCCAAACTGCCGTCAATTGACGTCCGCCCCTTAGGGCGGTCCCCGCGCGCGCTCCAGAGCGCGCTGCGGGGAAAATCTGTGTTGGCCGTGTCCCTCGGACACAGCCAATTACAGATCGCCGCGAACGGCCAATCAGAGTGGCCGTTCGCGAGGCGATCTGTGCGGCCAATGAGAGAGGATCTCATGTGTAAACATATGAGATCATCTCTCATTGCCGTTTTACACAGACACAGCGGTGCTGTCTCTGGAGAGGAGACCGATCTGTGTCTCTTGTACATAGAGACACAGATCGGTCACCCCCCCAGTCACCCCCCCCTCCACCTACAGTTAGAACACTAAGCAGGGATACATTTAACCCCTTCCTCACCCCCTAGTGTTAACCCCTTCAATGCCAGTCACATTTATACTGTAATTAGTGCATATTTATAGCACTGATCGCAGTATAAATGTGAATGGCGCCAAAAATGTGTCCGATGTGTCCGCCATAACGTCGCAGTCCCATTAAAAATCGCAGATCGCCGCCATTTCTAGTAAAAAAAAATAATTAAAAAATAATAATTCTGTCCCCTATTTTGTAAGCGCTATAACTTTTGCGCAAACCAGTCGCTTATTGCGATTTTTTTTTTTTTTACCAAAAATATGTAGAAGAATACGTATCGGCCTAAACTGAGAAAAAAAAATGTTTTTTTTTTTTTTAATTGGGATATTTATTATAGCAAGAAGTAAAAAATATTGTATTTTTTTCAAAATTGTCTCACTTTTTTGTTTATAGCGCAAAAAATCAAAACCGCACAGGCGATCAAATACCACCAAAAGAAAGCTCTACTTGTGGGGAAAAAAGGATGTCAATTTTGTTTGGGAGCCACGTCGCACGACCGCGCAATTGTTAGTTAAAGCGATGCAGTGCCGAAAGCTGAAATTTCACCTGGGCAGGAGGGGGGTATATGTGCCCAGTAAGCAAGTGGTTAAAATATTGGTCAGGGTTTAAATTTAGATATGGCCAAGATTAGCCTCAGCGAGGTCTATAGTTTATTTTATTTTGTATTTTTTTATTTATTTGTTTATAGTAAAGTTTTTTTCTACTGTATTTGAGGGATTTTCTTTTGGTTTGCTTTTGGTTGGTTTAGGACAGTGTTTCTCAATTCCAGTCCGCAGGCCCCCCCAACAGGTCAGGTTTTCAGGATTTCCCTCAGATGAAAAGGCTGTGGTGATTACTAAGGCAGTGAAACTGATCAAATCACCTGTGCAAAATAATGGAAATCCTGAAAACCTGACCTGTTGGGGGGGCCTGAGGACTGGAATTGAGAAACACTGGTTTAGGACAACAACCTTTTTAGCTTTTTTTTGGCAGTTTCCATTATATAATTCTAAAACTGAAGTCTGGGTTTTGCTGCTTAATTTTTTTGTAGTATATCTAAGTGAAAGGATATGTTCTGGAAGCCTTATGCTTCCCCTTTGTTTTTTACCATCTTATTTGACCTTGTGTATGCATATGTTTTCAGATATCAGCACACGAGCGAACACTCACATCTATATTTACATTGTCTTTTAATGCAAAATACACATTAGTGTTGCCTAATAAATATTTGATAGAAGCTGAATGTCTTTTTCGAGAGTGGTATTTCTACATATGATGACTCATTTGTGCATAAACCTCTGGATACAATCACACAATATGTTTTGATCTTGTGTTTGTATTAGTGATGCTTGAATTGTGGAATTGCAGAAGTTTTCAGATAGGCTGTGTATCAAATCTTGATACTGTGAAATTGCTAGTAAGTGGTTTTATTGTTTTATTCATTGTATAAAAGATGATTGTGAAAATTGCTTCTTCGTCTTAAAATTGCTTGGAGAGTTAATTTATATCAAATATTTTTTTAAATAGAATTTATATTCCATATAAATCTATTTCTCACTAAAATATTGAGTGGCCATCTGCTTCCTGCCAGCTCAGATAATTGCAAAAACATGGATAATTAAGTGTATTGTTCTGTTTCATTCTGAAGAAAGCTGAATTTATCAGCATTGTTTACCCTGGCCGCACTGAGAAGAACATAACTTATGAGTTATAAACTCTTTGATATGCAATGCCAGGAAATTGAAATTCACTTCACTAAATCTAGCAAACAATTTTCTTGTCAGTTGTTTGATACATTTCATTGTGGCATGAAGACATTTGGGAACATAGAATACACAGAGTAACAGGCATACAGACAAAGGCAAACTGAAATAGTGACAAGAAGGCTGTTTTCAGAATGTTTTCAGATAAGGCCATATGTGGGACAGTGGCATAGCAAACAAAAATGTAGTGATCGTGCCACTGCCAATGACTAGACCCCGATAATGACAAGTAATCATAGACACTTCCTGCAGCCTTGCTCCTCCCATGTATAAAGTTCTCAAGTAGCCTGAATATGTGTTTATATTTAAAGTGTCATTGTTCTCTATTGCAAACACCTTGCTGAATGCAACTGAAAATGATAACATAATGATCAGGTATCTCTGAGGTATCTTGAACTATCTCTCAAACCTTCCCTTTAAGTTATATCTTACTAAAGTTGTATGAGTTGTAGGCATGAGAAATATTAGGACAGTATTTTAGTAGCAAGTAGTTTGTGTTTTCAAACACATATTGTTAGACAGGTTAATCTGGTCACAGGCTGGTTGGTAAGTAGAGCTTGTAATTTTTTCAAAGGAATTTTCCTTGGCTTTTGTTTGATGTGTGTTGAATTCCCATGCTCCTTGCTGCAAAGGCCAGTTATAGGTGAGGGCATTGACACTTTGTATGTTTTGATTTCTGGTCAGGCAACACATTGACACCTTTGCAGCCATTGTGCTACCTGCTGGGTGTTCAATGTGCCCCTGTACCTTTTAAGGAGGGAGCATAATTGGAAGTCTATCTAATACCCAACCATCTATCTATAGTCTACAACAAGGGAGAAAATATTAGGTTAAAATAAAAAAATTACATGAAGGAATACAGAGTATATCCATTAAAACATTAATTTACAAACATATTCAGTTACAAGAAAAGGGCAGAGTTTCCCCATATTTACCCTTTGGTTCCATTCTAAAGGCTACTTTCCCATAAAGTGAAAAATTTCCCTCCCCTCTAGTCTGTGTATATCATTACAGGCTGATGCCTCATTGGTTGGCATAGTGTGACTCTTGATTGGAGGGCTTTCCTATTACTGGTTATGGACTGGCTACATCTCCAATTCCTATACTTTGCATAAGTCAGCCCCCTTTATTGCGAATCCTTGTGACTATTCTGGACAGGAGATTTTTTTTTTTTATAAATCTCTTTATTTATTTATTTTCCTTTCTCATATACAAATATACATTTCACATTTTCATTTATTAAAATCACATTAATATTGGACAGGAGATTTAATTGAATTTTCCCGGAAAGTTAAGTATTGTTTACGGGTTGGTCTCCCTTCATTGCATATCCCAGCATGGGATCCTTTGAAGTGAGTATGTGTAAAACAATGAGGTATGGATCTCCATTACTTTTATACACAAGCCTAGGCACCGTCTTGTCTGCTTAACCTAGACTTCTTGGTAGCTTGGTTACATAGATACAAAGCTAATTGAAAGATATTCATAATTACAATATTTTACGCCTTTTAATGGAGATTTTATGTAAACTCATAAGGCAACGGCAGTTTAAATTAGTAACCTATCAAATGCATCTGAGAAGCTAGTTTTAGTTATTTAAGTACAATACATGCAAGGTATTTAACCAATGTTTGTACATATTCAGGGATTACTTACAATAATGAAAAATACTTTAGTTGTACTTAAAAAAAGGTGTTATCAACTAGTGTATAAATAGGAACACTAAGGCCCCGTACACACGGTCGTTCCAAACCGATTAGAATGGTCCGACGGACCGTTTTCATCGGTTCACCGCTGATGTGGCCTGATGGTCTGATATGTGTACACACCATCGTTCCAAAAACCGATCGGGTCAGAGCGCGGTGATGTCAAACACACGACGTGCTGAATAAAACGAAGTTCAATTCTTCCAAGCATGCGTCGACTTGATTCTGAGCATGTGCGGGTTTTGAACCGATGCTTTTCTGTACTAACCATCGGTTTGGTCCGATGGGGCAGCGGTCCATCGGTTCGGTTTTGAAGCATGTTTTAAAATTTTGGACCGAAGGAAAACAGACCGATGGGCTATACACACGGTCGGTTTGGACCGATGAAACTGAACCTCGGTCCATTCTCATCGGTTTTGTCCGACCGTGTGTACGGGGCCTTAGAGGTCTATGTATTAAAAAAATTGCTTTTGTGAATGTCTAAACATTTACACAAAAGTAACAAATAAAACCCTTAATGTTAGTAATATGTGTATAATGTGCAGGCCCCGCCGTGATCTCCGTGAGCGCGCCCGCGGGTCACGCAAACTCGATTGTCGCGGGCATACCCGTGATCGTCTCACGGAGAGATAGAACGGGGAGATGTTAGTGTAAACACAACATCTCCCCGTTCTGCCTAGTGACACTGTCACTGGTTGGGAACACGATCAGTGACGTGTCACAGCAAGCCACTCCCCCCTACAGTAAAAATCACGCCTTAGGGAACACTTAACCCCTACAGCGCCACCTAGTGGTTCACCCCTTCACTTGCCAGTGGCATTTTCACAGTAACCAGTGCATTTTTATAGCACTGGTCGCTGTAAAAATGACAATGGTCTCAAAAATGGGTCCGATGTGTCCACCATAATGGCGCAGTCACAATAAAAATCGCAGATCGCCGCCATTACTAGTAAACAAAAAATATTAATAAATGCTATAAAACTATCCCCTATTTTGTAGACACGATAACTATTGATCTGTTTGCGCAAAACACGCTTATTTTTTTATAAAAAATATGCAGAATACGTATTGGCCTAAACTGAGGAAAAAAATGTTTTTTATATCTTTTTGGGGGATATTTATTATCGCAAAATAATCTCTCTATTTTTGTTTATAGCGCAAAAAATAAAAACCGCAGTGGTGATCAAGTACCACCAAAAGAAAGCTCTATTTGTGGGGTAAAAAGGACTTCAATTTTGTTTGGGAGCCACTTCGCATGACCACGCAATTGTCAGTTAAAGCGACACAGTGCCGAATCCCAAAAAGTGGCCTGGTCCTTTAGCTACAAAATGGTCCGGGGCTTACATGGTTAAACTCTCCATGTTATCCCATGTGTCCATGTTTACATAGGCTGTTATCAGCAGTTTTGGGCAGTGACGTTTGTAGGCTATGGATGCGATAGGATTTTTAAATAACAGACAGTTAGATCTAGCAAGCTTATTCTCAGTGAATGAGCAAGTCAGACTAGAAGATAATTACAATGGTATTATTACAGCATTAGGAAGTACATTGGAGAAGCAGGTTAGGACTTGGTGGCACATCTGTACCATAGAGCATTATCATAAAGAAAAAATTATAGTTCAAAGCCTGAGGTGGGAAGTAGCACCTCAGGATGGGTTGGATGATCCTGAATCAATGTCGGAATGGTTAAAGTTTTTTTAATGGGGTCGGTCTTGCAGTTGCAAGAACTAATGCTGCAAAGGAAAAAGAGAAAAAATATTAAATTAGAGAATAAGATTGATCAATTACAGACACAATTGGACCCAATAAAGGACTCACAGCAGATTACTGATTTTAATAATAGGATAAAGAAAAGACTGTGCCTACTAAACTCAACCTTTTGGTGAGTACAAACCCGAAAGGGTGTGTGAAACACGGTGGAAGCTGTTTGGAGTGAAGAGCACCTCGTAGTTTAGAATCACTTCTGGGTTCACCTGGATATATTCCCTCACTCCCATACTTCTTATGAACTATTATAAGAAAAGATTGGTCACGCTGAGTGGAGTGATAATTAGCGCTGCTTTAGTAAATTACAGAAATAGAAAAGTGAAGGGGTCGTGGCGCTGTCTGAACTAGAGGCTGAGTGTACCAAGTGAAGTACTAACTGGTATATGATCCAAAATGGATGAGTGATGGATCTAATATATACAAGTGCCTGAGTGTATTAATACGTGAGAGCCTAAATGGCATGTATTGTACACTCTAACATACATGTGATGAAAGCATAATATGCAACAAGCGTTAAAAATGCAAAAAATAAAAAATGCAAAAATAAATTGTGGCACTTGGCCACAAGGGTGGTCGGCCACTGAGTGGACTACTAAAATAGGTAGCCACCAAGGGCTAAAGTATTAAGTGAGTTAAATAGAATAAAAATAAAATAAAACTTAACGGTGATCGCCTTGCAGCGGTAGGTGAAATCAAAAACTACCAACAGGGTGGTAAGTGTGTAGCACAGCAGTGAAAGATGTGAACTGTAAACAAATATAAATGTAAATGTGTGTAAAAATCCAATAGCTAAGGTTCAGCAAAAGGTTAATCAGTACACATAAATATCAAAAGTATCAAAAGATACCACCAGGGTGATAAATAACCAATGGGTATATAGCACAGCAGTGAAAATGTGAACCTATAGACACATATAAATCTATAAAAAAGTCCGATGGCTAAGGTACAGCAAAAAGCTCATCAGTCCACATAAATATCGAAGTGAAGGTGTTCGTGAGCCGGTGCACCCACTCTGGGTGGTAAAACACAAAGTACAATTGTGTGAATTCGCTCAGTGCTCCATAGGTTCTTCCATGGCCTCCATGGAAGAACCTACCGAAGGTCTTGATGATACCCTTATGGATGAAAGTGACCCCACATTACTGGCCAATGATGATGGAGGTGCCCCTGGGCACCCAACCAATCTAGTGGCAACTAATGGGCCAGGAGAGACCGTACCGGGCGCACCTCGCACACCAAGATGGCAGCAAGGCAGACCTGATAACAGAAGGGTCAGATATCAACCTTAGTGATATTCAATTAACTAAGGAAGAGTTGCAGATTTTGGACCTGGGTTTAAAATATGCACCGGAAAAAGCATTAGACCAATTTGAGGTCTTTATTGACCTCCAAAAATTCCTCAGAAAATTGAATTTGCGTAAATTCTTTCTGAACAACCAAGATGAAGGCATAATGGAAGTATCGGAATATACCCAAACCAACTTGAGGAACAATTCCACGTTTAACCCCAATACACCAGGGAACCAGTGTATAGGAGCTTTTAAAAAGATGGTGGAAGCAGATCTTAAGAAATTACAGAGAAAATTAAAAAATAAAAATAAGAATGTGTGGAAAACCATTAAAGAAATCGGTAACAGAAATGAAGTTATAATCAGACCGGCGGACAAGGGAGGTGGCCTCGTTATCTTAAACTTGGACTATGAAGAAGAGATGGAAAACCTGCTTAGAGTTGAAAATACCTACAAAAAAGGGAAACCCCAAAATACGGTTGCCTCCAATTGATCAATGAATTGCAGCACATTGATGGTGCAGAAAATCTACTTCTAGCCACTATTGACGTCAATTCGTTATACACCAGTATATCACAGGAAGATGGGGTGTTAGGGGTAGAAAAAGCCCTACACCAAAATACTAGGCTAAAACAAGCACAAATCAACTTTATCATAGAAGGCCTAAAAATGGCGATGGAATGTAACTATTTTTGGTACTGGAAAAACTACTACGTACAAACTAAGGGGGTAGCAATGGGGGCTCGCTATGCCCCCAGTGTTGCCAACTTACTGATGGACTGTTGGGAGGAAGAATATATATACAGTCAGAATATCCCCCAGATCAGATTGTATAGGCGGTATATTGACGATCTTATCATTTTATGGGATGGAACAACTGATACGTTCCAAAAATTCTTACATGATTTGGACAGCAACAGGTATGGCCTCACCTTTACTGGGAAGTATAATATGGAGTGTATTGATTACCTTGACCTTCAGATCTACAAGCAGGGCCCTAAGCTACATACAAGAACACACTTCAAATCCACGGATCGCAATGGATATATTCCATCATCGAGCTGCCATCATCCACGTTGGAAAGCCAACATACCTAAAGGGCAACTGATGCGACTCCGGAGGAATTGTAGCTCTGTTACAGATTACATAGCTCAAGCGGACACAATTGTCGACAGATTTAAGGAGAAAGGGTACAAGGAAGAACATCTGGTAAAATTAAAAGCTGAAGTCCTGAACATGGATAGGAGCTCTATGTTGTCTCTTAAAAAAAAGAACAAAAACAACAAATCAGATGTGGCATTCATCACTGGCTTCAATTCCCAATATAAAGACTTCGAACATATTGTCAAAAAATATTGGCCGATCTTACAAGAAGACCATGCCCTCACTAAAGTGCTAGGAAAAAACCCAGCTTCATCTATAGACGTGCTCCATCCTTACGTCACCACCTTGTGCACAATGTCCTTGATCCACCACGGCCTGTCAGTATATGCCCTGAACTCAAGGGCTTTTTCAAATGCCAGTGATGCCTGGCCTGCAGGGTCAGTAGGAAACAACCCAGAAAGAAAACAAGCTTCAAATCGAGAAACGATTTTAAAGAATACCAAATCAAGGAGCTCATTACCTGTGACACCACACACGTGACATATGTCATCGAATGTCCGTGCCACCTGCAATATGTGGGTAGAACCACCCGACCCTTGAAAGTGAGAATTCGAGAGCATATTAACAGGATCAAAGCAGGTTTTCCGAAACGCCATCTCTCACGTCACTTCAAAGAATTCCACCAGCAAGACCCGACCAGTCTGATCTTTTATGGTATTGATACAGTTAAAGATAACTGGAGGGGTGGGAACAAAACAACAGCTATCTCCCAAAATGAAACCGGGTGGATATACCGCTTGGGCTCCCTGGCGCCCTTTGGGCTAAATAAGGATATTGATTTGAACTGTTTTTTGGCCAACCCCTAAGTTTAGTATACCCATATTAAGTGAGCAGATGACCTAGATAGAAATTTATTCTGCATTTATGTATCCACCTACATCTTCGCACACTTTCCTGTGACTGTAGCTGGGGTGTAACTAGTGGACATCTATCCATCATCCACGTTAACACCTACCCTGATACCCACATATTCGCTACCAGCACAGTGCCTCTAGTCGCATTACTTTATTTACTGCTACCTTACGGTTGGGTTAGTCCTCATCTTGGACACTTCTGAGTTTTTCATCCCAAACCTCCCTTTAGATTCAGAGACATATACACTTACCTCCCTATGCTGGGTCATACACAGGGTACAGGTCTAGTCACCCTCCTATGCTGTAACGGACACAGGCATGCTGCCGAGACAGTTATAATCTTCGTGCAGGGGGACTACAAGGAACTGCATGGCTTGTCACAAGTGAAGGTACCACATTGTATTCTGAGCTCAAAGGGTTAACTGGACAAGTCTCTTTCATTGCTGGAATGCTAATGAACCCTCTTTTGTGTGCAGGTAAACAGCCCCCTGTGAGGTGTATGCTGATGGGGATTATGTGTGAGTGATAATTGTTTTAAAGGTTAATTGAATTCTATGTGCCTGGCCAGGAAATGTTAAGTGGGGTGAGGTGCCGAAGCGTCTAGAAACTGGCCAAGTGATTAATTCAAGGAGATGTCATTGTTTCAGGGGGTCTGTGTTGAAGCCCCCTACTGGGAAAAGGGGAGGGCGGAAACTGTCATTGTTCTTGTAACAGTTGTAACCAGATATAAGCAGGTGAAATATGCCAAATAAAGTCAGTCTACTTGACCCTTCAAACGTAGCACGTCTCGTTTCTTGGAAGGGCGTTCGATGGGATATACCGGCGGTACCTGCATATCGCAGCTTGCCAGGGAAAAGGACGTCTCCAACGGCCGATACCCCTCACTACCAGTGGGTAGCCGTTACATTGGTTGGTAGCAGTGGGATGGTCCTTTTATCCAAAGAGCAAGTGCTGAATGGAGTCGCAGTACGCCAGGCTGAAAAGATCCACACTGAAAGATCTATTGGAGATTCGTGGTAGGAGCGCCAGCAACAGACCACGGAGGGAGCTGATAGCTGACCTGCTGGAGCTGGACGAAATGGATGGATCCATGGAAGGAACGGAGCCCCTTGCACCGGTCAGCAAAGAAGATGTAATTACTGGGATTGTACAGCGGAGATTATCCTTGTATCCAGAAACGTCCGTGGAACTAATCAACCAGCTGTTCCGGGAAGCAAGGGAAGAAATACAAACGAAGAGGGGACAAGAACTGGAACTGGTAAGAGCGAGACAGCCCATTACACCTGCAGTTCCTATCCCCCCACCTGCTGCTACAGGAAAGAAAATACCGTTCACTGCATTCAAAGCTTTTGTAGAAAGTGAGGAGGAAATCGATGGATATTTGGCGGAGAGGCAGTGCTCACTACACCAGGTCCCACCAGACCAATGGGTCACTATTTTGTCGGGGAAATTGTCGGGCAAAGCCAATGAAGCCTTTCGGGCTCTCACTCCAGAGGATATTTTACAATACCAGCAAGTTAAAAAGGCGCTGCTAACCCGATATGCCGTAACGCCAGAAGCCTACCGCCGGCGCTTCCGGGAGTCCAAGAAGATGGCTGTGGACTCCCACATGGAATGGGCCAACCAGTTACAAAGGGTGGCATCGCTTTGGGTCCAAGGGTGCAAGGCCAACACCGGGGAGGAAGTATTGCAGCTGTTCCTAATGGAACATTTCTTCCAAGACCTGGCCGCAGACATACAAGACTGGGTACGAGATCGCCGGCCCGCTAACTTAAACGAGGCGGCTCGGCTAGCAGATGAGTACGCGGAAACAAGGAAAGTAAGCCAGGGTACTACACGGCTGGCTCATAAGGTAGAACCGCGTACTCCAACCGTCACCCCACGCCCAGAGTTTCGGGCTCCAGTCCCACCACGTCCTCAGGGGCCTAGCAACTACCCCCGGGATTCGCCTAGGGTGACGTGCCATCACTGCAGCGACACGGGACATATTGCTCGTTATTGCCCTTTGAGAGCTACAAATAACAATTGGAGACGCACAGAACCTAACACAGAGGTCACTCCATCACGTCCCTCTGCGGCCCACTGCCTGGAGAACGAGGGGGGCCCTGAGGAATGTCTGGGAATTTGGTATGAGGCAGACCCAATACAAGCGGCCTCTCCGGATAACCGTCAGCATCACCGTCAGGAGGTACGAGTGAATGGACAAGTAGCACAAGGCTTAAGAGATTCCGGGACTACTATCACTCTGGTTCAAAAACATCTGGTAAAGCCAGAGAACGTGTCCACTCGCACAGTTGCCGTCCGGGTCGCAGGGGGTGCTGTATTTCACGTACCCACCACCCGGGTGCACTTAGACTGGGGAGCCGGGTCAGGAAAGACCACAGTTGGTATCATGGACAACCTACCTGCCGAGGTGGTGCTGGGCAACGACATTGGCCCTCTGACTTCGGCTTATTTACCTACACCTGCTGCTGCTTGTCCCGTGACCACCCGCGTTGCTGGAATCAACCCGCTTGCTGCTGAGAACCGGGTAAGACTACCTTCCCCGACATGTACTGTAGATCCGGCACAATATCACAGTCTAAAATGGGAATGTGACAAGTTGGCCAGTGAGAAATCAGAGATGCAACGACACTATGTCACGTATTATGAGATGTCCCGTGGCTTGAACATTGAAATGCACAAACAGGCGGAAATTGTCAAAAGATTAAATGGGATTTGCATCCAGGTGGTGCCGTATCTGTCCCAAGAGCATCAGCAACAGGTTTTGGGAGCCATTGAGAGAGCAAAGCAAGTGACTGTTCCAGAACTGAATTCTATTATTCACCGTCACCATCAGCTACCGACCTGGTAAGCCAATGGGAAGGCTGACAGACTGTCCAGGCAAACGGAACTTTTACCCTAACAGCAGACCGGACATCCCCAAGTTGATCCAAAAAGGATCAATCCGGGTCTGCCGGAGTGTTCCACAAAGGGGGAGTAGTGTAACGGACACAGGCATGCTGCCGAGACAGTTATAATCTTCGTGCAGGGGGACTACAAGGAACTGCATGGCTTGTCACAAGTGAAGGTACCACATTGTATTCTGAGCTCAAAGGGTTAACTGGACAAGTCTCTTTCATTGCTGGAATGCTAATGAACCCTCTTTTGTGTGCAGGTAAACAGCCCCCTGTGAGGTGTATGCTGATGGGGATTATGTGTGAGTGATAATTGTTTTAAAGGTTAATTGAATTCTATGTGCCTGGCCAGGAAATGTTAAGTGGGGTGAGGTGCCGAAGCGTCTAGAAACTGGCCAAGTGATTAATTCAAGGAGATGTCATTGTTTCAGGGGGTCTGTGTTGAAGCCCCCTACTGGGAAAAGGGGAGGGCGGAAACTGTCATTGTTCTTGTAACAGTTGTAACCAGATATAAGCAGGTGAAATATGCCAAATAAAGTCAGTCTACTTGACCCTTCAAACGTAGCACGTCTCGTTTCTTGGAAGGGCGTTCGATGGGATATACCGGCGGTACCTGCATATCGCAGCTTGCCAGGGAAAAGGACGTCTCCAACGGCCGATACCCCTCACTACCAGTGGGTAGCCGTTACATATGCCTCTAGCCAATATTTGTTAGACTGTACTCCTTTTGTACTATATCTCCCTTTATGGAGCCACTTGTCTAGAGGGGTTGAGTAACACACATTAATGGTTGCCACTTATCTATTGAGGCTGTAACATGACATTAGATATTAGACCTACTTAGCCCTTTAGTGTACCCCTCAGGGACCATAGGTTCACTCACCATCATATGCCTTTGGTGTCATCATGACATCCGGTATGCCTTATGTTCCTAGTTATTATTTACATATTGAACACTAATGGACCTTATTATTTTGCCCCCTGGTTTTGAATCAATTCTATGGATGCACCTGCTTATAGATGGCAATGCAGGACTCTGTAGGGGCATTCCAGTAAAAGTGTGCCCCCTCTGCCCTTAGGCACCTACCATTGCCTATATATTTTGATTAATAATTATTAGCATCCAGTATGATCTCATATATACCTTATTACTTTTAATTGTTGCCACCTCCTGGTATATTTTTATGACTGATGGTATCCACCCATCTGCCTTATCATATTATGGCCTGATGTCACATTAATATATATAGCCGTATCATCACTGAAGGCTGGTTTTAATTTTTAATTTTTTATCTTTAATTTTCAATTTTTAAATGTTATTTTCTACCAAGGAACGTCACGCTAATATTAGTGTACCACACTCCTTTAACCTTTACTTTGGTATTCCATCTCCTGACCTGTTAAGGGTGGGCTAATAAATGTGGTGCTTAGGCCCCGTACACACGACCAAACATGTATGCTGAAACTGGTCCGCGGGCCAGTTTCAGCATACATGTTTGGTCGTGTGTGGGCGCGAGCGGGCCGAATTCCAGCAAACATTTGCCCGCCGGGCCTTTTCCCAGCGGACAAATATTCCTGGACGTGTTTTAAAACCGTCCGCTGGAATCCTGCCCGCTCGGACATGTACGGTCGTCAGTACAGACCTACCGTACATGTCCAGGCGCCCGCCGTCCCTCGCATGCGTCGAATGACTTCGACGCATGCGTGGAAGCCTTTAAATGGCAGGCCCGCCCACGTCTCCGCGTCATCGCCGCGTCATCGGCGCGGCGACGACGCGGACACGCCCCGCGTAATGTTTACGTGCGGACTTCTGTACGATGGTGTGTACAACCATCGTACAGAAGCCCTCTGGCAGACATGTACGGTGAAAACGGTCCGACGGACCGCTTTCACCGTACATGTTTGTTCGTGAGTACCCGGCCTTAACAACACCTTTCCCTTATGAGTTATGCCAATAATATACACCCCCCCATAAGGATCATGCCAAATTTATTATGTATCGTGATTTGGGGACATAATACAGCGGACAGCGAAATTGCACATGCTAGTTGTCAGTATAGCCCGATGTAATGTCAATGTTTTGCTGCTTAAATCACTGTTTAAATTACTTGCATTATGCTTGAGGATGTAAGCGCCAACATGCGGACACAGGAACGTCCACGGATACATTTCAAAATAACCTAATTAGATGGGATTCCCCAACACCTTCTGATTGGCTTTTACCGCAGAGTGGGAGGGACGCCTGCATGGTGACGCTTGCTATATAAACTATTGGACGTGGTATGCGTGTACCCGCTTCAGAAGACGTTAACAATACGAAACGTGCGTAAAGCGGCTACACGCACACCCACACGCACTCCCGGACCGATCAGCTGTTTCCCAGTGGAGCGCACGCCGTTCCCCAGCTGGAGCTGACACATTCGATTTACCGGCTAATAGTGCTGTGGTGGGAGGCAGTTGCTATCGTACAGATAGCTGCCTGCTAATTTGTTTTTATTATTTTGCCCTTTTCTTTTCTTTTCTTTTATTTTATCTATTCCATATGGAACTTGGTTCTAGAAGTTTTTTGTAACAGTCTGTATTGTTGCACATGCTTATCTGGCAGTGCTAAATAAAACCCTTTTTTTACACTTTGAACATACTGCGCTATGAGATTGTCTTTTTCCCTGGAGGACTTTTGGACAACCTAAAAAGAAGTGGAGCCATCCAGACCAGGAAACCCATGCACCCATAGGACCCAGGAAGACGAAATCGCAGCTGCTGGAGAGCAATTACACTTGCACTTTACCCCTGCAGGGGTGAGTGCTTTCGGTGAGTAGGGACCCAGGAGGGGGAGCACCGGAACACTGAGCGAATTCACACAATTGTACTTTGTGTTTTACCACCCAGAGTGGGTGCACCGGCTCACGAACACCTTCACTTCGATATTTATGTGGACTGATGAGCTTTTTGCTGTACCTTAGCCATCTGACTTTTTTATAGATTTATATGTGTCTATAGGTTCACATTTTCACTGCTGTGCTATATACCCATTGGTTATTTATCACCCTGGTGGTATCTTTTGATACTTTTGATATTTATGTGTACTGATTAACCTTTTGCTGAACCTTAGCTATTGGATTTTTACACACATTTACATTTATATTTGTTTACAGTTCACATCTTTCACTGCTGTGCTACACACTTACCACCCTGTTGGTAGTTTTTGATTTCACCTACCGCTGCAAGGCGATCACCGTTAAGTTTTATTTTATTTTTATTCTATTTAACTCACTTAATACTATAGCCCTTGGTGGCTACCTATTTTAGTAGTCCACTCAGTGGCCGACCACCCTTGCGGCCAAGTGCCACAATTTATTTTTGCATTTTTTTTTTTTTGCATTTTTAACGCTTGTTGCATATTATGCTTTCATCACATGTATGTTAGAGTGTACAATACATGCCATTTAGGCTCTCACGTATTAATACACTCAGGCACTTGTATATATTAGATCCATCACTCATCCATTTTGGATCATATACCAGTTAGTACTTCACTTGGTACACTCAGCCTCTAGTTCAGACAGCGCCACGACCCCTTCACTTTTCTATTTCTATTTTCTCTGTGTTCCCTAGGGGTTCACTTATCAGGGGGGCTGCAGTCTTTAGTCGCACTCACACTTAGCGTGTTTTGAGTTTATTTATATTACTTTTACCACCCTAGTTTTTTTGCTCCACCCACATTATTCGCTCCTAAGCGCGGTAACCTCTCCACCTATTTTAGTAAATTACAGGACTTGAACAGACTTGTTGTTTCACTATCTTTGCTTTATATATCTATATTTATATCGAGTTGGTATAGGTGTGTATATATATGGTATGGATGCAGTATGGCTGTGATAGACTTGGTATCCTTTCTGCAGTGATTCAGTTCAGTATATTTTTTATGTTTTGTATATTGTAACTTTTCTTGGGACACCTCAAAAGTCCATTTAGCGATTATAGCTGGGTTTTTTTTTTTTTTTTTTTGTGCTCACAATTTTGTGTCTGCCAATATTCAGACCTCCAAGAATATCTAAATTAATCAAGCCTGGACCTCCTTTTTATTTTAGAAATGAGTGTTCACCAAAGCTGCCAAAGTCAGTGCAGGATCACAGTTGTGAAGATTTTGAATTGTTTGCTTATTACATTGAGGTTACATTATGGAATATGGTTAGCAAAGTGCGAGGTGTAAAAAGTGATTAGCTTAGTTATTTTTTAAAAGGTTAATGCTAAGTAGACTTTAGTCATCTTTTATTGACTGTAGTAAACTGATTCTTCTGAGTTTGGTTTTTAGGTGAAGTTAAATAATTACACCCAGTAGGCAAGAACCAAGTTTATATTACAACTTTGAAAGAGGCTGTTTGAAAAAAAATCATTATTGTAATATCGATCGTTCTCAGGAAGTTTAATTACAGTGGCTCTAGACTGATATTTTTTATCTGCCATTGTATTTTAATCTAGCAAACATATGCATTAATTATTCATTTGTTGTTTTTTAATCATCTTTCGTTTAAATGGCCAATAGTCTTGTCTTTTAAGCAGTTTTTTCAGTACTGACAAGCATAGATGCAAGTTACTGTGCACTCAGAGTCTAAAATGTGGGTACATTGTGAAAGAGTTATATTATCCAGTTGTTATCTCTTTGAATATGGTGCTTGGGTGGCTGTGCTGCTATACAAATCTCTGAAATAATTTTACAAGTTATATACAGTAAAACCTTGGATTGCAAGCACAATTTGTTCCAGAAACATGCTTGTAATCCAAAGCACTCGTATATCAAAGCAAATTTTCCCATAAGAAATATTGAAAACTCAGATTATTCATTCCACAACCATTTATTCATAAATCCTTCAGTTTATAGTCCATATAAAAAGATTATAGCACTGGTTGTGTAACCATAAAATGTCCATCCACAAATGGAAGCCTCCACGAGGGGTTTTTAAGCAAAATACAGCAGGAGCTACAGAGTATAAAAGAGAAAAGAGGCTTCTCTAAGTGTAGCAATATTGTTACATTTAATGAAGGTACAACATTTAGCAACTCACATGGTTGATGATTAAAAGAGGCACACCTAAGTATGCAGGCATCCGGGGTAAAGCTGTCTACATAGACCATCCTCCACCTCGCTTGCTCTCACCGCTGTCAGTCTGCAATCATGACCTGGAAGACTATCCTGCAGTATTTGAAATTTGAAACCCTGCAGATCTGAAAGTGAGGCTTGAAGCTCTCGTGGAGCGCAGCGTGGAAGGGATGACGTTGATGCGATGTTGAGGATGGTCTATGTGGACAGCCTGCGAATGCCTGCATACTTAGATGTGCCTGTTTTAATCATCAACTATGTGAGTTGCTAAATGTTCTACCTTCATTAAATGTAACCATATTGCTACACTTGGAGGCCCCTCTTTTTTTATTGTATACTCAGTTGTGACATGACACTACTTGTATATCAAAACAAAATTTATACAATAAAAATTGCTTGTTTTTCAAAACACTCTCAGAAGTTACTATCAAATCAAGGTTTTACTGTGTTTCTATGTGAATACTGTCACAGTGTTTGTAGCTCAGAATGCATATGAGTTTTGCCCTCTGTACTTAAAAATACTGAAAAAATCACTCTCACGTCTGAATTGTCACACTGGAACATCCCGTTGTGGGGTCTGTTTAAAAGTAGGCCAGAGAAAAATCATTAAACTATAAAACAAGTTACTCAGGTTATTTATTTAAAAAAATGCACGTGGTTAGCATTATGATTTTAGCCACTGTATGCACTTCACAGTCATGTGGTTTCTTTGGCATTCTTAATTTGGTGATTTCTTCTTCAGTTCTCACTTGGTTAAGGGGTAGCACGATTCTTCTTTTTTCTTCACAGTCCACTTGTGGGAACTAAATATATGGTAAAGAGGCATTTGTTGCATAGTAGGCACCACCAATTTGTGTTGTGTGTGGTTTTTTTTTTGTAGAGCATTTTGGGACTCCTGAATATTAAGGTGCACTGTTAGCCCATATTGCTGATAGGCAGCCACATTAAATCAGTGAGAGAGAGGAGACAGAAGGGGGAGCTAGCACTCACATCCATAGTTATCATTTGGATTGTTATTTTTTTAACAAAGCACTTCAGGTTTTAGAGTACCGGGATTTTTCTAAAAGGAAGTGGGCATGACGTGCATTGTACGATATGTCACCCTTCAGCTATTAGGGCTGCCCACTATGCAGCATAAGTTTTACTTTGCTTGTTATGTATTGCCCACAGTTTTAGTCCTCAAAGGTCTCCAACAGTGTATGTTTTTCAATTTTCTTACAGGTGAGTTTTTTTTTACTTGGACATGTTACTACAGTAAATGATACAGGTTTGATTCTACCATGTACTGTAGTGGGGCAAGCATACACTGTTGGTAGACCCTGAGGACCATATGCCCACCAGTTTAGTGAATTTGCATATTTATAACAGGGTTTGGAATGCAATGTTTCAGTTTATGAATGGAGAGGAGCCGCTGTCTTCTCTCCATTCATTTTCAGCACAGCTGAGGCTTCTGATAAAGGGACTGGGGAATCTGTGTCCTTAGTCCCTTTCCCTGTCATAAAAGGGAGATGTCAGAGGTCTGTTAAGACCCCTGATATCTCACCAAAGCCCCCCAACAGGGCTGATAAAAAAAATATTGCAAAAAATAATAAAGAATAAAATAAACACACTGACACTCTCCTCCCCCTCCCCTTTAAAAAAATAAAACATTATAAAAAATAAAACATTGTAAAAAAAAAAATACTGACACATGTGCCACTGACAAAAAGTAATGTTAATCGCAATCCGCGAGTACTTAAAAAAAAGTATCGGTACTCGATCTTAACCACTTCCCGACCTCCTCATGTACATTTACGTCGGCAGAATGGCACAGACAGGCACAATCACGTACCTGTACGTCCTCTGCTAGACGTGGGTGGGGGGTCCGATCGGGACCCCCCCCGGTACATGCGGAGGTCGGGTCCGCTCGGGGAGCAATCCGGGACGACGGCGCGGCTATTTGTTTTTAGCCGCTCCGTCGCGATCGCTCCCCGGAGCTGAAGAACGGGGAGAGCCGTGTGTAAACACGGCTTCCCCGTGCTTCACTGTGGCGGCGCATCGATCGAGTGATCCCTTTTATAGGGAAGACTCGATCGATGGTGTCAGTCCTACAGCCACACCCCCCTACACTAGTAAACACACACTAGGTGATCCCTAAATGTTACAGCGCCCCCTGTGTTTAACTCCCAAACTGCAACTGTCATTTTCACAATAAAGAATGCAATTTAAATGCATTTTTTGCTGTGAAAATGACAATGGTCCCAAAAATGTGTCAAAATTGGCCGAAGTGTCCGCCATAATGTCGCAGTCACGAAAAAAATCGCTGATCGCCGCCATTACTAGTAAAAAAAATTAAAAAAATAAAAATGCAAACAAACTATCCCCTATTTTGTAAACGCTATAAATTTTGCGCAAACCAACCGATAAACGATTATTGCGTTTTTTTTTTACCAAAAATAGGTAGAAGAATACGTATCGGCCTAAACTGAGAAAAAAACATTTTTTATATATGTTTTTGGGGGATATTTATTACAGCAAAAAGTAAAAAATATTGCATTTTTTTTAAAATTGTCGCTCTATTTTTGTTTATAGCGCAAAAAATAAAAACCGCAGAGGTGATCAAATACCACCAAAAGAAAGCTCTATTTGTGGGGAAAAAAGGACGCCAATTTTGTTTGGGAGCCACGTCGCACGACCGCGCAATTGTCTGTTAAAGCGACGCAGTCCCGAACTGTAAAAACCCCTTGGGTCTTTAGCCAGCATATTGGTCCGGGGCTTAAGTGGTTAAAAAAGTGGCATCAGGACAACCCTAGTGCAGATCCCAAAATTACTTGAAAGTTTCATCACTTACAGGTATTGTTGGGCTGGTCATCCCTGATGCTTATGCCTATTGGCCCATTTCTATGACAGAGGGCCTAAAGGCCAGTTAGGCCCCATACACACGACCGGATCTGTCCGCTGATATTTGTCCGACGGACAGTTTCATTGGACAGATCCGGTCGTGTGTACAGCCGACCGGACCGGATTCCCGGCCGAGCAGACTTTTTCCAGCGCCCAGAGGCGATTAAGTTCGCATGTGCCGTGCTATATAAGTTTTCATTCAGTGGACTAAAATTTCCTAGCATGCTAAGAAATCTGTCCGCTGGAAACCTGTCCGTCGGACGTGTTCGGTCGTCTGTACAGACTCACCGGACATGTCCGACCGACCGCCATCCCTCGCATGCGTCGTACTGATTCGACGCATGCGTGGAAGCTTTGAACTTCAAAGCGGACCGTTTTCAGCGGACTGTCCGTCCATGTGTACGGGGCCTTAAAGCGATGGGCCAATAGGCCACTTAAAGGATAAGTTCACTCTTTGGAGCATGGAGCACACATTTAAAGTGTAACGTGCTTCTGACCAGCCCCCTGCGCCCCTCACCCTCCCTGGAGTTGCACATGATACTCTCCTGCACCTGCTGTCACATTTTGGCTGAGTGGCTTGTCATTCTCAATGAGACTGATCATGGGTGCAATGCTTTGCAGGTGAAAAAAATAATAAATACACATTTTATTTCCTGTAAAAATATGTGCATTTATTTATTTTATTTGTTTCAAAAAGGTAAACATAGCCTTTAATACATTTGAAGGGGCCTGGCCAACTCTAAGGCCTCGTACACACGATAGGTTAACCAGAGGACAACGGTCTGATGGACCGTTTTCATCGGTCAAAACCGATCGTGTGTGGGCCCCATAGGTTATTTAACCATCGGTTAAAAAAAGCCAACTTGCTTTAAATTTAACCTATGGATTCCTAACCGATGGGAAAAAAAAATGATCGTTAGTAGGCACAACCATCGGTTAAAAATCCACACATGCTCAGAATCAAGTCGACGCATGCTTGGAAGCATTGAACTTCATTTTTTTCAGCATGTCGTTGTGTTTTACGTCACCGCGTTCTGACACGATCGTTTTTTTAACTGATGGTGTGTAGGCACAACGGACCATCAGTCAGCTTCATCGGTTAACCTATGACAACGGTCCATCAGACTGTTCTCATCGGATGGACTGATCGTGTGTATGAGGCTTTAGGCCCCTTTCACACTGGGGTGTTGTTCGAGCGTTATTCGAGCGAAGCCTCATCTACCATCCCAATGTGCACCGCTAAGACCCTAAAATTTTAGGGTGTTTTTGCAGTGCCTCAGTGTGAAAGGGCAAGGCGTTTTTACAGCACTTTCAATTCATTTCAATAGAGAGGGGCCTTTTTTCAGCACCCAAAAGCTGCTTCACAGATGCTGCTTGCAGGACTTAGTATGACAGGGTCCATTGAGATGCATGGAGAGCATTTTATGAGCGTTTTAATAGCGCTATTTTAACGCTAAAACGCTGTAAAAACGCTTCAGTGTGAAAGGGGTCTAAACCAAAACGCTACCAATAAGTGTTAATAATTGATTTCACTAACGGCTTGCTATCTGTTACACCAGGGTTCGTAAAAAAGATAATCTTAAACTATGTGCTGGTACTTTTGGGTTCTACTTCCTATTTAGTAGCTTTATAATGCTGATAGGTTAAATTTACCTGAAAGATCTTATGCCGCGTACACACCATCACTTTATGTGATGAAAAAAAATGACGTTTTTAAAAACGTCACTTTAATTGACTGTGTGTGGGGGAAAACGTTGTTTTTATGTCTTGTAAAAAACGACCAAAAAAAATTGAAGCATGCTTCAATTTTATGTGTCGTTTTTCAAAAGTGCACTTTTTACTTCACAGAAATTGACCGTGTGTAGCAAAAAACGTTGTTTTCTAAGACGTTTTTTCATCCACGCATGCCCAGAAGCTACTTATGAAGCAAGCTTCAATGGTAAAACGTGGTGGAACGTAACCTCACTTTGCAAGATCATTGTGAGAAAACGATGGTGTGTAGGCAACTTCGTCTTTGAAAATTGAAGTTTCAAAAACGTCATTTTTTACTTCACAGAAAGTGTCGTTTTTTTTTCATCACATAAAGTGATGGTGTGTACGCGGCATTAGATTTGAGCCTGTTACAATTCATGCACCAACCTACAACTCCTATTGGCTCACAGATTAAATTTTTCCATCCTGTAAATCCATGCCCTTCACTCCCTTTTATATTCTTCCTCAGGTGAAATGCTCTCCCTCTGCCTATTCCAGAAAAACAAAATACGTTTAGGAATACAGCACTAAATTCTATCAGATTAAATAATCTTTTACTCACTCAGGAAACCTGACTACTCAGCGGTTAAACTTAGCAATGCTGGCAGCTGACACACATGGCAGGATAGGCTTAATTTGGGAGTTGTTTAACCACTTAAGGACCAAGCCTGTTTTTCAGACTCAGTGTTTACAAGTTAAACGCATTTTTTTGCTAGACAATTACTTGGAACCCTCAAACATTATAATTTTTTTCTAACATCCTAGAGAATAACATGGCAGTCATTGCAATACTTTTTGTCACACCGTATTTGCACAGCGGTCTTACAAGCGCACTTTTTGGGAAAAAATCACTTTTTTTTTAAAAAAAAATAAGGAAATAGTAAAGTTAGCCCATTTTTTTTTTATATTCTGAAAGATAATGTTATGCTGACTAAATTGATACCCAATATGTCACGCTTCAAAATTGCGTCCGCTCGTGGAATGGCGTCAAACTTTTACCCTTAAAAATCTCCATAGTCGATGTTTAAAAAAATTCTACAGGTTGCAGGTTTTGAGTTAGAGAAGGTCTAGGGATAGAATTATTGCTCTCGCTCTGATGATCACGGCGATACCTCATGTGTGGTTTGAACACTATTTTCATATGCGTGCGCTGCTCACGTATGCGCTTGCTTTTATGCGTGAGCTCGTCGAGACAAGGCGCTTACATTTTTTTTTCTTATTTATTTTACTTTTTGTTTTTATTTTAACAATGTTTTTTTTTTTTGTCACTTTTATTCCTATTACAAGGAATGTAAACATCCCTTGTAATAGAAAAAAGGCATGACAGGTCCTCTTAAATATGAGATCTGGGGTCAAAAAGACCTCAGATCTCATATTTGGGCTGAAATGCAATAAAATAAATGAATGACGACAAAAAAATTTCCCTTTAATGCCTCGTACACACGGGCAAACATGTACGATGAAAACGGTCCGCCGGACCGTTTTCACCGGATATGCCCGCCCGGAGATTTCTGTATGATGGCTGTACACACCATCATACAGAAATGAGAGTCAATCCGCGCGGACAAACAGCGCGGTGACGTGTTTGCGCCGTCGCCGCGACGCTGAAAGGTCAATGCTTCCACGCATGCATCAAAGTCATTCGACGCATGCGAGGGATGGCAGCCGCTCGGACATGTACGGTAAGTCTGTACAGACGACCGAACATGTCCGACGGACAGGATTCCAGCGGGCATGTTTCAAAGTAAGTTTAGAAACATTTGCCCGCTCGAAAACGGTCTGGCGGGCAAATGTACGCTGGAATCCTGTCCGATCGGCCGTACACACCACCGAACATGTCTGCTGAAACTGGTCCATGGACCAGTTTCAGCAGACATGTTCGGTCGTGTGTACGGGGCCTAAGACGTATGGGCAGAAGTGACGATTTGACGTCGCTTCCACCCTGCAGTCATATGGAGACGGGCGGGGGCTATCTTCCCCTTACTCATCTCCATTCACAGCAAGGGAGAGGACCGGATCGCCTCCGCCGCTGCCGACGGCTTTGGTAAGCGGCGGAGGGCACCAGAGAGCGGCGGGAGGGGGGCCCCCTCTCCCACCGCTGTTAAAAGTGATCTTTCGGTGTATCCGCCGCAAAGACCACTTTTATCTTGTAGAGGACCGCCCACTGAAGAAGAGGATACTGGGGTTATGGTAGCTAGCTGCTACCATAACAACGGTATTCCTCTTCAAACAGATCACGTATAATGACGGTGGGCAGTCCGGAAGTGGTTAAAACTCTGCTGTATAAAAATTGAATTTAGGTAACGAAAACACAATTTTTTAAGTTTTTTTAAAATTGTTCACCCTGGATAGAAACTTGTATGTTTTCTGGGGGATGATCAGGATTCAAAAGAAGGATTCAGGTATTAGTGTCCACAGTAGAACATCTTTAGCTGCAGAACTGAGGATAACGTTTGCAGTGGAAGTCTGAGAATAAGGTAATGCCAGCTCTCTTTTGAACTGCATTTTTATATTTCATCAATTGTCAGTGGTTTTAGCAATATATAGTTGCGGCACAAAGCTCTGTTCTTTTGATCCGTGCTCAGTTTCTGCAGCGACAGCTAATGAAAGTCAGCGGCCAGCTACTATGTACTTTATCCAGCAGTCTCCTGGGTGCCTTTTGAATAAAGCATAGCTACAGGCAGTGCCAGCCTATCTTCAATCTTCTGCCAATGCTGCTCTGTTTGTTCTCAAATTGGTTTGATTGAAAAGGTGAAGAAATGTTTCTGTCTCATTTTTTTTTTAAGTCATATTGTGCATCGATTTTACTTCTACTGATGGGATTTTGAAAATATTATTTTAAGGTTACTATTGCCTCGTCATGGCAGTGAATCTGTGATTTTATTTTTTTCTTTGTGGTTATTTTATATAATTCAAGATTTGGATGTTTGTCCCTCTGTAGTGTCTATTGTCTGTTTTTTATTTTTTTGCATCTATTTTATTTTTTTGCTTAGTAGTTTTTGTTGCATTATGGGGTTGTAGATGGCTTTTCTATATTACAGTAGGCAGGAACAAAGACCTGCAACACATTGGCATGGAAAAGGAAGGGGATTTAGGGGAATACTCCTGTTAGCATTACACTGGCTAAAGGGCACAGCTGACCAGCATCAATCGTAGTTCTGCTGCAACTGGGGCCAGGGTGGCAATCCCACTGTCCCCTGACCAATAGATTGTTAAATTATGCAATGTCCTGTCTCCTCTGACTGACACATGTGTACAGCCTGGCGATACTGAATAATACCCTGTAAGTAGCACAGCATCTGCACCTGATACTGCTATTATTTTCTGTTGCTGAACCATGTATATGCATGAGCAATCACAGCCGGGCAGTGAGGAAATCATACTATCTGCAACTGAATGTTATTTTGAACTTATGAGGATAGAAATGATAGGATTTGCTGTCTTAAAATGGAGTTTCCTTCTGACTTCCTTACCAATCGGGTCACTCACATTTTAAAAGTCTTAACTCTTGTCCTGTATATGTGTTTGATTGTTGAAGCCCTGAAACAAGCCAGCAATGGAAGCGCCAATATTTCTGCCCCCAGAGTTGTTTTTGTTTTGTTTTTTTACGTATAATACACCTTGTTTTCAGGAAAAAATATCTTGCTTTTTTGGTAATAACATTTTTATTTCTTTAGGCTGTTATCATTTTAAATATGTCTCTTCTTCCGGAATACATTATATACCTTGCCATCTTTTCTGTCCCATTATTTCAAATATAAACACTTGAAGTAGTATTAAACCCAAAAGCAAACATGTATTATATTGTCACTTACCATTTCTTAGATGTGATGACTACTACTATTTTTTAAGCTTTCTTTCTTCTAGTGATCCAGCCAGTAAGTCTGTTTTTTTCAAAAGAAGCTCTCCAGCAGAATGTATCAGTTACAGAGATAGAGAGAAACCATTTATCACTAGAAGAGGTGTTTACAATGATCCACATTTATTTATTTATTTAAGTGAAACCTTTATCCCAAAAGAAAAAAGTCAGTTTGCTGTAACTGATTATAAGGTGTTAGCTGGAGTTTGGCTTCAATTTGTTACTGTATTTAAGTTTAATGCTAACACTCCACCCATATCTAACACTCCCCTCCCCCAGATTAACAATGCTGCTGTCCAAAAGGGGCATCTGTGCTTATTCATCAAGAGTGGGGACAATCTAATACAGGAGGTATGCTACTGGCCAGGTCACCAGGTAAAATACAGAGGGGGAAAAGCCAAAGAAAAGAAAACAAATGTAGCCACCCTATGCCTTTAATGTTTTCAAAGCTGAGATAATTTTAATATATTCTGCTGCTTAAGTAAATTGTAAAAACTCAGTGTAAAACAATGCAAAATAATAGCTGCTTTCCATCAGTCACTTACAGTGATAATAGCTTTCTACCCCAATGGGACTCAGACTGCTCAGCAATTATGCAAAAGAATTGAAATTACCATAATAAAACATTCTAGCAATAGACAGATATTATAGGTTTTCATGAGTAATTGCAAACACTATGGATCTATTTATATTCAGTGGAGAAAAGAAAATGGAACCAAAAATGTTATTGTCGTTGTCCATAGTGACCAGACAGTCCTATTGATTCATATTTCCAGAGAGAATAAATAAAATGTATCAGTCACTATGTGCAACAGCTCCACTTTTGTGTCTGACTAGTTTTCTTTTCTGCAGTTTTTTTAACGAATAGGAATCTTAATATTCTTAGAAGAAGATTAGAATCCTTATACAGTATAACACTTTTTCAGGATCATATTCAAAGTCTAAACTATGCTCCCCTCCCAAATGCCTAATGCTTTGGTTTAAATGTTTGTGATTACTGTGAAAATGACACTGGCAGTGAAGGGGTTAACCTGTAGGGGCGCTGAAGGGGTTAAGTGTGACCTAATGAGAGATTCTTACTGTGTGGGGGCATGGCTTGTTGTGTGTCAAGTCACTGATCGTCGTTCCCTATGACAGATGTTTACACTGTCATACCGTTCTTCAGCTCTGTGACCCAATCGCGGGACACCAGCGGCGATCGGGTCTGCGGGTCCTGTGGGCGAGGTTACGGAGTACGTTAAAATATGTTAAAATATCAAGGTATAGATGTGGCTGTTTACTGTGTGTGGTTAACAAAGAATAAAGTACTAATAGAGTAAGTCCCCATGAGGCGACGTGTTTTGCCATATAATGCCTAATCAGGGCCTATGAAGACCATATAGTACTCATCTCAGCACAAGACCATACATGCATTCAAATTCCCTGGGCGGGCGCTGGAGCACCGAAGAAGAAACTTGACCGGAGAGATATAGGCTGGTGATAGCAGGGGATATCCACGAGGACCTAGATCATCTATCTTGGATATATATACTGTAACATACAATGGGCAAAGTATATTGGATGGTGTACCAATTTTCATAATATCACTAATCACACTCTAAGGCCTCGTACACACGACCGAGAAACTCGACGGGCGAAACACATCGAGTTCCTCGTCGAGTTCCTTGTTGGGCTTGTTGAGGAACTCGACAAGCTTGCTTTGCGTACACACAGTCAAGCCAAAATCTCCTTGTTCTCAAACGCGGTGACATACAACACATACAACGGCAGGGGCAGTTCGATTCCACTGGCTAAACTCTTGGGGCTGCTTTTGCTAATTTCATGTGTTTGCGTGTTAAATAAAAGTTTGTTAAGAGACAATTTGCACTTTTCAGTCTGTTACAGCTTTAAAAATGTGTTATCTCCATTACAAATGCTACTTTTACTCCCGTCTCATACTTTAATCTGAGCAAGCGCGGGTTTCTTAGCATACAGACGTTCGAGTTTCTCGTCGAAAACCAGCCCGTCGAGGATCTTGACGAGCCAAATCAGGCTCCCGTCGAGGAAATAGAGGGCTTGCTCTCTTTTTGGCTCAACGAGGTTCTCGACAGTTTCCTCAACGAAAATGTACACACGACCGGTTTCCTCTGCAAAAAAATATCTCCCAGCAAGGTTCTTGCTGGTTTTTGCCGAGAAACTCGGTCGTGTGTACGAGGCCTGTATTTCATCTATGTAGTGTGTTATAGGCTTGGAATATAGCCTGAGTTGATGAGGTTCAAAACTCCCTCACATCATTGGTTGTATTTCCAGGCATGCATAAATCTCCTGGGGTTGTAGCACCTGTTGTTTGGTGAATAATGGGAGCAGCACTTCCGCTCCCCAAGTGTGTCCGGTCAACAAGAAGAAAACCTGTGAATCTAACCATACACAAAAAATTAACTCTAAATTACAGTATTACCCTAGTTTAAGCATATGATCAAGCAATAATTCAAATACAAAAGCAAGTATTGCTTTTTAATCTAATTTTATTTGTCTGGATTTATACAGGCATACCCCACTTTTAAGTAGACAATGTTTTTTGTTTACTAAAGCTGAAAAGTGCAAAATCAGGCTCACTTCTGCTTAGAGACAAATGAGCTTCTAACCCCAGCTTGTACAATTAAGCCTGGTAATAAAACCTGGAAGCTCATTGGTTTCTATGCAGAACTGAGCCTGATGTTGCGCTTTCCAGCTTTAGTAAATAAACCCCATTGTGTACCTAAAAGTGGGGTATGCCTGTAATTAAATATAAAGCATCTTAAGTATTACTTTACTAAATGTTATTTTACACCTTCCCGACCAGCCGCCGCAATTATATTGCGGCCGGATGGCTTCCCTGGGTGAGCTGTTGTAGCTGTACGTTGGCTCTTTAAGACGCTGTAGCAGGCACATGCCCACCCGCAGCGTGTCCCTGGAGCCGATGCTCTTGCCCGGCGGGCGCAATGACTGCTGGGTGCCCGCGATCACTTGTTACACAGCGAGAACAGGGTTCTGTGTGTCTCAACACAGAAATCCCGGTCCTGTCAGGGGAGAGGAGACAGATTATGTGTTCCTACCAAGTAGGAACAGGGATCTGTCTCCTCTAGTCAGCCACATTCCCCCCACAGTTAGAACACATCTAGGGAACACATGTAACCCCTTGATTGCCTTCTAGTGTTAACCCTGCCAGTGACATTTATACAGTAATCAGTGGCTATTTTTAGCTCTGCTCGCTGTATAAATGTCAATGGTCACAAAAAAGTTTCAAAAGTGTCCGATCTGTCCGCCACAATGATCACTGCCATTACTAGTTAAAAAAAATATAATAATACCATAATAAAAATGCCATTAATCTATCCCCTATTTTTTAGATGCTATAACTTTTTCACAAACCAATCAATATACGCTGTTTGCGATTTTTTTTTTTTACCAAAAATATGTAGAAGAATACATATCGGCCTAAGCAGAGGAAGTGTTTTTTTTTTTGAGGGGGGGGGGGGGGATATTTATTATAGCAAAAAATAAAATATATAGTTTTTTTTTTCAAAATTGTCGCTCTTTTTTTTTTTTATAGCACAACAAAATAAAAATCACAGAGGTGATAAAATATCACCAAAATAAAGGTCTATTTGTGGTAAAAAAAAAAAAAGAACTTTAATTTTGTTTTATGTACAATATCGCACGACCATGCAATTGTCAATTAAATCTATGCAGTGCCATATTGCAAAAAAATGGCCTGGTCATTAAAGGCCCAAATATTCTGGGGCTGTAGTGGTTAAAAAAAATCAACAAATCTGACAAAAATTATATTCTTGCTCAAAAAAATCAATAAATACATTTACTGATGAATTTAAAACCAAATGTGTTTCTAAATATTTATTAGAAATTCTATTTTGTTTATATAGGGCTTATTGGCTGAGACATAAATATTGAAGACATCATCTCTTCTAGGCGGTACTTTGAAAACCTTCTAGAGTTCTATATTGAAAATCAGATATGAGATTGGAAAAGGAGCCACCTGTAGCTCTGGGGCAGCATGTTTGACATGCTTGCTTTTAAGGCTGCATTTATAAACATTACATGAATGCAAAAAAATGAAACCCTGGTGACAGCAGTCTGTGTCCTTCAGTATTGTTTTCTACTATTAGGGTAGTATGAGCAGCTTGATTTTCTTTGATTATACATCGTAAGTATCCAAATGCTATATATATAAATGACATAATCCACTGCCCAAATTTTGCAAACCCTGAACTTAACAGTAAATTCCAATGAATTCTAGAGGGTGGAAACTTGATACTAAATTCTGACTATTAAGGCTAACAGGGTTCTACAAATTTGATGTTGCATTTGAAAAAAACACAAGTTTATTAAATGTAATTGCTTGGAATGCCTTTAAGCTCTATTTGGTATTACAAAGCAGTATACTTTTTACAAACTGCTTTGCATCACTGTATTTAGGCCTCACATATTTTGGATGTGTAATTTGTTGTATTTTTTAACAAGGGTTTATAGCTCTGAATTCACCATTGGACGTAGCAGCCATTACTGATCTAACAGTTCTAGCTGAAGCCATCAACATGCTATAACTTGGTGTCAGGAACCATGAAACAGACGGAGACAGAAAATGCAGTAAAAAGCACACCTTTTAATACAATGGTATAAATGGTACAACTAGTAAACATAGTCAAAATATAGCCAGGGTTTGGTAGAAAATTGGGTAGTCAGAACAAGCCAGGAAATCAGGAAGCCAGAGATCAGCATAGTCAGAGGCAGCAAACAGGATCAGGAACCAGAAGGGATGTCAGCCAGGCAAGTCTTCAACAGGAACACAGCAGAGAGTCTCTAGATTTGACCTAGGCAAAGGCAATTGATGAATGAACTAGGTAGTTTAAATACCCAGGAGGGAATGGCTGTGGGCTTGACTGGTGAGCAGGAGATGATCAGCAGGTGAGCCACTGTGAAACAATGGGTTTTGTGGTTGGACAGTATGTAAGATGATTGGTTAGGCTGCAGTAGGCATATGCATTTCGATTCGGATGCATACGAATTCCTGAATTGTAATATTAACGAATTTAACCGAATCCGAACAAACGTTTTCGAATCGAAAACCCGCGGATGAAATTCGATTGAATTCAAAAACAAATTCTATTCGAATCGAATTCGAAAACAAATTCTTTACGAATCGAATTCGAAAACAAATTCCTTTCGAATCGAATTCGAAAACAAATTCTATTCGAATCAAATTCTAAAACAATTCGATTAGAAAACAAATTCGAATGAAAATTGAAAGCAAATTTGAATCAAAATCTAAAAAATATAAATCAATTTCTAAAAAAGAATACAATAAAATAGAATATAAAATAATAAAACAATAGAATGAAAATCAAAGAGTAGTAAAGATATATATATAAATGTAATTTTATATATATATATATATATATATATATATATATATATATATATATATATATATATATATATATATATATATATATATATATATATAACCATCTTCTGAAATTCGAAATTCATATAGAATGAACTCAAATTCGAATAGAAAAATATTAGAATAGAGCAGAAAAAAAAAATATATATATATATATATATATATATATATATATATATATATATATATATATATATATATATATATATATATATATATATATATATATATATATTATTATTATTATTCTACTCTTCTAATATTTTTCTATTCGAATTTGAGTTCATTCTATATGAATTTAGAATTTCAGAAAATGGAAGATAGAAGATAGATAGAGGAAGCCAGGTCATATTCTATTGTATTTGATTACATTCTTTTAAATTCCATTCTGTTCTTTACTATTTTTTGATTTTCATTCTATTGTTTTATTATTTTATATTCTATTTTATTGTATTCTTTTTTAGAAATCGATTTATATTTTTTAGATTTTGATTCAAATTTGCTTTCAATTTTCATTCAAATTTGTTTTCGAATAGAATTTGTTTTTGAATCCGAATGAAATATTATTGAATCCGGTCCAAATATTATCGAATCCGGTCCAACTATTTTCGAATTCGACCGGATTTTTCAAAATTCGGTCGAAAACTAACGAATTCCAAAAACAAATTTAGCACATGTAACGAATCCAACTTAACGAAATTAATTAAATAATGAATTAAAACAAAACAAATTTTTCCCTTTTGCACATGCCTAGGCTGCAGTATAAGAGAGATAGACAAGGCAGATTGTATCACACAATAAACATGAGTGCTTTATCTGAGAGAAAATAGCCACACATATTGTACACTGACTGGACAGCATGTAGGCAGCTTGGTAAGTCCACAATATAAGGGGTGGAGAAAAGGCAGGTTATACTGTAAAATAAGCACAAAAGTGTATTATATAAGAGGCAATAGCCACAAATAATCAGTGGCTGGACAGAGTATACACAGCTTGGTTAGGTCACAATATAGGAGAGAGAGAGATGGTAGGTTTTATCTTGCAATAAACATTAGAGTGTTTTATTTGAAACAATAACCACAAACATTTTCGAGTGCCAGAGCACAAGAATTGGCTGCAAATTTTGAGGCACAACACAGGCTTTACTCAGTAAATATTAGGCAAAATAGGTCCAGCTGTGGAGAAGATATTATGTGGCTCCTTTACAGTGTTGGTGCACCAGAATAGGTCACAAACTTTTAAAAACAATGTAAGATTCACTCTGCAGCTAACATTTGAAATGGGTCAGACTAGTTTCTAGTTGCAGAAACATTGTGTGTCACCTTCATCATGCTGGAGCACTGAAGTAGGCAAGTAATGGTGCAAGAGCTGGTAAAGGTGGCAGGTATATATATTTGTTTAGGGGGGGGGGGGTCTTTATGCAGGCATTTGAGCATAAAATACCCTATTTACCAAAAACTGCCTGCAGCGCAGGGGATCCGGGATCCTCTGTGTCAATTAGAGAAACACTGTCCTCAGCAATCTCGCCTCCTACAACTCCTGGGATTTAAGTTGGGTGAAATGTCCCCCTTAAAGCCTATCCTACTTTCGCTCTCTCATTGTCAGCACTTTAACCCTCCTCCTCGTATTCCTCCTCTGCCTTCTGTTGCCTCTGCCTCACAATAATGGAGACTGTAAGCAAATGATCTTGCTGGTCCTTAGATAGCAGCAAATCCTGCTCTTCCTCCTGCTGCTGTACCTCTAGTGCCCAAAATGTGTGTTCCATGATTACCAAGAAAATAATTGTATCCATAACCATGACCTTGTCATGGCTCATATGTAGGAAGCCTTTTTAAAAGATGCCCAAGTGCTACACAGATCCTAAAGGGTCCTCCAGTCCCTTTATTAGCTTTGTTGCCCTTCTCTGGATTCTCTCCAGCACATCCCTCCTGAGGACTGGTGCCCAGAACTAGACAGCATACTCAAGATGCGGCCATACTAGAGTCTTGTAGAGTGGGAAATTTTTTTATTTATCTCTGGCGTGAATCCCCTTTTTAATGCATGTCAATATTCTGTTGGCTTTGCTTGCAGCGGCCTGACATTGCATGCTATTGCTGAGCATGTCATCTACTAAGACCCCCAGGTCGTTTTGCATCCTAGAGTCCCCCAGAGGTTCTTCCTCTTGCATTCATATTTTTAGCTCCCAAATGCATTACCTTGCATTTTTCAACATTAAACCTCATTTTCCATGTAGTTGCCCACCCCATTAATTTGCTTAGGTCTTCTTGCAAGGTTTCCACATTCTGCGTAGAAGTTATTGCCCTGCTTGGCTTTATATCATCCGCCAAATCTAAGATTGAGCTGTTTATCCCATCCTCTAGATCATTTATGAATAAATTAAACAGGATTGGTCCCAGAACAGAACCCTGGAGGACCCCCCTTTCCACACCAGACCATTCCGAGTACCCCCCCCCACCCATTGTAGCCAGGTCCATGTAAACAGACCATAGTTTGTACAGTAAGCATTTGTGGGGAACTGTATTGAATGCCTTTGCAAAATCCAGATGCTCCATATCTACAGACCTTCCTTTATCTAGATGGCAGCTCACTTCTTCATAAAACACTAATATATTGGTCGAGCAAGAATGCATACAAGTTAGGAACAATGGTCTGGCTACCACCTGACTGAATCCCTAAGGACCCTCGGGTGTAAGCCACCTGGTCCCGTGGGACTTATTTATGTTAAGTTTATTAAGTCTATTTCTAATTCTGTAGTCTATATCACTGAAACTGCTCTTCCACCCATTTCAATAAATGACTCTGACGAATTAGAAAAACCTCTGACAGACAATGACTTTCTTTTAGCCATTAAAAAACTCAAAAATGGCAAAAGTCCTGGCCCGGATGGCTTTACCCCTCGTTTTTACAAGATATTTGGCACACAATTGGCCCTCCCTTTAGTGAAAGCCTTTAATGCCATCAATGAACAGGGCTCTCTACCTTCCTCTCTCTTATTGGCACGGATAGTGGTCATTCCCAAACCCGGTAAGGACCACTCTCAGTGTTCCAACTTCAGACCGATATCTCTTTTGAATGTCGACCTGAAGTTATTTGCAAAAATTCTTTCAGATCGTCTGGCGCCATTTTTACCAAATATTATACACGGGGACCAAGTGGGGTTTGTCCCCGGCCTTGAGGCCCGGGACAATACCACTAAGACTCTTCACCTGATCGCTTATGCTCACAAATACCAGATACCAACCTGCCTTCTCTCTTGTGATGCAGAGAAGGCTTTTGATCGGGTGAGTTGGACATTTTTGCAAGCCACCCTTACACAGATTGGGTTGGGACCGAAGATGCTCTCCCGCATTATGTCCCTATATACTTCTCCTTCTGCTACAGTTTTGGTGAATGGTGTTCAGTCAGAAACGGTGTCGATAAGTAATGGTACCAGGCAAGGCTGTCCCTTATCCCCTCTCCTTTTTGCGCTTGTCATAGAACACCTGGCCCAGGCACTAAGAATAAACCTCAGTATAAGAGTTATACAAACTACAACCTCTCACTGTAAACTTTCCCTGTATGCAGATGATCTGCTTCTTTATGTTACTCAGCCACATATTAGCATCCCATCCATCTTGCAAGAACTTTGCTAGATTTGGCAGACTTAGCAATTACAAACTAAATCTATCTAAAACAGAAGCCCTGAATGTATCCTTATTGCAACCGACTCTTAATATTCTTAAATCTAATTTTTCATTCCAATGGCGGGAGAGGTCTATCTCCTACCTAGGAACCGCTATTCCTGCACATCCATCAGAGGTCTATACGTTGAATTATGGCCCTCTATTAACCAAACTTAGACACATCATGGAGGAACGTATAGACCTTCCTATCTCGTGGTTCGGGCGCATGAATGTGTTGAAAATGGATGTCCTTCCCAAGGTATTATATCTATTCCAGGCACTTCCGATAGCCCTTCCAGCTTCGAATGGGGGAACGGGTCTTCCCGATTTTGAATTGTATCACACTTCAGCGGTACTTTCCCGAGTCCTGGAGTGGTTTCCCCACCCATTGCGTAAAATCTCCATCATGGTAGAGCAGGATTTGTCCTCTGTAGACATCCGGGCTCTTCCATGGGGATACGCTAAGACATATCGGTCTCTTATGGGGTTGTCCCCTTTGACCAAAAACGCCTTGGACATTTGGTATCAGAGGAGGGAGATATATGCTCTCTCTACCGATCCGTGACCCTTAACTCCGTTGTTCGATAATCCTGCCCTCCCGGAAAGTAGATCGATCTCGACCATAGATGACTATGAGAGAGCTTCTTGGCCTACAGCCCACTGTTTTGTTGACGTCTCCTCCGGAACCTTTATCTTATCTAAACCTCCCACCCTTTCCCGGGTAACTTGGCTTACCCGGCTACATTTCTCAAAGTATTCAAAAAAATAATAATAAAAATATTGCGCAAACCACAAGTGATCGTGGATCAGGCTGCCAACATAACAAAGCAGGATACTTCGTGAAAAAACAGTGTAAAAAAATATGTAGCGCCAAAAATGTAAAATAATGATAAATATATCTCCTAGAAGGATGATGTGAAGGTGCTTATGACAATCAAACGACTGATGACAATGATTGCTATAGTGACACAAAAATTATATATACACAACCTGTGAGGTAAGATCAAAGCAGATGCCACTCAGTTATAAATACCAATGTAAATGGTGCAAAATAACATAATAGGTGATCTGATCAAATATATAAAAAATGAGATAGAACATCTAGTCTCTCATAAACACCCACTGAGTGTAGGAAAAAATGCAGGTGCAAAATCCATACAAATGTGAACTAAAAAGTCTTTTAGAAGAACATGTAGGGATCTTCAGATATTGGGGTGGAGCATGCGATCTTCAACACAAATAACTCTCTTCAAACTTGGACAACAATTATAAAGATGGGTACTCTTACCAGAAAAGGTGGACCCTCAGCCTCACCATACGGTGGGAGGGTCGTCAAGGCTTTAACAGACTGACGTCTGAATCTGGGAGTCTCCCCTTAGGATGATACGGTCCACAGATGACAATACACAGTCTTGATTGTCCGGAGAGAGTGTTGAAGATAAAAGTCAGCCCATCAAGGTTGCTCCAAACACCCCGGTTGTTATGAAAAAAGAAAACAATATAGAGGTGCTCCTCATAGTGTAAAAAGTTATTTATTTAAAAACTTTTTCAAAAATTGCACACGCAGTGGCAAAAAATAAAATGAAATAAAAAAAATGAAATAAAAAACAAAGTGAAAAGCTAGCAAAGCCACACTTAAGTGAACAGTTGTAAAACAACAGCAAACTAAAAAAATTTCCAATAAAAAACCACAGCAAATGACCAAAGCAGCAAGCGCTCCCACCTTAAAAGGTAAAGGAGAATTTCCAAAAAGAGTCAGTAGTAGAGTAAGAGAACTATCACCCGACCGGTTTCGTCGCGAGAGGACTTCAACTGGGGTTTTCTGACAGTTCCTTACACTCTACTACTATAAATACCTGTTCATCCAGATCCGTGACAGCCGACACCTGATCCGCCACGCTACGATGGCGTGCGTTTCATGTATATACTTCCCTTCAAACCTTGCGTTCCAAGAGTGGAAGTGATCGTGGACCCCCGTTGATAGGACTATATCAATGTCCATCAATCTCCTCTCCCTGGATAGGACGGAGTGAGAGCTGGGTATTTCCTAGGGACGCAATAACGACATGACGTCATGACGTCAGAACGTCTGCGTCATGTTCTTTGATAGTTGGGACAGCTGTGTGGGTTGCCAGGTCACTCCCCTCTCTGCCAATCAAAGTGGCACAGATACAGGAGTCCGCCATCCAATCAGCAGCACTCATCAAATCCCCATGACGCGGGAGGCGCCAGCACGTTAGCGCCGCGCCTCATCATGCGTTCCAGGGAGTACCTAGACAGTGTACACTGAAAAGAAGCAGGAATGAATCATTCGTGTACTGTCGGATGGCAAATACTCCACAGGGGGACATACAAGTTCATTCCAGGTGGTCCTCACAGACTGATGCTAAGTCCCCATAATGGTCAATCCAAAAAATGGAAAAAAAGGCTTACACGGAGGTGGATAAACATGATATAGATACACCAGAATGTGCATCCATAAACAGAACAATCATATATACATAGTCAAAGTGGGCAATTAGATGGAATGACCCACTCAACATATACATTATACCTAGACTTCCAAAATAGACGTCAGACACTTAATTGGAAAAAATAATCCCAATAAAAAGTATAAAAATATATATATGTGCCCTGATGGTTATTTTAGGATTGATTTATAAACGCATTTAAATCCCATTCGACGTTAAGTCCGAATGGTGCGTAACTTTTGAGCGTGTAGATCCAGAAGACCTCTAGTTTCGAAACCCCTCTGATCAGGGGTTCCCCCCTCCAGTGGGGAACAAATTTATCAATGATGGCAAATGTAGTACCTTCTAATTTCTTATTATGTGCCTCAAGATAATGTCTCGGTACTGTATGCTTGTCGCATCCCTTCAGGATTTTTGCAACATGTTCACCTGCCCTTGTGGAAAAGCTCCGTATGGTGCGACCAACGTACTGTTTTCCACAAGGGCAGGTGATGAGGTACACTATGTGCGTGGAGGCACAGGTAAAAAATTGTTTCATGGGATAGATTATCCCGGTGACAGTGGATTTAAAAGAGACTATTTTCTTCCGTCCCTGTGTATTGTTGAGACTTACCCTACACTTCCTGCAGGGATGATAGCCCTTAGATAGGGGAAAAAAGGAAGGTTTCACTGGGGGATCGATCACATTTGGGGCAACTTGGTGTTTCAAAGAGGTTGCTCCCCTATAGATCACCATAGCATTGGTGGGTAAGGTAGGACCCAACAATTGGTCTTCTTTGAGAATCCCCCAATGTCTATATATGATATTTCTAATTTGTTTGTACTGTCCAGAAAACGTTGTAAAAAAAGCATTTTTGAACTTTGGGTCCTGAGCTTTTTTAATCTTCTCAACTGTGAGCAAAGAGCGGTCCACCCTCCCAATATCCTCTATTTCAGCGTCTATTTTAGCACTTGAATAACCTTTGTCCAAAAACCTCTGTTTCAATACTTGTGCTTGAGCAAAGAAATCTGTAACATCTGTGCAGTTACGACGGATTCGCAACAGCTGGCTTTTAGGAATGGAGTTGAGCCAAGCCGGATGATGACAGCTATCAATAGGGATAAAGCTGTTGCGATCCGTGTTCTTAAAGTGTGTTTTGGTAGTCAGACGGTTTGATTGGACTGTGATTTCCAGATCAAGAAAATTAACGCTATTGAAACTTGCCTCGTAGGTGAGGTTAATCCCCACCTCATTTCTGTTTAACATGGTCATGAACTGATCCAACGAGGTGAGATCACCATTCCATAGGAGGAGGATGTCGTCTATATACCTGGCCCAAAGAAGAATCTCCGGCCTATTGTAGGCATAGACGACATCCTCCTCCCATTTGGCCATGAAAATGTTGGCAAGACTGGGGGCAAATTTAGCCCCCATGGCCACTCCCTTTAATTGTTGGAAGAAATCACCATCATACCAGAAGTAATTATTGCTGGTGGCAAACCTCAGTAGGTCCATAACAAAATACTTCTGTATAGTAGGGATGCTGACATTACGATCAAGAAAATTCTCCACTGCCTGAAACCCTAAGTGGTGGGCGATGCTCGTGTACAAGGAAGACACGTCCGCTGTGACTAACAGGACGTTTCCACTGTACACAATTTCATTGAGGCGAGCTATGGTATGTCTCGTGTCCTTCAAATACGAAGGAATGTCCTTAACCATAGGCTGCAAGTGGTAGTCTATATACTTCCCTATGCGGGAAGTTATAGAGTTAATCCCACTTATGATGGGTCTCCCGGGAGGATTGACATTACTCTTGTGTATCTTCGGTAAAAAATACATGGTGGGGATTCGGGGAACTTTCGGCATGAGATATGCATGTTCCTTTTTATCCAAAATACCATTCTGAACTCCTCTAGTGAGTATTTTGTTCAACGAGGACTTAATTCTAGAGGTGGGATTTGAGGATAATTTTACATATGTGTCGCTGTCTCCCAAAATACGTAACATTTCCGCATGATAAGCAGACTTGTCCAATACTACAATCCCTCCCCCCTTGTCCGCCGGACGGATAAATCCCTAGAGGATTGAGATGGGATATTCACCCTCAGCAAGGTGAATCCGATCTCACATCCTGGTATCAATTTTTTAATAATCAGGGGATTTCTTTACTCAATTTTTTAAATGATAAGAAAAAATTAAAAATGGAAGTTTTAGATAAGGAGATCAAAGATATTAAAGAAAAATTATTAAATTCTAAAACCACACCTGAATACAGCACACTTTCCTTAAGTTTAAAAACCCATCTAGAAAAAGAAGAGCGAGATCAGAAGACAAAAAAACAAAAGAAATATACTAGAGATGTAACAGATTACAAATCAGGTTTGGTTTTCAGGTGGCAAAGTTCAATTGTGGGAGGAGAGGAGCCCGATCACCACAATCTGGAAATGGAAGTATCACAACCCTCTTCCAGTGAAGGGAAAATTCTGGCCCTTTCCCAACCAGGTCCATCTTCTGGCCTTTTGGGAAAAAATGATGGATTCACCTACAGAGGTGTGGCTCCCAGAACCCCTAATCCTCCAATAAAGGGACACCCTAATAGAGGGAGGGGGAAGGGACCCAGAGGGAGATCCAAGAATTATAGAGACACCCCTCAGGATTCTCGATCTTATGATTCACCACCTTGTGGGAGTCGTAACTACTATGAGTACCCCAATGGACATCCCCAAACCACCCCTGGTCGAGGAAGTAGACCCCTCCCACCTAGAATGGAATATACACACAGACCATCGAACCATCCTTATGGATATAATGAAAGGGAGGAATACCAATATGTGAGATCACCCTATACATATAATCAGAATCAACCAAGATCTGAATACCAGGGGGATTTTCACAGGGACCAGGAAGATTACCCCAGGGGAAGAAATCCAAACGGGGCTCGAGAGGGGGGCGACGAGCCCGGAAGAAAAAAGAGAAAGGTTTAAGGGGAACAGGTATTTTTAATTTGAGCAAAGTGGCCCTCACAGACACAGAGAAGGCAGTACTGGATAAGGGCCTTAAATATGTCCCTCCAAAAACCTTGAACAAATTTCACACATTCATTGACGTACAAAAATATTTACGTAAATTGAATATACAACGCTATTTCATTACCAATCCATGTAGGTCCGGTCTACCAGATACATCCTCCCGGATTGTTCATACAGGACTTTCCAATCCGTCCGTTTTCAACCCCTCTTGCCCTATGGCTCCCAACGTTAGGATATTCAGAGATATGGTCCTAAAAGACCTAGATGAATTACCCTTAAAGAAAACATTCACTGATCCACAAATCAAGTTGGGTTTAAAAAGTCTATGTGAGCACAAGGATTTGGTTATCCGTCCGGCGGACAAGGGGGGAGGGATTGTAGTATTGGACAAGTCTGCTTATCATGCGGAAATGTTACGTATTTTGGGAGACAGCGACACATATGTAAAATTATCCTCAAATCCCACCTCTAGAATTAAGTCCTCGTTGAACAAAATACTCACTAGAGGAGTTCAGAATGGTATTTTGGATAAAAAGGAACATGCATATCTCATGCCGAAAGTTCCCCGAATCCCCACCATGTATTTTTTACCGAAGATACACAAGAGTAATGTCAATCCTCCCGGGAGACCCATCATAAGTGGGATTAACTCTATAACTTCCCGCATAGGGAAGTATATAGACTACCACTTGCAGCCTATGGTTAAGGACATTCCTTCGTATTTGAAGGACACGAGACATACCATAGCTCGCCTCAATGAAATTGTGTACAGTGGAAACGTCCTGTTAGTCACAGCGGACGTGTCTTCCTTGTACACGAGCATCGCCCACCACTTAGGGTTTCAGGCAGTGGAGAATTTTCTTGATCGTAATGTCAGCATCCCTACTATACAGAAGTATTTTGTTATGGACCTACTGAGGTTTGCCACCAGCAATAATTACTTCTGGTATGATGGTGATTTCTTCCAACAATTAAAGGGAGTGGCCATGGGGGCTAAATTTGCCCCCAGTCTTGCCAACATTTTCATGGCCAAATGGGAGGAGGATGTCGTCTATGCCTACAATAGGCCGGAGATTCTTCTTTGGGCCAGGTATATAGACGACATCCTCCTCCTATGGAATGGTGATCTCACCTCGTTGGATCAGTTCATGACCATGTTAAACAGAAATGAGGTGGGGATTAACCTCACCTACGAGGCAAGTTTCAATAGCGTTAATTTTCTTGATCTGGAAATCACAGTCCAATCAAACCGTCTGACTACCAAAACACACTTTAAGAACACGGATCGCAACAGCTTTATCCCTATTGATAGCTGTCATCATCCGGCTTGGCTCAACTCCATTCCTAAAAGCCAGCTGTTGCGAATCCGTCGTAACTGCACAGATGTTACAGATTTCTTTGCTCAAGCACAAGTATTGAAACAGAGGTTTTTGGACAAAGGTTATTCAAGTGCTAAAATAGACGCTGAAATAGAGGATATTGGGAGGGTGGACCGCTCTTTGCTCACAGTTGAGAAGATTAAAAAAGCTCAGGACCCAAAGTTCAAAAATGCTTTTTTTACAACGTTTTCTGGACAGTACAAACAAATTAGAAATATCATATATAGACATTGGGGGATTCTCAAAGAAGACCAATTGTTGGGTCCTACCTTACCCACCAATGCTATGGTGATCTATAGGGGAGCAACCTCTTTGAAACACCAAGTTGCCCCAAATGTGATCGATCCCCCAGTGAAACCTTCCTTTTTTCCCCTATCTAAGGGCTATCATCCCTGCAGGAAGTGTAGGGTAAGTCTCAACAATACACAGGGACGGAAGAAAATAGTCTCTTTTAAATCCACTGTCACCGGGATAATCTATCCCATGAAACAATTTTTTACCTGTGCCTCCACGCACATAGTGTACCTCATCACCTGCCCTTGTGGAAAACAGTACGTTGGTCGCACCATACGGAGCTTTTCCACAAGGGCAGGTGAACATGTTGCAAAAATCCTGAAGGGATGCGACAAGCATACAGTACCGAGACATTATCTTGAGGCACATAATAAGAAATTAGAAGGTACTACATTTGCCATCATTGATAAATTTGTTCCCCACTGGAGGGGGGAACCCCTGATCAGAGGGGTTTCGAAACTAGAGGTCTTCTGGATCTACACGCTCAAAAGTTACGCACCATTCGGACTTAACGTCGAATGGGATTTAAATGCGTTTATAAATCAATCCTAAAATAACCATCAGGGCACATATATATATATTTTTATACTTTTTATTGGGATTATTTTTTCCAATTAAGTGTCTGACGTCTATTTTGGAAGTCTAGGTATAATGTATATGTTGAGTGGGTCATTCCATCTAATTGCCCACTTTGACTATGTATATATGATTGTTCTGTTTATGGATGCACATTCTGGTGTATCTATATCATGTTTATCCACCTCCGTGTAAGCCTTTTTTTCCTTTCCCTTTTTTTCCATTTTTTGGATTGACCATTATGGGGACTTAGCATCAGTCTGTGAGGACCACCTGGAATGAACTTGTATGTCCCCCTGTGGAGTATTTGCCATCCGACAGTACACGAATGATTCATTCCTGCTTCTTTTCAGTGTACACTGTCTAGGTACTCCCTGGAACGCATGATGAGGCGCGGCGCTAACGTGCTGGCGCCTCCCGCGTCATGGGGATTTGATGAGTGCTGCTGATTGGATGGCGGACTCCTGTATCTGTGCCACTTTGATTGGCAGAGAGGGGAGTGACCTGGCAACCCACACAGCTGTCCCAACTATCAAAGAACATGACGCAGACGTTCTGATGTCATGACGTCATGTCGTTATTGCGTCCCTAGGAAATACCCAGCTCTCACTCCGTCCTATCCAGGGAGAGGAGATTGATGGACATTGATATAGTCCTATCAACGGGGGTCCACGATCACTTCCACTCTTGGAACGCAAGGTTTGAAGGGAAGTATATACATGAAACGCACGCCATCGTAGCGTGGCGGATCAGGTGTCGGCTGTCACGGATCTGGAGGAACAGGTATTTATAGTAGTAGAGTGTAAGGAACTGTCAGAAAACCCCAGTTGAAGTCCTCTCGCGACGAAACCGGTCGGGTGATAGTTCTCTTACTCTACTACTGACTCTTTTTGGAAATTCTCCTTTACCTTTTAAGGTGGGAGCGCTTGCTGCTTTGGTCATTTGCTGTGGTTTTTTATTGGACATTTTTTTAGTTTGCTGTTGTTTTACAACTGTTCACTTAAGTGTGGCTTTGCTAGCTTTTCACTTTGTTTTTTATTTCATTTTATTTTTTGCCACTGCGTGTGCAATTTTTGAAAAAGTTTTTAAATAAATAACTTTTTACACTATGAGGAGCACCTCTATATTGTTTTCTTTTTTCATAACAACCGGGGTGTTTGGAGCAACCTTGATGGGCTGACTTTTATCTGCAACACTCTCCTCGGACAATCAAGACTGTGTAATTGTCATCTGTGGACCGTATCACCTAAGGGGAGACTCCCAGATTTCAGATCGTCAGACTGTTAAAGCCTTGACGACCCTCCCACCGTAATGGTGAGGCTGAGGGTCCACCTTTTCTGGTAGAGACCCCATCTTTATAATTGTTGTCCCAAGTTTGAAGAGAGTTATTTGTGTTGAAGATCGCATGCTCCACCCCAATATCTGAAGATACCTACATGTTCTTCTAAAGGACTTTTTAGTTCACATTTGTATGGATTTTGCACACTCTGCATTTTTTCCTACACTCAGTGGGTGTTTTTATGAGAGACTAGATGTTCTAATCTCATTTTTTATATATTTGATCAGAATTCACCTATTATGTTATTTTGCACCATTTACATTGGTATTTATAACTGAGTGGCATCTGCTTTGATCTTACCTCACAGGTTGTGTATATATAATTTTTGTGTCACTATAGCAATCATTGTCATCAGTCGTTTGATTGTCATAAGCACCTTCACATCATCCTTCTAGGAGATATATTTATCATTATTTTACATTTTTGGCGCTACATATTTTTTTACACTGTTTTCTCAAAGTATTGAAAATTACTTCATGATACAGGACAAATCCATAGACCTTTGACTGATTTTGAGCAACTCTGTTTGCTCCTGGACACCCCATTACATACCCTCTCTCAGATCTATAAACTGATCCTGGACTACACACATAAATCCCTACCTAGGTTCACTGCAGCTTGGTCAGAGGACCTTGGCAGAGATATTAGCGAGGCAGATTGGCGTAAATCTTTTTTTTACACACATAAGTCTTCCATCTCAAGTTATGTTCAAGAAAAGAACTATAAAGTATTGTCAAGGTGGTATCGTGTTCCGGTCACCCTCAGGACCATGTTTCCATCTGCTTCTGACTCTTGCTGGAGATGTGATAAGACCATAGTACGTACTGTCCACATATGGTGGGAGTGTGACTTAATTCGCCCTTTTTTGGGATCTCATCTTCCCAGATCTATGTAGACCTCTACGACAAACACTTGCTCCCTCCCCTTTTATACAGCTCTCCTTTCCATTCTTCCAGGCTCTAAGTTTGAAAAAGATACCCTTTTTTGAAATTTTGTTTGAGTGCCGGCAGACAACTGATTTCCAGACATTGGAAAATCCCCAACTCCCCCCCGAATGGGGTATGTGAGATGAACAATATTATGCTTATGGAGGAACTACAGGCCAAATCCTCTGACCACCTATGCTAATTTTTTCTCTACTTGGAGTGTATGGAAGTATTATTCCCACTTCAGATAAGTTAAAATCTAGACTGAATTTATCTTAAGTACAATGCTTAGTACAATGTGTCGGTCTAATCCAACCTATGGTGTAGTGGGCCCGTCCCGAAAAGGCAGCACGCGCGCCGCCCCCCCTTTTCTTTTTTTCTTCCCCCCCCCCCTTCCCTTTTTTTTTTTTCCTCTCACTCTTTCTATTTTTCTTTTCTCTCTTTTTTTCTAAAAATACTTGATATGGTAATTTAAACGTTTCTTGTTTTATTGATATTATGATTTTTATGCTTTTTCCATTATTCCATTATCAATCGGGTCACCCGCTGTCGGGTTGATGCTGATATGTTTGTCAAAAAAAAATCTTTTGATAATAAAAATTTATTGAACATAATTCTGTCCTCTGTTAGCCATGGTGGTTCTTCCTGTGACATGCTATGAACATTGGCATTACCGCCTTGGTTACTGAATCCCCCCCCCCTTTAAAATTAGACTGTAAACAAAATACAATATATAACGTATATAGAGAATATACTTTATGTTCAAATACTCTTGCTTAAATTTTAATATACATATTTAAAGTTTACTTTTTTTGCATATAAGTTACAGCCTTTTTGAAATGCTGTTCTGGAGTGACTGAACTACATAATTTTGATCATCAAAGACAACTGATGAGCTCTGTGGGAAATAAAGTCTAAAATGAATAGAAAGCAGAGCAATAAGGCATTTGTCACTTACTAAATGTCTTAGTAGGAAGTGAGTGTTCCAGGGAGATAAGGACATTTCTCTTGAAGCACAGGTGAGATGACAAAGCCTCACAGATAACAATTCCTATGGTCAGTTCTCAGGCTTGACTGGTAGATTATTTATGTCCATAGGTAGATTTTTAAACTTGAAACATATCTTAATTAAATTTTGTAAAACACATGACTATCTAGTCTCACTGATCTAATAATGCAAGGCTTGCAGTAAGGTTCTGTTTAGTTGCCTCTGTTTTCTTTTTGATATAAGTGATATTTTAAGTGATGACAGTGGCTTTGGAGATATAACTACTGACAGTGATAAGAAAACATTGCTGCAATGCAGCACAGGCGTTTTATGACTCCTAACACAAGTCAATGCATCAAATGAGCCAACAAAAGCACAGTGGAAATACCAAGTGCAAAAATGAGATATAGAAGGAAATGCTGTAGAGTTCTTACTTGCCCTTTACACGGTTTTGGCTGATCTTTTGTTATTTACTTTGCTCTGGGTAGATTAAAGCTGCTTGTCCGCATTAAAAACCCAACTCTTTCCTCTTGCATAAATCATCATAAACTATTACCTGCACACAAAATGTGCTTAGACTAAACTTGGGGCCAGACTTTGGACAATTCATGTATTTACATGCTTTGACAAACAGAAAATATGTTTTTAAACAAGCTCTAACTGACCTCTGTGTCTGTAGGCTTTTGTGGACAAATGTATTCTCCATTAATAATGGAGGGCAATGTAGTAGGAATTTAGTGTTTTTGGCAGAAGCTTTAGTAGCGACTTAGCGTGGGAGTGGAGACTGGAGCATCGCTGGAGAATAGATCACCCCGGGACATAGAGAATGGATTACAACGCTAAAATGTTTTTTTTTTTTTTTTTTTTTTAATAAAGGACTTCTCCCAACTGTGTCTGTGTGGTTTTACATTTTTTTGACACTTTCTCTTGTGAAATGGTAGGGGTACAATGTACCCCATTACCAATTCACATAGGGGGGGCTGGAATCTGGGGGTCCCCTTTGTTAAAGAGGGCTTTCAGATTTCGATAAGCCCCCGCCACAGACCCCCACAACCATCGGGCAAGGGTTGTGGGGATGAGGCCCTTGTCCCCATCAACATGGGGACATCCTCCCCATGTTGAGGGCATGTGGCCTGGTATGGTTCAGGGGCTGGGAGTGCTCTCTCATCCCCCCTCTTTTTCTGCGGCCTGCTAGGTTGCGTGCTCAGATACGGTCTGGTATGGATTTTTGGGGGGACCCCCACAACCATTTTTTTTTTTATTTTGGTGTGGGGTTTCCCTTAAATCCATATTAGACCTGAAGGGTCCGGTATGGATTTTTTCGGGGAACCCCACACCATTTAAAAAAAATGGCGGGTTCCCATTAATATCCATACCAGACCTGAAGGGCCTGATATGGAATTTGGGGGGGACCCCACACTTTTTTTTTGGTTTGGGGTTCCCCTTAATATTCATACCAGACACAAAGGGCCTGTTATGACTGGGGGGGGCTGCCGTTTTTTTTCAATTACTTTGATCTGTATTGCCAGGACCCCAACAATTCATGAATAGCCACGAGTAGTTTTAAATTACTTTTTTTTTCCTTTTTAGAAATGACATTTTGTGCAGGGACAGTTTTAAACTTGGGAACATGCACTACTTTACAGGCATACTATACACCCCCCAGGTACAACATTTTAAGGAATATTTCACTTTTATTGTTTTACTTTAAGCATTATTAGATTCACTGCTCCCAAAAAAAAACAGTTTTTAAAACTTTTTTTGCATTGATACATGTCCCTGGGGCAGGGACCCAGGTCCCCTAAACACTTTTTATGACAATAACTTGCATATTAACCTTTAAAATTAGCACTTCGATTTCTCCCATAGACTTTTAAAGGGTGTTCCATGGCTTTTAGAATTTGCCACGAACACCCCAACAGCAATGTTCGAGTCGAACATAAGTTCATCCCTATTGTCGGCTATAGTCGGGGGGGCACTGATCAATCTGGAAAAAAACGATAGATTGGTTGTACACAAGTCTATGCATTTGTAGTTTTTTTTTAAGATATGAGTCTCTATATTCCTATAGAGAGCACACTAGAAGGTATGTGGCCTGAAAGTGTGTCATGTTATAGTATTTTAATAGTTGCCCTTTCCCAAGGCTTTCTGAAATAAATAAAACTTTTTTTTTTTTTTGGGGGGGGGGGGATATTGAATAATGCTATTCCATCGAATGAATAAAAAAGGTAATTATGGGCTAACTTTGACCGCATCTCTTACAAAATTTCCTTACCTATGTCTGTGGAAGGATTTAAAGGGCCGTTAACCAGTTTAAAGAGAAAATGTGACTACTAACTCTCCCAGTTTACTATAACAACCTGTGTGTATGTCTAAATAGAGGAATGCTGCATATTAGAAGCTGTGGACAAGTAGGAACTAACTGCATTTACATTTTTCTGATGAGAGGAATTTAGTGCTACTAATAACATGCTGGTGAAAATTGCATCCCAAAGGACTGGTAGCAATGCACCAATGGGCATCTGATCAGTTTCCTCATCCTTTTATTTCTATAAGCTTTTTCTTATAAGGCCCTTGTTTCTATGGTAACATTTCAGTTTCTGTGACATCCGTTATTGAAACCAAACCCCTGACCTCTTTTGCAACAGATATAGAACACTGGAATAAGAAAACATGTATGCGTTAAAGATCAAGAGAGTGTCATCTCATGGCTGAGTATGCTTATGAGAAAATAGACAATTCCCTATCTGACTAATGTAGATTCTTGTATAAAACTTTCTTTCATGGGGATCTGATAGTAATAGGTTTATGCAATAGAAACCACTTCAAAGTTATTACTTACCTGATTAGATAATCTGATTGGCTGTTACGCCTTGCATGCATTCACACATTAACTGCACATTGTCTTTACTTTTTGCAATACCTTTAGAGGATAGGCTTGTATCCAGGGGCGGACCGACAACTCATGGGGCCCCCTGGCAATAGGAGATTATGGGGCCACACAGTATACACACATACAGGGTACATACGGAGTATACACACATAGTATACACACACAGTATACATACACACACCACACACACACTGAAAAGGTACTGAGCGGGGTTAGCTATAATCTTGGGATTATTAAAAAACACTGGCCCAGATTCAGGTACTTTTGCGCGATATTTGCGTCGGAGCAGAGGCAACGATTTTGCCCCCCGCGCCCCCGCAAATATTTTGCGACTCCCCTCGATTCACGGAGCAGTAGCTCCGTTAAATTGCGAGGGCGCGCCGGCAAAATTGCCCGGCGTAAGCGCGCGCAATGTAAATGATCCCGCCGGGGGCGGGAATCATTTAAATTAGGCGCGCTCCACACCGAGCGTACAGCGCATGCTCCGTCGGGAAACTTTCCGACGTGCATTGCGGCAAATGACGTCGCAAGGACGTCATTTTGCTTCAAAGTGAACGTGAATGGCGTGCAGCGCCATTCACGAATCACTTACGCAAAACGCCGTGAAATTCAAAATTTCACGGCACGGGAGCGGCGGCTATACTTTAGCATTGGCTGCCCCTGCTATTAGAAAGGGCAGCCTTGCGCTAAAGTTGCCGTACAGAAACTCCATACCTGGCCTTGCGCGGGGACCGCGCAAGTTTAGTGAATCAGTTGGTAGTATGCAGGCTGATCACAATGGGAGTGCCCCCTAGCGGCACACGCAAGAATGCAGCCTAAAATCTGCGAGGCATAAGAGCCTTATGCCGCGCAGATTTTAGGCTGCAGTCGGTGTAACGAGGTTCCTGAATCAGGAGCACTTGTTACACCGGAGCAAGTAAGCAATTGTGCCGTGTAACTTATGGTTACACGGGCGCAATTGCTTCTTGAATCTGGGCCACTGATTTTAACATACTGTCCCTGGTTTTTACTGAGGCTGTCAACCCTGATGGGGCCCCTCTAGTGGCATGGGGCCCTCGGGCAGTGCCCGAGTGTCCGAATGGTCAGTCCGCCCCTGGCTGTATCTGTGATGTCACTGATTACCTTCCTAGCCCTTGTGACCCTGTAATCAGAGCTTTGGACTACACTTTCTCAAAGGGATAGAATACTTTAGCATATATGGTTGGGTGGTTGAAGATTTTTTTTTAAATCCATTTGTTAATGTAAAAAATTAGCCATTGACAGTTTGATAGCCAAGGTCCTGGTCTATATTGTCACTAACAGCTGCTACTTTTTTTCCAGTAATCACTGTACAACATTGACTGACCTGTAACTATGATATTGCATTAAAATTGATTGTAGCTGTCACATACAGATGAAAGGCTTATTCTGTTATCAGGACTGTAAATTTGAGTACCAGGACCACAGAAACGCCACAAAATGACCACATTGCAGAGAGTAAACATTAGGGATGAGCTGCGGTTCGAGTCAAACACAAGTTTAACTCTAATGCCGCGTACACACCATCATTTATTCGGCATTAAAAAAAACTATGTTTTTAGGCATGTAGAAAAAAACGTTATTTTTTACAGCTTCATCATTAAAACGACGTTGCCCACACACTATCGTTTTTACAGGAAATAATGCTCTAGCACGGTGACGTACAACACGTTTAACAGCACTATAAAGGGGAAGTTCCATGCGGATGACGCCACCCTTGGGGGCTGCTTTAGCTGATTTCCTATTAGTAAAAGACGATTTTGCGCTTTTCCTGTCTGTTACAGCGTGATGAATGTGCTTACCTCCATACGAATGGTAGTTTTACCAGAACGAGCGCTCCCGTCTCATAACTTGCTTTTGAGCATGCGCGGGTTTTTAACGTCGTTTTAGCCCAACACACGATCATTTTTTTACAACCCGAAAAACGACATAGTTTAAAACGTCGTTAAAAAATGCAGCATGTTCTGGATTTTTTTTTTTGTAGGTTTTTCAGAACCCGAAAAATTATGTGAAGCCCACACAACGATAATTTTAAATGACATTTTTTAAAAACGTATTTTTTTTCATGCCGAAAAATGATCGTGTGGACGCAGCATAACATTGGGTGTTCATTTGTTCGCAAACAAACCAAACATATGGGGGCGTTCTCAGGAAATTTGAGTGCTGCAGAACACCCTATAATGCACTTTTCAAAATCGTGGCTTAGGGGGGGCCAAGTCCACACGCTACACTATATAAGGCTGATTCCAACGGCATCTGTGTGTAGTGTTGTTGGCATGGACGGAGAGAGAGACATTGAGCTAAATTAGGCAGGCAGGTTATTTTAGTGCAGGCAGTGAATTTCATATATATGTATATACAGGGAGTGCAGAATTATTAGGCAAGTTGTATTTTTGAGGATTAATTTTATTATTGAACAACAACCATGTTCTCAATGAACCCAAAAAACTCATTAATATCAAAGCTGAATATTTTTGGAAGTAGTTTTTAGTTTGTTTTTAGTTTTAGCTATTTTAGGGGGATATCTGTGTGTGTGCATGTGACAATTACTGTGCATAATTATTAGGCAACTTAACAAAAAAAAAATATATACCCATTTCAATTATTTATTTTTACCAGTGAAACCAATATAACATCTCAACATTCACAAATATACATTTCTGACATTCAAAACAAAACATAAAACTAATCAGTGACCCATATAGCACCTTTCTTTGCACGGACACTCAAAAGCCTGCCATCCATGGATTCTGTCAGTGTTTGATCTGTTCACCATCAACATTGCGTGCAGCAGCAACCACAGCCTCCCAGACACTGTTCAGAGAGGTTGTACTGTTTTTCCCTCCTTGTAAATCTCACATTTGATGATGGACCACATGTTCTCAATGGGGTTCAGATCAGGTGAACAGGGAGGCCATGTCATTAGTTTTTCTTCTTTTATACCCTTTCTTGCCAGCCACGCTGTGGAGTACTTGGACGCGGTGTTGATGGAGCATTGTCCTGCATGAAAATCATGTTTTTCTTGAAGGATGCAGACTTCTTCCTGTACCACTGCTTGAAGAAGGTGTCTTCCAGAAACTGGCAGTAGGACTGGGAGTTGAGCTTGACTCCATCCTCAACCCGAAAAGGCCCCACAAGCTCATCTTTGATGATACCAGCCCAAACCAGTACTCCACCTCCACCTTGCTGGCGTCTGAGTCGGACTGGAGCTCTCTGCCCTTTAACAATCCAGCACGGGCCATCCATCTGGCCCATCAAGACTCATTCTCATTTCATCAGTCCATAAAACCTTAGAAAAATCAGTCTTGAGATATTTCTTGGCCCAGTCTTGACGTTTCAGCTTGTGTGTCTTGTTCAGTGGTGGTCGTCTTTCAGCCTTTCTTACCTTGGCCATGTCTCTGAGTATTGCACACCTTGTGCTTTTGGGCACTCCAGTGATGTTGCAGCTCTGAAATATGGCCAAACTGGTGGCAAGTGGCATCTTGGCAGCTGCACGCTTGACTTTTCTCAGTTCATGGGCAGTTATTTTGCGCCTTGGTTTTTCCACATGCTTCTTGCGACCCTGTTGACTATTTTGAATGAAACGCTTGATTGTTCGATGATCACGCTTCAGAAGCTTTGCAATTTTAAGAGTGCTGCATCCCTCTGCTAGATATCTCTCTATTTTGGACTTTTCTGAGCCTGTCAAGTCCTTCTTTTGACCCATTTTGCCAAAGGAAAGGAAGTTGACTAATAATTA